>NW_022681454.1:163253389-163634130 GCF_009764315.1 Trachypithecus francoisi | reverse complement strand
ATGGACTTTGGGGACTGTAGGGAAGGGTGGGAGGGTGAGGGATAAAAGACTACACATTGGGCATAGTGTATGCTGCTTGGGTGATGGGTGCTCCCAAATCTCAGAAATCACCACTGAAGAACTTTTCCATGCAATCAGTACACCACCTGTTCCCCCAAAACTATTGAATTGAAAATAAAGATAACTGAAAAAAACGTTAGGTAGGAGAAGTGTTGTATAAATGCTAAACCATGTAAAAAATGATCTAATTTAGGGAGTTATATCTAATTTAATGTAGTATAATTTGTCTTTTTCCATAGACAAAAGTTAGGAAGAAACATCAAAATATTGTTTGTAACTCAAAGAACAAATGCCTGAGGGGATAGAGACCCCATTCTCCATGATGTGCTTATTTCACACTGCATACCTGTATCAAAACATCTCAGTTACCCTATAAATATATACACCTACTCTGTGCCCACAAAAACTAAAAATAAAAAGAAATTAAAATAAACCTACCAATATATTAACAATGGCTATTTCCATGAATTCATAGGTTTTCTTAATTTTTCTGCATTTTTAAATATTTCTACAATGATAGTGAACTATTTGTATATTCAGCAGAAAATTAATATTATTAATGGATTTAAATAGCAAAAATAAACCTGACTCTGTTCAGAGAGTAAAAGACTTTCTAGAGACTGTTGTTTGGGATCACTGTTCAACCAACAGAGCCCTCACTGTGGAGAGATTGAGGCAGAGTCCCATTATCACCCTAACTGACTAAGCTGGCAGCCACTAGCCTGCTGGCTCCAAACCCTCCTGATATCCTGAAGTCAGGGGCCCAGGGACTGTGCAAAACCTGCCCTTCAGTGGCCTCATCAAATGTCCTCAATCCATATGCTTTGCATACATGAAAAGATGTGGACAGTAGAGTAATTATAAAAAGAAATAAATGACTAGGCAAAGTCAGGAAAAACTGAGACACATTATACACTATTTGTATAGTATCAGCTGTTACTATTTCTATGTGTCTGGAGGTAAAATAAGAAAAATTACATATAATTTTTTTTAAAAAGATGACTTAAGTAGAACACTTAGTAATTGCCAAAAAACAATATGAATTTTGCTTTAGTTTAAAAATTCTCAGTCCAAAATATTTGACCCTTATCTTCATTTATATTCATAAAATGCCAAATGTAAGCTTTTGGCCAAGAGCTAGGTGGTTGGCTTATCTAATTGTCAACTTACCAGAGAGGGCATCATGAAAAAATGCTTTAAGGTGCATGTTTACCTTGGCATTCATCCTCAGACAATATGAATATTTTCTAAATATCTAAACTCATACTTGATTTCAAAGTGAATAAAGTTCTTGAACCAAGTGATTTCCTAATGTTTGGATATGTGAGCTCAGTCGAATTTTTTAAGTCTTATCACAAAAAAAGCAGTTTGAGGAAGAGTATGGACTTCAAAACCCCTTTCTTCATAAGTGTTCATACTCTATCCCCACCAAATTGAAATAACTTCTCCCTATATTACAAAACCTCAGTTCACCATAATATGTTTATATGACACCTAAAAATCACTTAGAATCATTCGATATGTGTGTAAATTATGTTTACCTTTGTTGATTCCCCAGCTTATAATTTTGGTTCCTCAGACCTCTGAATTAATCAAAAAATAATAATTTTATATATATATATATATAATAGCCACTCCACAAGCACTCATGCTTTGGACATGTAAGCTACTGCCACAGAGAAATAGCCTACTCCCCAGTGCCCAGCTCTGCTGTCACTCTTCACATGCTCACACTCCAGACCCCAACTCCATGGCTGCACTTTGACCCTCTACACATCAGACACTAGAGACACCACCACTGTGAGCTACCTCACACCATGAGACTTGGAACTATGATCTCTCTGCACAAGTCAGTGCTCCACACAATAATCACACCACCACAAGCAGCTAGCCCATCCCCTGGTTCTGAAGCCACTGTTGCTCCCCATATGCCCAAGTTTCAGGCCTCAGCTTCACAGTTGCACCACTTTCACTGTGCATTAGAGACCAGTTCCACTGCCATTGTAAATGCATCCACAAACCAGACTCAAGACCAAGAAAGATTCCCTCAGCCACACTTCCAAGGAGGGAGAAAAAAAAAATCAAGAAGATCCAACAGGCTTCACCACTGAAAACCCCAACATCCTCACCACTGCTAAAGACAACAACAGCCTTACCTGCTGAGGAACTCTGCAACATTCACTAATGATGACCTCAACAAACAGAGCTGCAAAAAGACTATGCCACTGTACCTTCACTGAAACTGAAACCACTGCACCCCTCATAGCTGATGCCCCTTTACCCACCCATAAGTGAAGGGTTTTTTCCCACCAAAAACAGTTCATGAGGTCTGGAAGAGCTGACTGCTCCAGAAAAATGTGCAAACATCAACTCAAGAGAACAAGGAACATGAAAAATTAGGAAACATAACACCATTGAAAAAGCATAATAATTTTTCAGTGTGAACGCAAAATATCTTGGACTCCCAAAATCACTAAGCTAAACGGAAAAGTCAAGCTGGGAACCGCTTAGGGCAAACCTGCCCCCCATTCTATTCAAAGCCAGCCCTCTGCTCACTGAGATAAATGCATATCTGATTGCCTCCTTTGGAGAGGCTCTTCAGAAACCCAAAAGAATGCAACCAGTTGTCTCTTATCTATCTGTGACCTGGAAGCCCTCTCCCCATTTCCAGTTGTTCCACCTTTCCAAACCTAACCAATGTTCATCTTACATGTTGGTTGATGTCTCATATCTCCCTAAAATGTACAAAACCAAACTGTGCTCTGACCACCTTGGGCACAAGTTGTCAGCACCTCCTGAGGCTGTGTCATGGATGCACATCCTCAGCACTGGCAAAATAAACTTTCTAAATTAATGGAGACCTGTCTCAAGTTGTTGGGGTTCACACCAGTAACCAACTCCCAAAAATAGAGATCTATGAATCATCTGGCAAAGAATTCAAAATAATTGTTTTAAATAAGCTCAGTGAACTACAATAGAACACAGAAAGGTAATTCAATAATATCAGAAATATAATACATGAACAAAACTAAAAGCTTAATCAAGGAGATTAAAATTATTTGAAAAAATCTGGAGCTGACAAATACAGTGAATGAAATGAAAATTAAATAGAGAGCATCAACAGCTTACTTGACAAATAATAAAATAATCTGTGAGCTCAAAGACTGGTTATTTGAAAATATCCAGTCAGAGGATAAAAGAAAACATGGAAAGGAAAAAAGAAAGCCTACAAGATTGATGGGACACTGTCAAGAGAGCTAACTTTCCTATCATAGACATTTAAGAAGAGGATAGAGAAAGAAACAACAGGAAGC
This sequence comes from Trachypithecus francoisi, assembly GCF_009764315.1. Classification (NCBI taxonomy): domain Eukaryota; kingdom Metazoa; phylum Chordata; class Mammalia; order Primates; family Cercopithecidae; genus Trachypithecus; species Trachypithecus francoisi. The sequence goes on along the minus strand of NW_022681454.1, from coordinate 163,630,756 downwards.
TTATTTAAAGACATAATGGCTGGCAGCTTTCCAAATCTGGAAAAAAAATAATAAACAACCATGTATAGTAAGTTCAGAAGTTTCTAATCAAATTCTACGCAAAAAAACTACACGTTGGTAGTCAAATGATAGGAAACTGTCAAACATCAAAGACCAAAAGAGAATCTTGAAAGCGGCAAGAGAAGATCCTCACATACCAAGGAACTTCTAAACAGCTGTTGGCAGATTTCTCAGCAGAAATGCTGTAAACTAGAGGAGAGTGGAATGATACAGACAAAGTGCTAAAAAAAAAAAAAAAAAACTAGTAAATAAGAACATTTTACCCAGCATACCTGTCCTTCAGGAATGAAGGAGAGATAAAGACTTTCCCAGACAAACAAAAACTGAGAGTTCTTCACCATTACAACTGCCTTACAAGAACTACAAAAGGGGGTTCTTCAAGCTGAAATAAAAAGTCACTAACTAGTAACATGAAAACATATAAAAGTGCTAAAAACACTGGTAAAATTAGGTTAATAGTCCAGTTCAAATACTTTAATACTGTAAGGGTGGTATGTAAATCACGTATAATAACAGCATAAAGGGACCAGGCATGGTGGCTCATACCTGAATTCCCAGCAACTTGGGAGACCAAGGAAAGAGGATTACTTGCACTCAGGAACTCAAAATCAGCCTGGGCAACATGGTGAGGCCTCATCTCTTCCAGAAATATTTTTTAAAAAGTAGCTAGGCATGATGGTGCACGCCAATAGTCCCAGCTACTTGAGAGGCTGAGGTGGAAGGATCACTTGAGCCTGGAAGTTCAGGGCTGCAATGAGCTATAATCTCACCATGGCATTCCAGCCTGGGCAACAGAGCAGTGAGATTCTGTCTCAAAAAAACCCCTCCAGTATAAGGGTTAAAAGGCAAAATTATTTTTAAAAACTGTAGCTACAATAACTTATTAATGGATACACAAAATACAAAGATATAAACTGTGAAATCAAAAATATAAATTGAGGGGCATAAACATGAAATGCTTTTGTGTGCAATTAACATTATCAGCTAAAATAGACTTATGTAACTATAAGATGTTTCATGCAAGCCTCATGATGGTCACAAAACAAAAATATATAGTAGATACACAAAAATATATAGATAAGTAAACCAAAAGATAAAGAGTAAGGAATCAAAGTATATCACTATGGGCCGGGCGCGGTGGCTCAAGCCTGTAATCCCAGCACTTTGGGAGGCCGAGACGGGCGGATCACAAGGTCAGGAGATCGAGACCATCCTGGCTAACACGGTGAAACCCCGTCTCTACTAAAAATACAAAAAAAACTAGCCGGGCGAGATGGCGGGCGCCTGTAGTCCCAGCTACTCGGGAGGCTGAGGCAGGAGAATGGTGTAAACCCGGGAGGCGGAGCTTGCAGTGAGCTGAGATCCGCCACTGCACTCCAGTCCCGGCAACAGAGCGAGACTCCGCCTCAAAAAAAAAAAAAAAAAAAAAAAAAACAAAGTATATCACTATGGAAAACCACCAACTCACAAAAGGAGACCAACCACGAAAGACAAAGAAAGGAACAAAGGATCCATCAAAAAAATAAGAAAACACTTAACAAAATGATGATAGTAAGTCTTATTACCTTAAATGTATGTGGATTAAATTCCCAAATCAAAAGACATAGCATGGCTGAATGGATTTTTTAAAAATACCCAACTAAATGCTGCCTACAAAAGATTCACATTAGCTTTAAGAACACACAGACTGAAAGTGAATGGGGTGAAAAAAAGGTTTTCCATGCAAAGAGACCAGGGGTAACTACACTTGCATAAAAATAGACTTTAAGTCAAAAATTGTAAAAAAAAAAAAAAAAAAAAAAAAAAGCAAGCCCATTATATATGATGAAGGGGTCAATTCAACAAGAGAATATAGTGGCTGTAAATAGAAATGTACTGAATAGTAGAGCACCAAAATATACAAAACAAATATTAATTGATCTGAAGGAAAAGCGAGATAGCAATATAACAAAAATAAAGACTTTAATACCTCACTATCAACAAGGATAGATCATTCAGACATAAAATCAATAAGGAAACATTACATTAAACTACACTACAGACCAACTAGACCTAACAGTCATAAACAGAACATTCTATTCACCCAATAGCAGCAGAATACACATACTTATCTAGTGCACATGAAACATTCTGTAGCATAGATTATACGTTAGATCACAAAACAATTCTTAGCAATTTTAAGAAGATTGAAATCTTAGCAAATGTCCTTTACAACCACAATGGTACGAAACTAGAAATCAATAATGGGCAGAAAACTTAAAAAATCACAAATATGTGGAAATTAAACAACATGGTCCTGAACAACCAATGGGACCAACAAGAAATAAAAGGGGAAATTTAAAAATATCTTAAAACAAATGCATACGGCAACACAACATATCAAGACTTACGGGATTCAGCAAAAGGAGTTCTAAGAGGAAAGTTTATAGTAGTAAACACCCATATTAAAATAAGAAGAATGATCTAAAATACACAGTCTAACATTACACCTAAAGTAACTAGAAAAAGAAGAACCAACTAAGGTCCAAATTAGTAAAAAGGATGGAAATAACAAAGATCAGAATCTAAATAAATGAAATGAGACTAGAAAAGCAAAAGAAATGATTTTTTTAAAAAAAACTAAGTTGGTTCTTCAGAAAAAATAACCAAAATCAATAAATCATTAGCTAGACTAAGAAAAAAGAGAGACAACTCAAACCAATAAAATCAGAAATAAAAAAGGAAATATTACAACTGATACAATAGAAATGCAAAACATGATAAGATACTGCTATACACCAATAAATTAGATAACCTGGAAGGAATGCATAAATTCCTAGACATATACAACCTACTAACAATGAATCATGAAGAAAAAGAATATCTAAATAGATTAATAACAAGTAAGTAGATTGAATCAGTAATCAAAAAGCTGTTATCAAAGAAAAGTCTAGGGTTTGATGGCTTCACTAGAGAATTCCACCAAACATTTAAAGAAAAAATAATATCATTCCTTCTGAAACTCTTTGAAAAAGTGAAGACTAGTGAATACTTCCAAACTCACTTTATGAGATCAGTATTGCCCTCATACCAAAGCCAAACAAGGACACTACAAGAAAAAAAAAATACAGGACAATATTCCTAATGAACATGAATGCTAAAATCTTCAGCAGAATTTGGAATTTAGCATTTATGTTCTCTAGGAATATTGGTCTGTAATTAGCTAAATAAAGGATAAAAATTATGTGATCATCTCAATAGATGCAGAAAAAGCTTCCAACAAAATTCAATATCCCTTTATGACAAAGACTCTCAATAAATTAGCTATACAAGGAATCTCAACAGAATAAAGGTCATATGTAACAAGCCCACAGCTAACATCATACTCAATGGTGAAAAGTTGAAAACCATTCCTCTAAAATCAAGAATAAGGCAAGCATGCCCACTCTCACCACTTCTATTCAAGATAGTACTGGAAGTCCTCAGTAGAGCAAGTAAGCATGAAAAAAATACAAAAGACATTCAAATTGGAAAGGAATAAGGAAAATTGCCCCTGTTTGCAGCTGACATGATCTCACATGTAGAAAATCCTAAAGATGCTACAAAAAAACCTAATAAACCAATTTTTTAAAGTTGCATGATACAAAATCAACATACAAAAATCAGTTTTTAATGTCTACACTAATAACTAACTATCTGAAAGGACATTAATTCCTTTTATAATAGCACCAAAAATAATAAAATACTTAGGAATAAATTTAACCAAGGAAGTAAAAGATCTATACACTAAAAACTATAAAACATTGATAAGAGAAATTAAAGAAGACCTAAGTAAATGGAAAGATTTGCCATATTCATGAATCAGAAGAATCAGTACTTTCAGAATGTCCATACTATCCAAAATGATCTACAGATTCAGTGCAATTGCTATCAAAATTTTAATGTCATTTTTCACTGAAATGGAAAAAAATCCTAAAATTTGCATGAAATCACAAAACACTGTGAATAGCTAAAGCAATCTTGAGGAAAAAGAATAAAGCTGGAGACATTACACTCCCTAATTTTACATTATATTACAAAGCGACTGTAATCAGAACAGTATGGTATTGCCATAAAAACAGACACATAGACCAAAGAAACAGAAAATAATACCCAGAAATAAACTTACACATATACAGTCAACTAATCTTTGATAAAGATATCAAGAATATCTAATGGAGAAAAGATAGTCTCTTCAGTAAATGGTGCTGGAAAAACTGGATATTCACATGCAAAAGAAAGAAACTGTACCCTTATCTTTGACCATATACAAAAATCAACATAAAATGCATTAAATACTTAGACAAAAGACCTGAAACTGTAAAACTACTAAAAGAAAACACAGGGGAAAAGCTTCATGACATTGATCTTGGCAATGAATTCTTGAATATGATACCAAAAACATAGGCAACAAAAACAAAAATAAATAAGTGTGCAAACCCCGAATATCTGAGACAGGTCTCCATTAATTTAGAAAGTTTATTTTGCCAAGGTTGGGGATGTGCGCCCAAGACACAGCCTGAGGATGTCCTGATGACTTGTGCCCAAACCACAGTTTGGTTTTATACATTTTAGGGAGACGTGAGACATCCATCAACATATGTAAGATAAACATCAGTTCGGTCTGAAAAGGTAGGACAACTGAAAGTGGGGAGGGGCTTCCAGATTATAGATAGACAAGAGACAAGTGATTGCATTATTTTGAGTTTCTGATTAGCCTTTCCAAAGGAGGCAATCAAATATGCATTTATCTCAGTGAGCTGAGGGGCTACATTGAATAGAATGGGAGGCAGTTTTGCCCTAAGTAGTTCCCAGCATGACTTTTCCCTTTAGCTTAAAGATTTTGGGGCCCCAAGATTTATTTTCCTTCACAAGTGGTACTACATCAAGCTAAAAGTGTCTGCACAAGAAAGGAAGTAATCAACAAAATGAAAAGATAACCCTATATAATGGGAGAAAATATTTGCAAACCGTGTATCCAGTAGAGTTAATATTCCAAAATGCATAAGAAACTCCTACAACTCAACAAGTAAAAACTAAATTACCAAATTTTTTAAATGGGCAAAGGACCCAAGGAAACATTTTTCAAAAGAAGACATAAATGACCAACAGGTATATGAAAAAGTATCACTAGTTATCCAGGGAATGCAAATCAAAACCACAGTGAGATATCACCTCACATCTGTCAGGATGGCTATTATCAAAACGTCAAAAATAAATACACTAAGTATTAGGATGTCACAAAAAGGAAACTTTTATATATTGTTGGTGGGAATGTAGATTGGTACAGCTATTATGGAAAACAGTATGGAAATACCTCAAGAAAATTAAAAATAGATTTACCATATAATCCAGAAATCCCACTTCTCAGTATACTATTCTAAGGAAATAAATCACTCTCTCAAAGAGATATTGGCACTCCCATGCTCATTACAGAATTATTCACAACAGCCAAGATAGGAAAACTACTTGAGTGTTCATCAACAGATGAATGGATAAAGAAAATGTGATGAGAGAGAGAGAGAGAGAGAGATGATGGATGGGTGGATGAATGGATGGATAGATAGACAGATAGATAGATAATAGATAGAAAGGTATAATGGAATATTATTCGGCCTTTAAAAAGAAGGAAATCCTGCCATTTGTGGCAACATGGTAAAATGGAGGACATTATGCTAAGTGAAATAAGCCAGACACAGAAAGACAAAATACTGAATGATCTCATTTACATGCGTAATTCCAAAATGTCAAACTCATAGAAACAGAGAGTAGAAGGGTGGTTACTAGGGGTTGGTGACAGGGGTGGGTGGGGGCCACAGGGATCAGAATATGTTAAAAGTTACAACCTTGCAGCTATGAGATGAATAATTTCTGGAGACCTATGGTATAGCATGAGGAACTATAGTTAATAATAAAAATATTCTTGAAATTTTCTAAGAGAGTGTATCTTACGTGTCCTCACCACACACACACACACACAAATAGTAACTATATGAAGTAGTGAATATGTTAATTAGCTTGAGTGTGGTAAACACTTCACATTGTGTATGTACATGAAATGTTACATTTTACCCCTTAAAATGTACAATTTTATTAGACAATGATGTCAATAAAACTGAAAAAGCTATAATATCCATATGCATTTTCTCACCTGCCTCATAAAATTTCTTGTTATATAAATTCTGATCTTAACATTTCCATTTATTCTTATACTTCTCAGGAATTGCCATCCATTGGTGCACATTACAACCTATGCACACTTTGGAGAGTGAAGCTTTAATTTGCCTAATGGTTGCTGTCCAACAAAACTCTTTTATGTATTTGTATCAAATATAGCACAAATATGTATTTATTTTGTCAAAAGGCTTCAGGTTGAATAGTCTTATTTTGTCATTGACATTTTCAAATCCTATCTTGAAGGCTTTCTACAAAAAAGGAAAAAGTTGGCCAAAAAAAAAAAAATTAATGCCTAGTTATGGCTAGTCTTTTAAATAAAAATGAGAATTCTAAAACTCTAAAATAAACATCTTTCTTAGTCTCTTTATATGAGCTATAGGAAAAAAAAGAAAGAAATATATCTGAATCTGTAAATGAGTCAGAAATGCTCAGAAATATGTTTCATTTCATAATGCCTAGCATTTTTAGAAATCAAATTAGTGAACACCTGTGCCATGGAAGATTTATATGTTAGAGTTCATGCTGCAACTACAGTTTCCCTACAATATCAATTTCAAATGACAACCTGTGGTTTTGTGCCACAGCATTTGTCTCAGCATTTGTCAAAAGTCATTTCATTTCCTATGATTCATTTCATTTATATTCTAGTGTATTAGCTGGATACTTTATTGATCCCTACTCCATCTAATTGTGGCTTTCACAACACAGACAAAAATTTGATTTGAAAGATAAGTATTATAATCTACTCACCGGAACAGTGATGACATTAACAAAATTATGCCTAGGTAGTTGTAGTATTGAGGTAAGTTAAAGAGTTCTGATTTCAGAATAAAAAATGTAATTTTTTCCATATATTCCCATCTTCTTATGTATATGCAAATATATAATTAAGAGATTATATAAATGCTCCACAAATCAGAATATGTCATCACATTTTTACTTTCCTGATTAATAGTTTAAGCACTATTTGCCACATTAGCAGGAAATACAGTATTCATTTATACAATAAATACTCATTGAGTCACTACTATGTGTCAGTCATTGTTCTATGCTCAGGACAGATCAATAAACAAAATGCGCAGGAATTTCTACTTTCAGTTAGCTTACATTCTCCTAGATCTTTCGTTAGAGGCAAACTCATCATTACATTAACAACGTAATGGCTTTCTCAGCCCAAAAATGAGAATGCAGTCCAACTTCTCTATACCCAAGCAGAAAGAATCTTTATTCTAACAGTGTTACTAATGCCACTGCTTCTTGCTGGCATATGGGAGCTGATCATTTCAAGAGATGATGCTGATTCTGATTCTGGTTTTGATGCTGGTCATCTGGGCTGGTATTCATTCTATTCTCACACAGGAACCAAGTAGACCTTAAAGAGAGGACAACCCAACTCTTTCTGAATTAGACCAAGCCATAATAGGTCTTTCTATTGCCTAGAGTCCCTTAGTCACCTATCCTTAGCCTGTCCCAAGGGGTCAAGCCCAGGAGCACTGTGCTTAGCTTCCACCTTTTGTAGACCCTAAGTCACAGTCACTTTTTCCTTCTAAGGAATCAACTTCCTCAAAGATCAAGCAGGTATTCCCTTTCCATCTGGGAAACACAGAGTCTGATTACATCTCTCTTCTTACATAATAAAAGTATTCTCTTCACCCTCCAGAGGGCATTACACTACTCATTCATCCATCCATTCATCCATTCACACACACCTACTCTGTGTCAGACGCTACTCTCAGCTCGGACTGCATCCAGGAAGACCCTTTGTCAGGAAACTACCTTCATACCTACAAAGGACAAGTTCTGATGGTTCTCTCCGTAGAATAAAGGGGAGGAAAACACCTAATGGGACCTTTAGCTGGGCATTCGTCCTATTGCATATGTGAGTGGATTGTAAACAATAAAAAACTGATTAATATTTTAAAATATCCAGGTGGTAATAAGCACTATAACAATGGAAAGTATTATCTATTTCTTTATCAAAACAATCCAGCTGGGCACAGTGGCTCATGCCTGTAATCCCAGCACTTTGGGAGGCTTAGGTGGGTGGATCACCTCAGGTCAGGAGTTCAAGACCAACCTGGCCAACATGGTGAAACCCCGTCTCTACTAAAAAAAAAAAAAAAATGCAAAAATTAGCTGGGCATGGTGGTGGATGCCTGTAATCCCAGCTACTTGGGAGGCTGAGGCAGGAGAATCACTTGAACCCAAGGGGCAGAGGTTGCAGTGAGCCAAGATCACACCATTGCACTCCAGCCTGGGTGACAAGAGTGAAATTCTGCTTCAAAAAAAATAAAAAATAAAAAATCCATGAGTAAGTGTCAACTTTAAGAATTATTTTAGGAAGAAAATATACCTGAATTCTCAAATAAGCCACCTTGTAGCTGTTGGTTTTTTTTTTTTTTTTTTTTTTTTTGAGACGGAGTCTCGCTCTGTCGCCCAGGCTGGAGTGCAGTGGCCGGATCTCAGCTCACTGCAAGCTCCGCCTCCTGGGTTTACGCCATTCTCTTGCCTCAGCCTCCCGAGTAGCTGGGACTACAGGCGCCCGCCATCTCGCCCGGCTAATTTTTTTTTGTATTTTTTTAGTAGAGACGGGGTTTCACCGTGTTAGCCAGGATGGTCTCGATCTCCTGACCTCGTGATCCGCCCGTCTCGGCCTCCCAAAGTGCTGGGATTACAGGCTTGAGCCACCGCGCCCGGCCGTAGCTGTTGGTTTGATTTTATTTTTTCCAAAACCCTGCATCAACTACCCTGTACCAACATGAATAAACAAACAAACAACAAAACAGTCTAACCAGCCATGGATACTACTCAGTCATAAAAATGAACAAAATAATGGCATTCACAGCAACCTGGAAGGAATTGGAGACCATTGCTTTAAGTGACGTAACTCAGGGATGGAAAACCAAATATCAAAAGTTGTCACTCATAAGTAGGAGCTAAGCTGTGAGGATGCAAACTCCTAAGAATGTCACAATGGACTTTGGATACTTGGGGGGAAATGCTGGGAGGAGATGAGGAATAAAAGACTACGAATTGGGTACAATGTATACTGCTCAGGTAATGGGAGCACCAAAATCTCAGAAATCACCACTAAAGAACTTATTCATATAACCAAACACTACCTGTTCCCAAAAAAACCTATGGAAAGAAAAAATAAAAACAAAACTCACCAGGTATTCATTTCTTAAGATTTTCCACTTAGGACAAATTATTGACTCAGAGAGTTAGAAGAGTCCTTAGCCTTAGTAAGATTCACTCTTCGTCTCTGAATCTGCTTGGCCACAGTGAAGTGGCTATTGGCCTATACTAAGTATCTCCAAGTTCAGGCCACTCTCTTCCCCTTGAGTCACCCTCACCCTCATTCATTTTTAATAGCCCTGACAGTAACAAGCATTTCACATGGTACTGTACCATCTGTCTCCTATAGCTTCAAGCCACTGGTACTAAACACTGTATTTTTGACTTATATAATTCTTATTTTCAATGACAAGCCCTGAAATATGTGAAAAGTTTTGAATCTCCATTTTTTTCTCTTGCAACTGTCCTCAAATGATATTGTTTCCAGTCCATAAATAAAGTCACTGTTCTGAAGATACCTCAGTTTGTCCATGTCTCGCTTAAAGAGCAATGTCAATACTTTTTTATTCAGAATTTACACATCTAAGAATTTTCTTTAGAGAAATATTGAGGAATATAAGCAAATGTTTATCTATAATAATGCGCATCATAGCATTACTTCCAAAATTTAAAAATAATAGTGTAGTATACCTATATGATAAAATTTACAAGTGTTTGAATACATAACAGAATGCCATTTAACTGAGAAACTGAGATATGTTGTCAAGTGGGGATAAAAGATCAAAACAAAATCTGACCATATGTACATATTTATCTGCGTGTGTGTGCATACATCTGAAAGAAGACGTAACAAAATGTTAATGATTCTATCCAATAAGCGGGATTACAGCTTATTTTTAATTGATGTATTTTTCTGTGCTTTCTAGATTTTCTACAGTGAAATATATTACTCTGTAATAAAAATAATCAATGTTATTTTTAAAAGAAAACCATGTTGCTAAAAACTGAAAGCAGTTCCCAGGTGTGGCCTGATCAACTCACAAGAGGAGAATTACACCCACTCCCTCACTCAAATGCACTTCCACTAATATTGTTTAACATATTGATGTTTCTGCTGCTACATTACAGTTGATTCATTTGAGAATATTCTTCTTTATAGCCCCTAAGACATTTTCACAAACATTACTGGTAAATCTGTAGCATCTTGTTCTTAAAGATTAGTTGGGGTTTTTTGTCTTGTTTGTTGTAATTTATAAGTTTTATCCTTAAAAGAATGGATCCCATTACTGCCACCTCAATCTCCACCAGTCCCACCGAGCCTCCACCATGCCCAACATGGGAATGTTCAGCTGCAGCTCACCTCAGGACCTCTCTCAGAAATGGGTGAACAGGTGGGTGTGGATCTGAGTAAGGTGATCACCACCAAAGTTCAACAATCAGGACAACAGAGTAGAGACTGGTGAGCATGTAAGAGGCAACACTGTCTATATCACATAGAAGGGCCAACAAGAAATTAAGGAAAACTCAGCAACCTCAATGGTCAACACTTGTGAGAACTGCATCCTCATCCAGAGCGATGTTTCCATATGCCCAACGAGATAAAAAGAACATGAGCTGTGCTCTAATTCTGCAAAACTTGTAACCAATATGCTTTCAGTTGCTGGGGTAGATCACATCATTACGATGGACGTGCTTCTCAGATACTTGAATATCTCTCAAGTATCAAATCAAGTAAAAAAATATTGCTGGATACAGAAAGCCTTTTTTTTTTTTTTTTTTTTTTTTTTTGAGGCAGAGTCTCACTCTGTCACCTAGGCTGGAGTGCATTGGCGCGATCTCAGCTCACTGTAACCTCTGCCTCCCGGGTTCAAGTGATTCTTTGCCTCAGCCTCCCGAGTAGCTAGGATTACAGTTGTCCACCACCATGCCCGGCAAATTTTTTGTATTTTTAGTAGAGACGGGGTTTCACATGTTGGCCAGACTGCTCTTGAACTCCCGACCTCAGGTGATCCACCTGCCTCAGCCTCCCAAAGTGCTGGGATTACAGGCATGAGTCACTGCACCTGTCCAAAGAAAACCTCTTTTAAATATTCCTATCAATAATCCTAAACTCTGCCGTGGATTCAAGAAAAGCATTGTAAAATGAAATAACTGTATCATTACTTCCCCTCATGCAACCGGTTCCAAAACTGGTACCTAATGCAGGTAAACAAATTCAATGCTGAATTCACTTTGAATGACAAAGGGAGAAAGAAAGTCAATGGATGGGTAGGGTGGTTTTGTTTGGTGATCTTAAAAGTGTGTGACTATCCTTGTGAATAAAAAGGCTGGCAAATGTAGCCAATATGTCACACTGTAGACAGGCTATTCTTAGCTGGAATCATGAAAATTTAAGATATTCTTGCTCATGAAAACTTCTCTGTCCAGTGATTTGCAGAATAAATAAGGCTGCCTTAAGCCTGTCAATGTCAAAAATACAGTTTCCAAAGAGACCAAATGAAAGTTCAAGATTCAGGCTGTTGCTATTTTAATGATTTGATCAGGTGATCTAGAACTCACAGAGAGACAGATATATGCCTTACCTATTTAACCATATCTCACTGTCATACCAAATATTGTGTTTTGAACTATTATATTCTGTTATGTTTTTGCTTGTTTTTGTTTTGTTATACTTCTAATGTTAAGATTCAACAATGCTGTTAAACAAAAAAACCGTAGACCAAATTTAAATTTAACTGACTTTATTTGGGCAGAGGAAAACAAAGCAAAGTAAAAACAGAATGAAAATGATTCGCAAATCAGGCAGTCCTCTCAACCAGGGCAGGTTCAGAGAACGCCAACCAATAACATGATCCTACAGCATTTATAGGAAACACAAGTGCAGTGCACAGAAAACTGAACTGGATACAGCTTCATTAGTTAACAGGCCACTGAGCCTCCTGCAGTAACGAAAGCTCAGCTCCTGGAGTTAAACTTTATATTGGTTTGATCTGTGAGACCTAGTGCAGGAACCTAGTTTATTTTAGGTAACTATACTAAAGTTATATATATAGTGCTTAATATTTATCTCTATCACACTTCTTTTAGAGTTTGGTTGATCTTTCCATCATGTTAGGACCTCTTTCATCTGATTCTGTCATTTAGGTTTTTTTATTAACCCTCTTAACTCTGTGTCATCCACATGTTGGGTGAGTGTGTCCTTCATATCTTTATCCAAATCCCTGATGAACGTATTAAACAGAATACGGGCCACAATAAGGCTCTGATATTTACCAGCAGAAAACATATTAGATGAGCAATATGTGGTTCGATGTTCAGCCAGAAAATCATCAAGCTAATAGCATTATGATCCAATCCATAATTCTTCCTCTGTGTAATATCATATAACATCAACAAAAGACTTTACAGATGACATTTGACTTTTTCAAGAAATTAAGAAAGTAATCTTTTTGTTTCACACATAAGCCAATGAACTCAGAAGTCAGAAATGTATTAAAATAGAGTTGAGCCCTACCTTAAGAGTAAATGGACCTACAAAACCTTATTTGCATTTACTGTCTCAAGTAGGGAAATACTTCCCCCAATGTATTCCCCTCCTGGCCTGACACTTCATCATGGACCCATAGTATCCATTATGCCCCATAAACAGGAATCACACATCAGGGATCAAGTCTTATTCATCTCGATTTAGTCCACAATGCCTAGCATAGAATTTCATACATGATACTGTGGAGTTTACTTCATGCCTTTCTTAGGTTAGGATGGTCCCAGCAAAACAGAAGCTTCTGCCACACTGCTCATCCCGTTAGAAGTCCAGTGGTCACTCGAGTTTACTGTGTCCTATGATATTGCAGAAAGGAAACCTAGACATAGGTTTACCAAAATATGTGTCATGCTCAAGGCATGGCGCAGAACACAGATTGCCCCACCACCAGATGATGAGGTAATTGGCTGATAATATCTCTGGGTGTAGGCAGGGATGTTGCTACTACTAGGCAGTCAATATCTTAGTCGCTGATATTGCTGTTAATGACTTTGAATGAAGTACGATCCTCCATTTAATAAAATAATGACTATTTAATGAGGACAGCTGGCCCAGCTAGGTCATCCCTGAGCCACCAGTTTGGTCACAAAGGATACACCCATTCCAGGTCATCAACCACTCTCAGACCTCTCAGGGGCATGAATACAGGCTCTCTCTAGCCAAGTCCATCCTTTTGCTGAGTTCTTCCCCTCTTTAGTAGTCTCTTCCTGCTCTGCCCATATTCTCATTATCCCTCCCATGCAAAAGACCTCATTCTCATTCTGCTTCTTTTTTTTCTCACAATAGAACTCAATGCGGCCTCCTTCCCCTAACAAACATTAGAAGCAACACAGAATGTATTTATCCTTTTCTAAGGTACAGAACTCATATTTTTAGAAAAAGCACCCACTACCTATACACTCCAGTGGATAAAAGATATCCTGTATATGTATTAGGGAATTTTCATATTCCCTAAGTATTCTTCTGAATTCATCAGGAACAAATACTTGAGTTTTTACATCAAAACATAAGATGAGTCTATGCTGCCCACAAAACACAAACTAAATAAATGTTTGTTCAGTGAATCAATGACTTTATATAATACTTTATATAAGATGTCATACTTTGTATAAGATAGTTACATAAGGTACTTTAGATATTAAAAGATACTGAAAGATGTTTTATAGACATTATGCATTTATGTTTTATGTAAGATATTTATATCATCCTTTATATAAGATATTTTGGAACTGGTGCACTAAGAGGCCTATGGATGGGAGTGTAGATATGGTATACTGCCGAACACTTCTCAGAAAAGAAGAGCAAAAACGTTGGGACCTAGAAAGCAGTGAAATGAAATCAAGGAGTTCTGTTCTTCAGTAAACCAGAAATTTGAGGCAGGTGAATGAGGTTCGGGCAGAGAGCATAGGTTAGCAGGAGACCGGCACAAACATCCGAAAACAATTTGTAACTGTGGGGAAAAGAATCGGAAGAACTGTAAATCAAGCGTTAGGTCTGAGCCTAAAATACCGTCGCTGAATCCTACGGCTGAAAACAAGTGCGCGAGCGACACCTAGTGTTCAAGTCCATAAATGATGCTGTGTCGAGGCTTCCTTTCCTTTCCTGGAACCCACGCTGCAAGGACCGCCGCGCTCCTCGCGTAGGTACAACTCTCATCTGTGTACACAGCAGATACAAACTGCTATATTAGAAATTAAGGCCTTCAGAGAAGTCTTTAACCCATTCTATTTCATAGCCCACCCACTCTTTATAGATATAGGGAAACTGAATTCTCTGTATAGTTATAGGAAAATGAATTGCCATTTCATAGCAGATGCTTTGGGGAAAGTTATCAATGCACTTTTTCACCTCCTTAAGCTAGTTTCCACTCCCTCTAGAGCAAAACAAAATATCAGTGAAGTTAAAAACATGGGATGTTCCAGGAGCAAAAGGCCTGGTGCAAGCAGATTGCTTTCTGGATAACTAATAACAATATCTTATCGTTATTGAGTCCCTTGTATGTACTAAATTTTGGACCAAAGACACGGCAAATATCACCTCAAATGCTGACAGCAGTCCTGCCATTCAGGCATTATTATGCAGAAATTCTATGAGGAAACCGAAATTTGGAAGCTGTCAGTGATTTACCCAGACACATCTCTAAATTGCAGATTTAAATCCAGGACTGTCTTCCAAAACTCACATGCTTCCCATATGCCTCACTGCCTCTCAGCTGTGCATGCATCCCAGCTGAACTATCTCAGCATAGATAATTGGTGTAAAAGAAACATTTCACCATGAACATTTCATTACCTCTTTATTAGTGAGTCTTTTAGAGTTGAGCAACTAGTTAATTTCACTTGATTTCTTACCCTCTAAATCGATGTATATCAAACATCATTTTAATAGCTTTTATGAATTTTGAGCATTTATTTTTAAACTCATTTCCAATGAAATATTTAATATTTCCCCTCAAGTAAAGTTCTCTAATTTTCAAAGAGGAATTAAGTTAATTTACATCACCTAAAGAAACACAGCAATATTAGTGGCACAACCAGGGCAAAAATAAATATTATAGTTAGTGTATGTATGGCAGATGCACCTGACAGCAATAACTTAAGCATACCATGAGAATGACCGCACAAAGAATGTATGTTCAGAGTTCTGAGCTAAGGAATCTGGGAGTGGCCAACCCAGAGATTCACTCCTTCTCTATGAAATTATGAAATCTCGGCCCCATCCCTTGGAATACAGGACGAACAGGGGATCGGAGCCCTTTGTTCTGAGTTAGATGGAGGTTGCTAGGTGGAGGGTGCTAAGTGAAAATGCCGTATAAACTGCTGCATTTATGAACTGCAGCAGTTCTCCTGTCTAACCTGCCTCCACTGAACAGCCCCTGCATGTCAGTGCCCCTAATAAACCCTATGTCTCGTTCACTGTCTCCAGGTGTCTTCTTTGGCCTCTCAGACACAAGTGCCATCCCTATTGGAGTCAATAGGGGTCCAGTTCAACAATTGCCAAGCCCAGCCAGGAGGTCAGAGAATATCCATGAACACCGAAAGGATAACATCAGGAACAGGAGATCCTCAGGGGAAATTTCAGGCTGTTCATGCACATCTATGTGGGGCCCAATAGACGGATGGGGCCCACTGCATTAGTATGAGGACACTCTGAAAATGCCAAAGGGTCTGGACGAGCTGTTGCAGGGAGTGAATACAACTAAGTGAAAGTCAGATGCCCAAGCCATCACAGCCACAATTGGCTGGCCACTCCTGACTGTGCTCCAAGCAGCCAGAGACTGAGTTTGTGGTACAAGCAAGGGTGACTCAGTTATAAGATGAGTGAGGCTAGAAAGAGATACCAGATTAACTCAGGCTAAAACACTGGAGACCTTTGGGCACAGGATGACAAAAAGTAGACCCTGGCTTGTCAGGTGGGTCATTCAGAGGGTCGCCAGCTGCCACATCAAGTCAGGGCTATTATGACTAATAATTCTGGGACCCTAAGTCCTGGAACCCCATAAGAGCAATTATGAGAAGGAGAGTGAGGACTGGGACAAGCCTGTAGAGGTTCCTTTCCTCTCTTCATGTCCAGTTGTCACCACCAAGATAAAAGCAGACCAACTGTGCATACAGAGAGTAACCCCACAAGACTTGCCCCCACCTGAAACTGCAGTGAATCTCAATGCAAGATTATACCACTAGAATTGGCAGAGCTGGGAAATTGGTTCAGATAGAAGGGGAGAGAGTTGATTGAGGGACAGCCTCTCTGTCTATGGAACATAAAGGCAGAGGGTATGATACTCTCCAGATTTGAGATGAGTAAAATGGCATCCATCACAAACCACCCATCCCTGAGGCAGGCCTCTCCTTAGCTGAGTGTTTGTGGGCTGCCAAGCAGTGACAATAGATATAGAGCTACAAGTTGAGGCCCTGGCTAAATCTATGGCTGCAGCCTCCAATGATACCTGCCATGCTATTACTCTTCTCATTAAAGAAACTACCCAAATTGGATGCATTACTTTGTGAAACTGTATGGCCTTGGTTATCTGAACTGCCATCCAAGGCATAACTTGTGTGTTAATTAAAACTAAATGTTATGTATATATCCCTGATTACTCTCACAATGTAACCCAGGCCATGCATTCCCTAAGTATCCATATTTCTGCTCTAGAGTCTCTGTCTTTTTTTCAAGATGGCAGATAGGAGGCAGAGTTAGTGTGCTTCTCCCACTTGGAAGAACAGAACAGTGGGTAGAGAGTAACACTGTGAATTTCTTTTTTCAAGAGCCACCACAGAAACTTACCAGGAAAGAAGCAGCAGGCTGTAGCATAGTCCATGAGACAGGCAAAAAAACTAAGTTCCCAGATTGTTATAAGGGGAGAATCTGCCTCCAAGCACTCATCCTCACCAAGGAATCTGAAAATCCAGACCACAGGAGAAGGTCTTAACCCTCCCCAGAGCTGGAATGGAACTGGGGAGCAGCATGCAATATACAAGTAGAAGCAGCATCAGGAAGTAGTTGTAGGCACTCCTAATCTCCGGCATGAGCCTAGGGAAGACATTACTTACCAAATCTCACAGGGGTCCTCGGGGAAGTCAGCCAACAATCTTAGGGAAGAGTTACAGGGTGAAAGAAGCTCCAAACTGAATTTTGTGACATAATCTCAACTGGGGATGAACTCCCTTGAACAGAACCTGGAGTGGGGTGGTGAGTGGGAAGTGCACCGCAGACACGAGGGCAGAGCTGGGCTCCCAGCCTTGCCAGCAGACATGGAGGAGCATGGCCTCAAAGCTCTGGTTTCTATCTCTGTGGGAAGCTTATGGCCCGGGGCAGGTCTGAATTCTGTGCACAGACCTGGATCTAAACCCAGTGCTGTTAGTGGAGCACTGCAGGAGCAAGACCAGCCTCTCCAACTGCATGGGAGCTGGGTGAGACTTACTGCTGCCCACAACTCCCCACTCCCTTTGTGAACTCTTCTGTGCAGCAGAGGCACAGAGGGGAGAGAAAAAGAGGGGAGAGGCAGTTTTCCTCTCCCCTCTGGAACATTGCCCCAGTTGCCTGAGAATGACTCTCCCCAGAGGGACTATGGCCTGCCCCACCCAGGAGAATCTGAACTTAGACCCACCTAACCCTGCCCCCACCTCGTGGTATTTCTCCACCAGCCCTGGTAGCTTAACACAAAGGACATAAACTTTTGGGAGCTTTATGGCCCCATCAATCACCTGAGAAACCAGATTACTTCCCCTGGACAACTTACAGAAAGCTCAAATCCCACTGCTACTACTGAAGCTGGTGCTCTTTTGCAAGCACCACCTCCTGGCTAGAGGCCAACCAACTCGGGCCATTACAGCACCTCTAGCACTGCACCCAGGAAGCAGAAAATGGCTGCATGATCTCAGCTATCACCACTGCCTGCAACACCCTGACTAACCAGAGATCCTGAGTCTGATCATGTCATGAGTTCACTACCAATATAAGCAGCATTTGAGAAAGCCAGCATACTAAGTTTGTCTCAAATCAAGGAATCTCACAGAGTCTACATCACTCCCCTTCCACCTTTGTCAGAGCAGGTGCTGGTATCCCTGGTATCCACTGCTGGGATATTTGAAGACAGGTTACATGACTGGATCTTTTGCAGATATTACCGAGCACCAGCAGAGAATCTGGTAACCCTATTGGGTTGCTAGAGCCAGAAGAGCAGTAACAATCATTGTAGTCTGGCTCCCAGGAAATCCCATTCCTAGAGGAAGGGGGAGAGCACCACATCAAGGGAACACCCTGTGGGACAAAAGACTCTGAATGTTAGGACTTGAGTCCCAGATTGTTCCACTGGTGGAAAGTTTCTTACAACGGAGACACAATTGCAGTGCTGGGCACAGTAGGGAAAGTCTGCACCTCTACCCCATCAGGCAGGCAGGCTCTGTGATCATAAAGGAGGCTGCCTGGAAAAGGGGTCCTTGTTCTCCCAGGCACACTACTGCAGAAATGGCTAGGGCTTCTCCCATAGGCATGCAGCATAGATGAACCTATAGACAGCCTTCTTGGAACAATTCAGGTTGATTGCAGCCCCACAAGTGCTCTCCAGGTTCAGGACTGCACAAGAGGCAAAGTCATAATTCTTTTCTACTTGGAACATCAACATTTCTACAGATAAAGAGAGATGGCTGTCTGATCTGAGTAACCAGAACATTAGGATAGGAGTGGGGCTGTGAGGTGGATAGCTTTTCTGCTGGCTTTATAGGAGAGATAAGGTAGCTCCCACTCTTCAACCTGATAAAACTTCAGCACATCTAATTGAGACCCCCCCACACCAACCACCACCTTCATCAAGGCTGGAACCTCTACCCACCATTGGCTGTTACATCTACACACCTGCTTTAGCTACAACTGGTGCCAACAGAGGGATACTTCCCCTATTTGTCTGAGGCCTAAATCATTAACTCAGTAAATAAAATACTGTGGAAAAGAGTTTCTGGGGTGTCAGTTGAGTTGGCCTCCCATGTGTAAGACACTCATGGGGAGCCATGGGCGACCTCTGAGGAGAAAAGTCTCCTTATTGTCTTCATGTCTTTATGCTCCGAGAGCATAACCACTCAGCAGCATTCCACAGGTTGTTCAGGGAGACAACACTCCCCTGAAGCGGGAGTATAATCAAACATCTTGGCTTCTCCTGAAACCTGCTCCCATCCGTTTCAGTCCCAATAAGTTAAAGATCTTAAGTAGTTTAGACACATGCTTTTGCTCAAGGAAATTCACAGAAACAGCCACTGCTGTACATCTTATTGAATTACTCACGAGTTCTGCTTCACTGATTAATCCTTTTCTTATCCCTTCCTCCCCCTCCATCTGCCTAAGAACAAAGAGCTTGTAAACCAAAAAGTTGTGAGGAGCCCGAGAGCTCTGGGCCATGAGCAAGCCTCCAATGCCCCGGACCCTTGGACCTGCCTTTTAAATGCTTATTCTGTCTCCTTCTAACTCCTTTGTCTCTGCTGGACTCAGAGTACCCACTGGGTGGTGTTGGGCTGCTTTCCCCAACAATCTGGCGCCCAACGTGGGGCTCCCTGTAATCTCTACAAATAACCTGGTGAAGAAAACCAAAGTGTGGAAAGTGGAGGATGATTGAAGAAGGACGCCTGAGTATGTTTTCACTTCAGGCTGTATGAGTAAGTAGGGCACTCGGAGAATTCCAGGGTAACCTCGGGAAAATATGGGTCAGGCTGAAAGTAAGTTTGCTAATTATTTAAGCCTAGTGTGGCAGTTATTGCACCATGGAGGGGTAATTGTGAGTACCCAAAATCTCACATCTTTGTTCCATCTCATAGAAAACTATTCTTCTTGGTTCCTGGAATATGGAACCATGAATGTAAAAGATTGGGACAAGGTTGGATCAGATTTAAAACGAGCACAACAAAAGGGCCGCAATATTCCCTTCTCCACTTGGTCTGTGTGGTCAGCAATTAAAACAGCCCTGGAGCCCTTCCACACTGAGAAGCAGGAGGAGGAGTTTCAGGATGACATAGAAAAGTTAATAATCAGGAGTCTGATGATGATCAGCAAAGTGAAACCATCACAGTCTAGTTAGAAAAGGGGGAGAAACAGAAGGTTATATGTGCGAACCTCCAAAAATTTATGAAAGAAACAGTTCCACCTACTGCAGAAACAGTGCCACCTACTGCACCTTTAGGGAAAGGTTTGGAATGGCCACCCCCACCTCAGCCTTACGAATTTTTGGAAGAGGAACCTGAGACGCAGCTTGCCGCTCCCATTGTTGCACACCCTGCAATTAACTATGGTGAAGGGAAGCTTCAGCTCACCCAACAGCCAATTAAAGTGAGGGAAAGATCCAGGCTTGCCCACCTGTTAATTATTATAGAGTAATGCTGCAAGCCAGCCCAAATACAAATTATGGTGCAGGGAAATCCAGGCATCCATTCGCCAGGCACAAGAAATGGGGGATTTGGACGCTTGGCAGTTTACAGTAATTATTTCGCCAGCTGAGGAGCCTGGAGAACATGCTCAAGCAGGCTGGGAGCAATTTCCTTTTAAAATATTAAAAGACTTAAAGCAAGCAATTGGACAAGAGGGGCCAAATTCTTCTTATGTTCATTCCTTGTTACAATCTGTGCTTATAACCAGTGTTTAATACCTATGGATTGGGAGTCTTTAGCCCAATCCACCGTATCCCCCTCTGAACTTCTCCAATTTGAAAACTAGTGGATGGATGAAGCAACAAATCAGGCATGCAAAAATGCTCAAGCCCAACCTCCCGTTAGTATCAATCTGATCAACTGCTTGGAATCAGACAGGCATGGGGTACTCTAAATAAACAGATGGCAATGGGTGATGAGGCTGTTGATCAGCTCAGAACTATATGCCTAAGAGCCTGGGGAAAAATTCACAACCCTGATACTACTTATCCTTCTTTTAACTCAGTTTAAAGACTCAGTTTTAACTCAGTCTAAAAACAGGGTCCCAGGGAGCCTTATCCAGATTTTGTCACCCATTTGCAAGACGTGACTCAAAAGGCTATTTGGATTCTCGTGCCAGGAAAGTGATCGTTCAGCTGCTTGTATGAAAATGCTAATACAGAATGTCAGGCAGCAATTAGACCTATTAAGGGAAAGGCAGATCTAAATGAGATCTAAAAAACTTAAGTGACTACATTAAAGCCTGCAATGGCATTGGGGGACAATTATATAAGGCCAGCCTCCTTTTCAGGCAATGGCTAGACTAAGGGTAACAAAAAATACATGAGTGTTCCCTAGATCTTGCTATAATTGTGGACAGATAGGACATACAAAAAAAGAGTATACAAAGAGCCAAAAAAGGGAAAACTCAGGAGGAAAAAAGCAGGGAATCAGGTACCTGTCTTAGATGTAAAAAAGGAAAACACTGGGCTAATGAATGTCATTCAAAATTTGATAATAGTGGACAGCCCTTGCCAGGAAATGGACAGAGGGACTAGCCCCAGGCCCGATTCAAAATGGGGCATTCTCAATTCAGGACGGAATGTCCCCGACTCCAAACGGAGTGTTCCTGGCTCAGTCTATCCCTGTACAAATGTATAACAATTGTCCCCCTTCACAGCTAAAAGTGGGGCAGTAGATTTATGCTGTACTGAAGCCATATCCCTCCTTCCTGGGGAGCCTCCTAGGAAGGTCCCAATGGGAGTTTACAGCCCATTGCCAAATGGCACGGTGGAACTTATACTGGGAAGGTCCAGCTTAAACTTAAAGGGAATTCAAGTACATACTGGAGTAGTGGATCTGATTGCCAGGGAGAAATTCAAATTGTTATCTCTTCCCACTGTTCCCTGGAGTACTAATCCAGGTGACAGAATAGCTCAACTGTTGGTTTTACCATATGTTAAGTTAGGAGAAAGCTCAGGAAAAAAACAGGAGGATTTGGAAGCACAAATTCAGCAGGCAAGGCTGCCTATTGGGTAAATCAAGTCTCTGACAATAGATCTATTTGTATGGTCACTATTCAAGGAAAACAATTTGAGGATCTGGTCAACACAGGCAGATGTGTCAATCATAGCTCTTATAAATGGCAAAAACCTGGCCAAACAAAAGGCCCCAGTGGGTCTTGCTGGGATTGGAACTGATTCAGAAGTTTTCCAAAGTACTTTTCTCTTACCATGTCTTGGTCCAGAAGAACAGGAAGGCACAACACAACCTCTAATTACACCCATTCCTGTTAACTTATAGGGGAGACATCTGCTTCCACAATGGGGCACAGAAATTTCAATCCTTTCTCCCAGGTATAGTCAAGCTAGTCAAAAAATAGTATCAAACATGGGCTATGTTCCTGGAAAAGGCCTAGGAAAACAGGAGACAGGCATTATTGAACCCATACTGTAAAAAATGACCGAAAAGGATTAGGTTACCAATTTTAGGGGCGGTCACTGTAGAGCCTCCAACTCCTATTCCCTTAAAATGGAAGACCCAAAATCCTGTTTGGGTCAAGCAGTGGCCACTTTCTCAGGAAAAATTGGGGGCCTTATAGGAATTGGTCAAAGAGCAATTAAACAAAGGAAACATTGAGCCCACATTTTCTCCATGGAATTCGCCAGCATTTGTAATAAGGAAAAAATCCGGCAGATGGCGCATGCTAACTGACTTACAGTGGTCAGTGCAGTCATCCAGCCAATGGGAGCCCTGCAGCCAGGGCTTTCATCCCTCACCGTGATTCCTAGAGACTGGCCATTAATAATTACAGATTTGAAGGATTGCTTTTTTAATATTCCTCTAGCAGAGTCTGGTTTTGAGAAATTTGCTTTTACTATTCCTGCCATGAACAATGAGGAACCAGCAGCCAGATATCATTGGAAAATCTTGCTGCAGGGTATGTTGAATAGTCCTACTATTTGTCAAACTGTTGGGAGGGCTATTCAACCTGTGAGAGATCAGTTTCCAGATTTGCATATCATTCATTATATGGATGACATATTATGTGCGGCCGAAAATCGAGACCCACTTATCCAGTGTTACTCATATTTACAGGAGGTGACAGCCAATGCTAGATTGCTCATAGCACTAGATAAAATTCAAACGGCCACTCCTTTCCAATATTTGGGAATGCAGTTCAGGAAAAGGCAATAAACCCCAAAAGGTTCAAATTTGAAAAGACTCTCTGAAAACTTAGATTTTCAAACATTATTAGGGGATATCAGTTGGATTCGACCTACTTTGGGAATCCCTACCTATGCTATGTCTAATCTGTTCTCTATTTTAAGAGGAGACCCTGCTCTCAATAGTAAATGAGAACTGACTCTTGAGCTGCCAAAGAATTACAAATGATTGTAGAAAAAATGCAACAGGCCCAGGTTAATAGAATACTCAAGTTTACCATTAAAGTTCATTGTGTTCCCTACTCTCCATTCTCCTACAGGGTTATAGTTCAGAGTGAGGACTTAGTTGAATGGTCCTTTCTGCCTCACAATACTGTCAGAACACTCACAGTATACTTAGATGAGATAGCAATCTTGATTGGGCAAGCTTGCCTTAGAGTTGTTAAACTTTGTGACTCAGATCCAGATAAGATTATAGTTCCAATGAATAAAAATCAGATTTGGCAAGCCTTTGTTAATTCAGTCAATTGGCAGATAAATTTATCTGGCTTCATTGGAGTTCTTGACAATCGTTATCCAAAAAAAAAGTTCAGTTTTTAAAGCTAACAACATGGATCCTTCCAAAAATTACCCATAGTGCTCCATTGGAAGGAGCAATGATTGTGTTTACAGATGGCTCTAGCAATGGAAAAGCAGCTTATGTAGGACCTAAAAACGGAATTATTCAAACTGACTTTCAGTTGGCACAGAGGGCTGAATTACAGGCAGTTATAGCTGTGTTAGAAGACATTAAGCAACCTGTAAATATTGTCTCTGATTCGGCTTACGTTGTTCAAGCTACTCGATACATAGAAACTGTACTCATTAAATATCTTATGGATGAACAACTCTATCAACTGTTTTCTTCTTTACAAAAGGCAGTGTGTGATTGCTGTTTTACTTTCTATATTACACACATTCAAGCACACATTAATCTTCCTGGGCCCCTTGTAAGGGCTAACGATCAAGCTGACTTACTAGTTTCCACTGTGCTTACTAATGCCCAAGATTTTCACTCCCTAACACATGTTAATGCTGCAGGACTTAAACCAAAATATCAAATTACTTGAAGACAGGCAAAGGACATTGTGCAACATTGCCCTCAGTGCCAGGTACTACAACTACCACATGAAGGGACTGGTGTTAACCCACGGGGATTAACCCCAGTATATTGTGGCAAATGGATGTAACCCACATACCTTCATTCAGGAAACTTCCATACATCCATGTTACTATAGACACCTTTTCTTATTTTGTATGGGTAACTTGCCAAACAGGTGAGGTGGCTGCTCATATTAAAAGACATTTACTTTCCTGTTTCACTGTCATAGGCATCCCACAAAAGATTAAAACAGACAATGGCCCAGGCTACTGTAGTAAATCTTAACAAGCATTCCTTCAACAATGGCACATTGAGCACCGTTCTGGAACACCCAATAATTCTCAAGGCCAAGCCATTGTTGAATGGGCTAATCGATCCTTAAAATCTCAATTGCAAAAACAAAAGACAGAAGGGGGGACTAGAGAATACTCTACTCCACATATGCAGCTACAATGGACTCTTATCACTTTAATTTTTTGAATTGTCTGGAGATTAGGTTACAATGGCAGCAGAGCAGCATTTAACAGGGCAAAAAATAAATCCTCATGAAGGAAAACATCTGTGGTGGAAGGACGTCAGAACCAAAACCTGGGAAAAGGGCAAAATCATTACAAGGGGTCGAGGGTTTTCTTGTATCTCAACAGAAAAGAATCAGCTTCCTGTCTGGGTACCCACAAGACATCTTAAGCTGTGCCATGAGCTAGAATCCAAGGAAGAGGAAAAGATCTCGGAACATCCCTGCACCCCCAGTTTGTCAGATGGCTCAGATAAACATCTTTGTTGAGCAGATGGAAACCAGTAAAACTCACCAAGCAACTCCAGCAACCTGGGGGCAGATGAAGAGACTAGCTCACATTGCAGAAGAGAACCTGAGGTCTCAGAACAAGTCACTGACCACTAGTAATCTAATGGTAGCTATGATGGTGGTAATCTCCCTGGTGGTGAGTCTCCCCATAGCTGAGGCAGATCAAAATTACACATAGCCCTGGTAGAGGTTCTCCATGAGACTCTTGCCCCTGTAGCAAACTTCTGCCTGGACATTGAGGTGTTTCCAGACATCCTCTGAAATCTAGGCAAAGGTTCCCAAATTCCAATTCATGACTTCTGTGCACTGGCAGACTCAACACCACATGGAAGCTGCCCAGGCTTGAGGCTTTCACCCTCTGAAACCATGGCCCAAGCTCTACATTGGCCCCTTTCAGCCATGGCTGGAGTGGCTAGGATACAGGGCACCAAGTCCCTAGGCTGCACACAGCCTGGGGGGCCTGGGCCCAACCCACAAAACCACATATTCCTCCTAGGCCTCTGGGCCTGTGATGGGATGGGTTGCCCTGAAGGTCTCTGACATGCCCTGGAGACATTTTCCCCATTGTTTTGGTGATTAACATTCAGCTCCTCGTTACTCATGCAAACTTCTGCAGCCAGCTTAAATTTCTTCTTGGAAAATGGGATTTTCTTTTCAATCACATTGTCAGGTTGCAAATGTCTGAGCTTTTTTGCTCTGCTTCTCTTATAAAACTGAATGCCTTTAGCAGCACCCAAGTCACATCTTGAATGTTTTGCTGGTTAGACGTTTCTTCCACAAGATACCCTAAATCCTCTCTCTCTCAAGTTCAGTTTCACAAATCCCTAGGGCAGGAGAAAATGCTGCCAGTCTATTTGCTAAAATATAACAAGAGTCACCTTTGCTCCAGTTCCCAACTTCCTCATCTGAGACCACCTCAGCCTGGATTTTATTGCCAATATCATTATCAGCATTTTGGCCAAAGTCATTCAACAAGTCTCTAGGGAGTTACAAACTTTCCCACATTTTCCTGTCTTCTTCTGAGCCCCCTACACTGTTCCAACCTCTTCTTGTTACCCAGTTCCAAAGTTATTTCCACATTTTTGGGTATCTTTTCAGCAGCACCCCACTTCTGGTACCAATTTACTGTATTACTCTGCTTTCGTGCTGCTGATAAAGACATTCCCAAGACTGGGCAATTTACAAAAGAAAGAGGATTAATTTGACTCACAGTTTCACAGGGCTGAGGAGGCCTCACAATCATGATGGAAGGCAAGGAGTAGCAAGTCACATCTCACGTGGATGGTAACAGGCAAAAAGAGAGCTTGTGCAGAGAAACTCGTGTTTTAAAACCATCAGATCTCATGAAACTCATTCACTATCACAAAAACAGTGCAAGAAAGACCTGCACCCATAATTCAAACACCTCCCACTGGGTTCCTCCTATGACATGTGGGAATTGTGGGAATTACAATTCAAGATGATATTTGGGTGGGGACAAAGCCAAACCATATCACTATGTAACCCAAATGCCACAAACAGTGTAAAATAATTGAAGTGCTTACTTATTCTAGAAATATTTATGAAGTACCACAGATGTTTGAGGGACTAAGGAAAGCAGTTCATTCTGAAAAATGAAAGGAAATAAATTAAAAAGGCATGAGGGCCAAATGCTCTTGGCCCCTTAAATGACTGCTAAAAATCACTGACAGGAGGCAGATTGATTAATGCAAGAAAGGGCATACAAATTTATTCAACAGTGTATAGAAGGGAGCCTTCAGAATGAAGACCCAACATCCCAATGAGTTACAGACACTTACATACCATCCTGAGGCCACTGTAAAGAAAGCACACTCAGAGGATGGCCAGAAACAAGTGAATCAGCTTTAGTGGCAAGAGGTGTTAAGAGAGAAAGGAAGAAGCTTGGCTAGCAAAGATGGCCTTGTTATGTGGATGAAGTCTCCTTCAGAGGAAACAGATGGTAAATGTTTCCTTTCAGACTTTAAAAGGTGTCAGACTGTCAGTCTCTCCTGGATCCAGGGAAAGGAATAGGAAGGGGAGGAAGGCATGGCTGCATTAAGGGAGATTCTCTGCAGATGCAAATTTTCCCTACTTAACGACAGTTTTGCAATGCCACCTCTAATAAGATGGCCAAGAGGCAGGCATTTCAAAATACGTCAAAGAAATATATTTGGAGGTAAAATATTTTAATTTTCTTCAGTCTCCACTTTGCAATTTAAAATAAGTTTCACATATCAAAAGCCAAGCTGATAGCTTTGGAGAGATTTGGATCTAGAGATTGTTAGATAGACATAGAGAAAGGAGTAGAAAGACAAATTGAAATGAATAGAAAGGAGCAAATTTAAGTATATCTTCCCATATCTTCTTTAGTCAGTCTCTGAGTACTGAGAATAGACCAGTTCAGTTAAGCAACTGTGTCCCATTCTGAGAGGTGGCACTGCAGATGGACTAGGCCCCTATATATGATATAGGCAATCAGATCTCTAATAAAGGTATTTCTATAAAAACACAAGAAAAAACAAAGGCTAATGATTGGAGCAGTCTATATGCAGCTTTCCTAAGGTCTCTGAGGCATCTTCAGATTGCAATGACAATCTGACAAATTCTTCTGGATTGCAATTCAAACCAGGCATTCAGGCTAACTTTCTGAGAAGTCTTTACATTAGCAAGTAGGCTCGAAGCTTGTTTATATATACGTTGCTGTTATTTTTCCCTGGAGTTTAAGTTGTATAGCTTCAGTTTGCAGAGCTTTAAGAAAAGCAGAGTTTTAATTTCTAGTGATTTCAAGATAAAAAATTGGAGGGCAGAAACTGAACATGTTAGCTTGGTGACTTGTAGCCAGAAAAAAAAATTTAGGATCCAGTCCAAATGGTAGAAAATAATCAAAACTAAATGCAATGGATAAGGCTAAAATCCAATAACAGGTATAATCCTTCTAAATATAACTTTTCTGTCTCCAATCTTCCAATATTACTAAACACAAAATCATAGTAGGATCAATTTCTTAGCAAAATTTTAGTTTAGTCTTATTATGCTTGGACTGATTATTTGCATAAAGTGCAGCAAGAATAATTATTTTTCATATAGACTGTTTTAAGATGACTTTTCCAGAAACTTTTTTCATAAGGAATCACAGATTAGACCTTTTAAAAGTCATGAGCACAGCCAAGTATTTATCCCTGCAGATACTTGTATGAATTGGGAAACTTCTCTCTTCTTGAAATCCCAAAATAACTTGGGGTTCCTGGGCCTGTCAGAAAGTGACATTCTTTACTTACCACAGGTCAGGAACATGTAAGGAAATCTGTAAAGGAACTACATAGAAAATGTTTGAGGTCAGTTTTTCCAAAGAACTTTTATCAGATCTATAAGTCAATCTCAATTCCTCACAGAAATCTGCTCATATCTGAAAATATACCCTTCCAATTAAAGCCTTGGTAAAAGAGCCAGTGCCTCCAACTGTGTCCTGTTACACAAGAAAACAGATCTTACTGAATTTATGCAAATAACTATATTACCATAAGTTAAGAATACTCACAAATAGCTTTCAAATTCTGGAAAAATCAAGTAGAAAGAAAGAAATGTGCTTCAAATTTTGCTCTAATCAATTGTTAAAAGCTGTAAGTAACTCAAAAAAGATTTTCTCAACTCTGTAAAATGAAACAAAAAGAATTAGCAATGCTTCAAACACAAGAATTCATAAAAAAAATTATTTCAGTCTTCTATTAGTTCAGTCCATGCAATTGTAACTGCCCCGTGGGTTCACCTTGCCTGCTGCCTAGATAGAGCCGATTTATTGAGACAGGAGAATTGCAATGGAGATGGAGTAATTCACTCACACTGGGCTGTGTGGGGAGACCAGAATTGTATTATTACTCGAATCAGTCTCCCCAAAAATGAAAACTTGGGATTGGAGTTTTTAAGGATAATTTGGTGGGTAGATAGTTGGGAAGAGAGGAGTACTGATAGGTTGGGCTAGAGATGAAATCACAAGGGGACAAAGTGAGTTCTTGCTGACATCTGTTCCTGTGTGGGATTACAGAACTGGTTGAGCCAGATTACTGGTCTGGGCCATGTCAGCTGGCCCATCAGAATGCAGGGTTTGTGAAATATCTCAAGCACTGATCTTAGGCTTTACAACAGTGATGTTAATCCCAGGAGCAATTTGAGGAGGTTCAGGCTCTTGCAGCCAGAGGCTGCATGGCTCCTAAATGGTAATTTCTAATCTTGTAGCTGATTTGTTAGTCCTACAAAGGCAGACTGGTTCACAGGCAAAAAGAGAGTTTTTTCAGGAAAGGACTATTATCAATTTTGTTTCAGGGTTAAACTATAAATTAAATCATTTCCCAAGGCTAAATTGGCCTGCACTCAGGAATGAACAAGAGCAGCTTAGAGGTTAGAAGCAAGATAGAGTCTGTTAGGTCTGATCTCTTTCACTGTCACAATTTCCTCCGTTATAATTTTTGCAAAGGCAGTTTCACAGTTAGCTCCTGTTCTGCTCAATACTGGGCCAGCAAGCCTCATGAACACATCATGAGTCCTAAATGCTTTTTTCTCTGCTCCAATGGCACAATTTGTAAAGTTATCAGAAACCTGCATTTAAGGGCATCTGTGAGAATCCTTTAACTATAATTAGTTTATAATTAAGCTATCTTTTTAAAAAGATAAAGCAAAATAATTTTAGATAACAAAAGTCTTACAACAGTCATGGTCAAAGACACAATTGACAAAGAAATTTGGTTATTTCTGTGCTATATAACAATTTAACATAATAATTATAATTACTACTGATAATGTATGCTAATATGTATCAGAATTACAGGAATTCACAATTTTAGAACATATACTAATAACACATTTACATAAATATAAACCAAAAAAGGTGAACACAGTTTTATTTTTAACGTTTCCTGTATGATTTTAACATATTAAGTAAGCTAAATCTCGCTGTCTCTCAGACTTCTATAAAGTTAGTTTGAGGTCAAAAGTTTGAATCTAGAATTTGATTTTGGAATAGCTGTCAAATATTGAAGATTTAGAACACTTTATATCACAAAATAGGATCATGAGTCATTGTAAAATAAATCAATTGTTTAGCCAAAATAATAACTTAAAATTTTCAAAAAGCAAAAACCTTTACTCTTTGAGAATGGAGACTTACTTCCCAAACAATAAGACCTAATAAAGACAGCATGAGGCCAACTAAATCTGTCCCTCTTTTTTTTGCGATTTACTCAAAAGGTAAACACAAATCTTTTACTATCTCTTAATATTACACAAAAATTTTGTTCAAGAGAAAACCAATTTTTACCTTTATGTGGTGTATTATTATCACTAAATCTAATTTTAATAAAACCACATGAACAAATCTAACTTTAATGAATTTGGCCATAATATAAGGTTGTCATCAGCCTTTTATAACCTTTTATAATTTCCTGTCAAAAAGCAGATAGATCAATATTCCAAAATAACCCTGTTATTCAGACACAGGAGCCCAGATATTGGCTCTCCATTATTGTGCTTTTTATTTTAATGCTTAATTTACAGAAAAACTAAATAATCCCCTTCAAATTTTAGCAAACTCATTCACATACAGAATTCCTTTTACAGGAATTAACACCTTCCATTTTGTTCTATTTATAACTTAAAAGAATCCTTAAAACCCCTTAAACTAGACAAAATTCCTTCCCCTTATTAAAAAAAAAAAAAAAACATATTCTCATGCCTTCTTTTAACTTTTTTTTTTTGCCAAAAATACATCTTACTTTTCTTACACACTTGTATGTATCCAGTAATTTTCATTACATGCATTAATTGTAATGTTAATTCTCAGTAACTCTTATTTTAGTGAAAAAACCTAGTAAGTAAGCAATTTTAATTATGTACCAGGTGCATAACCCAGAGCAAAGAACAATGCCTGGAGTTAGGCTTCATAGCCTAAAGGCACAAATCTAAGCACGTAAGTTACAGACAAGTTAAGCAAGTATCAGGAGCAAAGTTTTGTATCTTAAAACATCTGACAGAGACAGTGACTAATTCAGATCAAATGTCTAAATTCTGAACATGCTTCTATTTTATTTTACCGATAATTTTAAAACTATATTTACCAAAAATTACTAAAATTATAGTACTTGAAAAGCATTTAGGATTATTTATTTATGAGTAAGTCAATTTAAAACCCATGCAGACAGTATACAGACAGACATATATCCATGTATACATAAAGATTATACTAACATAAAGACTTTATAGTTTTTATTTATTTTAAGTTCCAGGCTACATGTGCAGGAAGTGCAGGCTTGTTACATAGGAAAACGTGTGCCATGGTGGTTTGCTGCACCAATGGACTTGTCACCTAAGTATTAAGCCCAACATGCATTAGCTATTTTTCCTGATGCTCTCCTTCCCACAACCACTTTCCCATAGGCACCAATGTGCGTCATTCCCCTCCCTGTGTCCATGTGTTCTAATTGTTCAGCTCCCACTTACGAGTGAGAACATGCAGTATTTGTTTTTCCGTTCCTGCATTAGTTTGCTGAGGATAATGTCTTCCAGCTCCATCCATGTCCCTGCAAAGGACATGGCTTCATAGCATTCCATGGTGTATATGTACCACATTTTCTTTATCCAGGACTTTATAGTTTGATTTTAAAATTTTAGTCATAAGGTAGATACACTCACTAATCCAAAAAGACAGTTGGATTAAATTGTGAAAATGTTAAAGTTTATCTATTTCTCATGGTCATGACTAATGCCCTCACTGAGTTTTGGAGAAAACAAGATAGCAAATTTACTTCTCAAATCAGAGAGCGAGAGAAAGTTTGAGTGTGTTAGAGAAAGTTTTAAAATAGATGTCGGTCAGGCACAGTGGCTCATATCTGTAATCACAGCACTTTGGGAGGCCAAGGTGGGCGGATCACTTGAGGTCAGGAGTTCAAGACCAGCCTAGCCAACATGGAAAAATCCTGTCTCTACTATAAATACAAAAATTAGCCGGGCATGAGGGTGAGCACCTGTAATCCCAGCTACTCGGTGACTGAGGCACGAGAATCACTTGAACACAGGAGGCAGAAGTTGGAGGGAGCCAAGATGATGCCACTGCACCCCAGCTTGGGCAACAGAGCAAAACCCTGTCTCAAAAAATAAAATAAAATAAAACAAATAATAACATGGATGCCAAGACAGCACAAAATCATAGAAGTCTATCATAGTGTTTTGTTAGACCAATTTTATTTAGATAGGTGTTTTTTAATTTACTGTCTTTTAACTGGACCACTGGGCCCAGAGCAGAGCCCACACTGAATCCTGAATCCCAAAAAGAGAGAAATGCCATGGGACCAGGCCACATAATATTTTTACAGCGCATTTTGTCACGAAGACATTTCTCTACGTGTTTAAACCATGCCCTTTCTTATCTCAAACACACAGAGTATCCCCTGTAGTAATAACTATTTGCTCTAAGCAACTACCATTAACCATCTCAGAAAGTTTATCTATTACAAACAAACACCAATGTCAAACATTTTTTCATCATGCAAAGTAATTTTCAATTCCCCAAAAGTCAAAAAGATTAGGTAATGCAATACAAAAGAGAAAAGAGCTTTTAGATCTGAGTGGAATCTGTCCATTTACAACTCTTGGGATTCCATGAAGAAAATCAGAGGTTCATTCCAGACACAGGAGTCTGGTACATTTTCCATTTTTCCCAGGGGATCCTGGGCTGTTAGAAATTTCTATTTTATTTTTAGGTCCCTCAAGTGGCATACAGGATATAAAGAGGAAGGAAAGCAGGAAGAAGTAAATGGTGGAACAGACAAAATTCACAGAGAAGTCTATACAGAGAGAATAGAGGCTTTAAAACAACATAGATACACATATGTAGCCTAAATACCTGTTTTAATTAGGTTGACTTTTGACTACAGAACTCTTTTAAAATTCTTTCAAACCTCTTATTATCAGACTTTAGTCAGGACAAACAGCTGATATTTCTGAACTTTTGAACTTCTTTACCAAAGGTAACTTCCTAGGTGAAATCAATAAGCCTAAGCTAAGGCTATGACTTAACTATGGCAAATTTTTCTCAAAAAAAATTATTAAGGCTAGCCATAACATTATAACATGTCTTTTTAAAAATTTAACCTTTTCATCAATTGTTTAGAATAAGAGATCTCACAAATCTTTCTTTTCATCTCTCTTCTGGCCATTGGCAATTAGAATTTTCAATGGTGGACTTTATTCCAATAGCAACTAAATTCAAAAGCCTCTTTAAAGCCCAGGTGGTAATTTTTCAGGTTTTACATTACTGGAGTATCCCCTGTAATAATAAACACACAAAGAGTATCCCCTGTAGTAATAACTATTTGCTCTAATCAACTACCATTAGCCATCTCAGAAAGTATATCTGTTACAAACATGAGGAAAAACATGAGACATCCTCATAACTCCCAAAAATCCACTCTGAGAAACAGAGTTAAGATAGACAAAAGGTGACAAAAGCTCCATAGGGATGAGTCTTGTAAGACAAAATTTCCCTAAGAGTGTGACACATTCAGTATAAAAAGTGTCTTGCTTAAAATATTATGTGTCTCAGACTCCCAGTCTTTTCAGACTGTCCATGTAATGTGAACCAAAAAATTTATGCCCTCTATTCTAAACAATTGATGAGAAGGTTAAATTTTTTTTTTTTTTTTCTGAGACGGAGTTTTGCTGTGTTGCCCAGGCTGGAGTACAGTGGCACAATCTCGGCTCACTGCAAGCTCCGCCTCCCGGGTTCATGCCGTTCTCCTGCCTCAGCCTCCCGAGTAGCTGGGACTACAGGCACCTGCCACCACACCGGGCTAATTTTTTGTATTTTTAGTAGAGACGGGGTTTCACCACGTTAACCAGGATGGTCTCAGTCTCCTGACCTCGTGATCCACCCAACTCAGCCTCCCAAAGTGCTGGGATTACAGGCGTGAGCCACTGCACTGGGTTGAAAAGGTTAAATTTTTAAAAACACATGTCCAGATGGTAGAGACTAAGAGAGAGTACCCCCATGTAGCCACAAAGTCAAGTTCTTAAGGACACAGAACAAGATGAGAGGGAAACCTCATCTGATTTTTGTATCAGGGACTCACAGAAAAGTGTGTCTGAACACATGCTGGTCTATCCAGAATTGAAAAAACTGACCAGTACTCAGGATAAGCTTGAACAGCAGGTATAAAAGGGTTCTAGACCCATGTTCTATCCAATGCCACCCCTCTTTATGACAGAACAACACAGAAAGACAAAGGAAAACAGCTACAGAAAAGGCTATTTCTGAGAGCAAAGGGGGCACACAATATGAGTATTCATACCACAAAGTACTGAAAGCATATCAGGGACACTACAATGCAAGATTAGTCAAATTCCTTTTTCCTGTTAATCAAAACCTTGCAGATGAGACTGTGATTTTTACCATCTGCTCACTGGGGTACACAGAGAAAGAGAGGCCAGTAGCCTAGTTGGTAGGAAATTTGTATCCCTTTGCCAGCAGATCAGTCTCTTGGTTTCTCTTCACTGTAGCCTCTAGAAGAGAAGAGCAACTTTGATGATCATCCTGCTCTGTAGGGGGTCACAGGCTCTTGGCCCCCTAAATGATCACTAAAAGTCACTGACAGGAGGCAGATTGATTAATAAGAGAAAAGGCATACAAATGTATTGAATGTATATATAAGGGAGCCTTCAATGTGAAGACCCAAATTCCCAAAGAGTTACAGAAACTTATATACCATCCTGAGGCCACAGTAAGGAACACAGACTCAGAGCACGGCCAGAAACAGGTAAATCAGGTTCAGTGGCAAGACAGGCTAACACAGAGAGAAAGAAAGAAGCTTGGTTAGCAAAGATGGCCTTGTTATGTGGACGAAGCCTCCCTCAGAACAGATGGTAAATGTTTCTTTTCAGACTTTAAAAGGTGTCAGACTGTCCGTTTCTCCTGGATCCAGGGAAACGCATAGGAAGGGGAGGGAGGTGGGGATTCTCTACAGATGCAAATTCTCCCTACTTAAGACAGCTGTGCAGTGCTACTTCTGACAGGGTGGCCAAGTGGCAGTCATTTTTAAACATGTCAGAGAAATACATTTTGGGGTAAAATATTTTAATTTCCTTCAAAGAGTGTTTATCCTCAAGTAATTTACCAACTATTGGAAAGTGAGATGCTTACAAGCAGTGTTGTAGATACTGTCTGTCATAGACCTGAACAGCGTTGTAAAACCAAAGAGAATGGCTGAGATCACTCTCAATTAATTTAGAGGTTTATTTTGCCAAGATTGAGGATGTACCCAGGAAAAAGAGACACAAACCACAGTAGGCTCCATACTTTTTCCAAAGAGGATTTTGAGAGTTTCAACACTTAAACGGAAAAAAGCAGGCAGGAGGGAAAAGAAAAAAAGAGAGGGGAAAATATGGTCACATTCTTGTGAGGCTCTGATTAGAGCTCAATGAATCCGTATGTTGTACATGAAAAGGAGGTGGTTGAGGGAACAATCAGTTACGTATTTGTCTCATGCTTCGTGTCTCACGCTTAGTCAATCTGCACTTTACAAAAGATAAACATAGAGAGAGCACAGGGAACAGTCTAACAGGGATTTGTCTCAGGGTCCATGAGGGGATGATTTCTGGTCTTCTCTTGTCCCACACCTGTGAAGATAAGCTGTTGACTGACATTGTCAGTGTGAGAGAGGGCACCTGCAGAGACATGTGGCCTTCTATCCTTTAGCTATTTGTTTAGGAATGAAAGGAAAGGCAGTTTTGTTGTTGTTGTTGTTGTTGTTGTTGTTTTGGCATGACTCAGTTTTCAAACTTAATTTTTCCCTTTTGGCATAGTAATCTAGAGTCTCGAGATTTTTATTTTTCTTTCACAGGGTAATGATAGGAAGTGGTGAATTAAAACCAGAACAGACACCTGTGATAAACCTCATAGAAGTAGGTGAACTGGAGATCAATTATTATACATGTGTCCTTTGCTCTGGTAAGTCATTTTTCTGAGTCACTGCCCTACACAGACTTCTTTTCTGTCTCCTTATGCAATCATCTCCCTCCCTTCCTCCTACTCTTTCCTATTTTACCCATCCATGTGCAACAAATTATCTCAGTTATACTCTGGAGTCTTTTAAGCAGCTCTGGTCTCAATTTTCAAACCCACACTATTTAAAGTGGACAGCTTCTGTAAGCAATGGCTGTAGTACTGCATGGGTTTCTAAAAAGCAGACCACAAAATCTCATAAAGTGCAAACTGAAAACCTCATCCATCTCAGGACATGTCCCAGAGGCCCACTGCAAGGTGGACAGTGCTGACCACAGCATGTCCATGCACTACCGATACATCATAGGTAAGATCCAGCCTACCTTGGAAAGGCTCCACATGCTTTTCTGATTGAAACAAGAACAGACAGACACTAGGCAGGCATTCTCTCTTCACAGGAGTATAGCTGCCATAGCAACCAGTATGGAGCAATAGAAAGGAAAGAAACACCCAAATACCCTGCCAGCCAAGTCCACCAAGTCAACTCTGGAAATCAATGTCATGTGATAACAAAGCTATGCCTGCTAACACCCACACATCCAACAACAACAGCCACAACAAAGTCCTAAAACCTGTCAAGTGGGAATGTTTCCTTATTGTTCAATAAATCCCATTGTCTGGATGCAAGATGTTCCCATGGATGAATGCCGTGGTTGCATCGTCAGTTTCAATTTCTACTATTACCTCTATGAGTATACATACTCACTGAGGAGACTTGAACAAAATACAAATAGATCATCCTGCATTTTTTAAACTTTATAACAATAAAATTCACAATATTCATGTCTGTTTCCCTTCTCCCAGCTGTTATTAAAATATTCTGTTATTTTAATATCTTATTCCAGGTTTTAGCAATGTTTTCCCCATGTTTGCTAAGCAGGCTGTTTCTCAGAGCAGAATCTGAAACTTCAGTGGAATGCTGTGAACCCATATGACTAAGACTAAATATCTTGTAAAACAAAGGTACCTTAAATTGTTAATTCAGATTTTAGCCAAAACACTCCAATCAACACACAGCATTCTCTTCAACTACTACTAATAATAATAATTAAACTTCATGCCTTATAAAAATTGGCTGAATGCGGTGACTCACGCCTATAATTCTAGCACTTTGAGAGGCTGAGGCAGGTGGATTGCTTGAGCTCAGGAATTCGAGACCAGCCTGTGAAACATAACAAAACTCTGTCTCTACCAAAAATACAAAAATTCGCCAGGGAGGTGACTTGGGGGGTCAGGGGCACTGAGTGGGAGGATCCCTGGTGCCTGGGAAATCCAGGCTGCAGTGAGCAGAGATCACACCACTGCACTTCAGCCTGGGTGACAGAGCGAGACCCTGTCTCAAAAATAAATAAAAATTAAAATCTTTTGCATAGATTATTTAAATTTTATTATTATGGATACAAGCCTTTTCTTGGCTTGTTCTCGTTGGTTATATCATTGATTTTGTATTTTCCTTGTCACAGATGGCCACACCTACAGAGGAAGCCCTTTTCTAGGCTGAAGGCCTTGTCATTCCAACACTACCCCCAGATATCCTTGAAAAAGGTCTTTGCTTTCCTGCCCCATGCTTCAGGAGCACCCACCCTATGGACAAGCCCCCATTCTTTGGGTAGAGACATGCAGTGTGATAACCATCAGACTCTGAGCTTTCTAACTATATAATAATTATTAGTCCAAAGAGATGACATCAGAGAGCCTGCTTGGGCTATTTCAAAGACAAAGAGATTTTCAAAATCATAACTCCAATCTAATCCTTGCTTTACTAGATCCTTTCTTAATGCGTTCTAACATAAAGCATTCTCAATTTCAATTTTCCTTTCCTTTATTTGATACTACATTTGACAAATGAATTGTCATATAGTCTGCCTGTTTGTTGACATATTGCCCAAGATTTATTTTAAAATCTGTAACATTTTAGCCGACCAATTAGTGTTTCAAGGCTCTTGAATTTATAATAATTATTGTATTTAATTTATTAGCAGCAGTTCCTCTGTCTGGTAGGTTCAGGTTAGTTTGTTTTCCATATCAGCTTTACCTAAAAGTCTTTAGCTTCCTTAGAAATGATTGGCTTATGTGTACATTTTCTACAAAAATATTCATTACATATGTGAAGAATTACCCCCAAATAATTATCTATTCATGCACAATAATGGTTCATCTTCTTTTATTGTGTTTAGCTTATTAAATTTCACAGATACTATGATTTGCACAAATTAATGGTTTGTGGCAACCCTGTATCAAGCAAGTTTATCGGAGTCATTTTTCCAAGAGCATGTTCTCACTTTGTGTCTCTGTGTCACATTTTGGGTAATCCTACAATATTTCAAACATTTACATTACTGTTATTTCTTTTATGGTGATCTGTGATAAGTGATATTTGATTTTACTATTGTAATCGTTTGGGGACACGAAGATTTACACCCATATGAGACACCAAATTTAATATATAGACAGTATGTGTGTTCCGACTACTCCACCTACCAGCCATTCCCCACATCTCTCTTCCTCTCCTCAGGTCTCCCTATTCCCTGAGAGAAATTGGGCCAATTATGAATCCTACAATACACTCTAAATGTTCAAGTGAAACGAAGAGTCACGTCTTTCACTTGAAATCAAAAGCTAGAAATGATTCTGCTTAGTGAGGAAGGCATGTCAAAAGCTGGCAGAGGCTGAAAACTAAGTCTCTTGCACCAGACAATTAGCCCAATTGTACATACAAAAGAGAAGTTCTTGAGGAAAATTAAAAGTGCTACTCCAGTCAGCATGTTACCAGCAGTGAATCCATACAGTCTGCAGCCACCTCAATTTTTCCCTTCTCCGAAGAAATAATTGGACCGAGGGGGCATAAGACAGAAGGAGAGACTGAGGCAGGTTTTAGAGCAGGAGTGACAGTTTACTTACAAGCTTTAGAGCAGGAATGAAAGGAAGTAAAGTACACTTGGAAGAGGGCAGAGTGGGTGACTTGAGAGATCACCTGATGTCGCCTGACATTCCTGGTGGGGGTTGGGAGCCCTCTCCTACCCTGCTCATGTTTAACTAGCTGCCTACTGTAACATTTTCCCCTCTGGAGTCCAAGACTCCAATTCTTTGGGGAAAATGGATGACAGTCAGTCTTCTGTAACTGCTTCCTACAGACAGAAGGGCAGTGGTGGTGGTTCTGTGGGTCTTGGTCTCTTACTAGCTGTCAGGGCAGGGTTAGCTCTGTGGGTTGTAGAAACCAGTATCCAGCCAGGCTTAAGGGAGAAAGGGGCAGGATTTTGCCTCTGTTGTGTTCCACTGACGGGCAGTCTAGAGGCCCGCTGCAGAAGGGTGACTCTTGAATATTTGAGAGGTCAGTATCCTTCACTGAGGATCATCTGGAGCTTGATGGCCTGAACGTGAAAGGGGACAAATCAAGTTATCAGATTTAGAAGAACAGTTTAAAAAAAAAAGAGGAAGATGACAGCTCCAAAAAAATCCTAGGGCTACCAACACACCTAGGTGGCTGGTGGGTATAGTCATGCCTGCTAAGACTTGGGTGTATGGAGTTGCTAGCTGATTTTAATACATGCCCAGAATTAGAATATTGATCCAGATTTTTACACTACCCATCCATCTTTTCTTCTGAGATGCAGCCAGAGATCACTGATTATTTCACAAGAATAAGAAGGGTTACTCTAAATTGCAGACAAAAACTCAAAAATAACTGATGAGACTAGAATCTAAATACAGGTGTACTATAGTTCTTGAAACGTATTTTTTCTCTCCAATCCTCACTTTTATTAAAAACAAATCATGATAGGACTGATTTGTTTGTGAAATAAGCTTCAGTCTTAATATACATGGCCTGGTTATTTGCACAAAGCATAATAAGAATAATTATTTGCCATTTAGCCTTCTGATACAGTTTTGATTTCTGTCCCTGCCCACATCTCATGTCAAATTTTAATCCCCAGTGTTGGAAGAGGGGCCTGGTTGGAGGTGATTGGATCATGCCGGCAGTTTCTAATGGTTTAGAACCATCCCCCTAGTGCTGTCTGGTGATAGAGTTCTCCTGAGATCTGCTTGTTTAAAAGTGTGTAGCACCTACCCGCTTCTCCCTCTTTCTCCTGTTCCAGCCATGGTGGATTTGCCATCTTCCCCTTCATCTTCTGCCATGATTGTAAGTTTCCTGAGGCCTCCCCAGAAGCAGAAGCCTGCACAGCTGGTAGAACCATGAGCTAATTAAATCTCTTTTCTTTATAAATTACCCAGGCTCAGGTATGTCTTTATAGCAGTGCGAGAACAGACTAATACAGTTCCTCTTTTCCTTTCTTCATTTGTTCTCTTAAATTTCTTGCATCAATGTTTTATAGTTTTCTATATAGAGATCTTTCACTTCTTTGGATAAGCTTATTCCTAAGCATTTTATTTTATTTGTAACTATAAGAGTACTTTATTGATTTATTTTTCAGATTGTTCACTGTTGACAAGTAGAAATGCTACTGATTTTTGTACGTTGATTTTGTGTCCTGCGACTTTACTGAATTTGTTAGTTCTAATAGTTTTTTGGTGGCATCTTTAGGATTCTCCAATATAAGAGCATACCATCTGAAAACAATAATAATTTGCCTTTTTTCTTTCTAGTTTGGATGCCCTTTATTTTTTTCTCTTGACTGATTCCTCTAGCTAGGATTTCCAGTACGATGTTGAATAACAGAGGTAAAAGTTGGCATCCTTACCATGTTCTAGATCTTAGAGGAAAGACTTTTAGTTTTTTGCTGTTCAGTATAATGCTAACTGCAGGTCTGTCATATTTGGCTTTTATTGTGTTGAGGTATGTTCTTTCTATCCCCAGTTTTTGAGGGTTTTTTTTTATCATGAAAGGGATTTTGAATTTTATCAAATGCTTTTTCAACATCAGTTGAAATGATCATAAGGTTTTTGTCCTTCATTCTGTTGATATGATGTATCACATTGATTGATTTGTGTATGTTGAGTCAACCTTGTACCCCTGAGGTAAACTCTGCTTGGTCATGATAAATGCTGTTTCTAATGTACTGATGAATTTGGTTTGCAAGTATTTTTGAGGATTTTTACGTCAATGTTCATCAGCAATATAGGCTCATTGTTTTCTTTTTTGATGTGTTTTTGTCTGCTTTTGGTATCAGGGCAATACTGGCCACACAGAACAAGTTTGAAAGTATTCCCACCTCCTCTATTTTTCAGAATAGCTGGACAGGATTTGTACTAGTTCTTCTTTAAGCGTTTGGTCAATTTCAGCAGTGAAGTCATTGGATCTCAGGCTTTTCTTTGCTGGGAGACAATTAGAGCTTTGATCTTGTTAATCTTGTTACTTGTTATTGGTCTACTCTGGTTTTTAATTTCTTCATGATTCAATCTTGTAGCTTTTATGTGTCTAGGAATTTATCCATTTCTTCTCGGTTTTCCAATGTATTGGCATATAAGTCACTTATAGTAGTCTTTAATAATCCTTTGAATTTCTGCAGTATCAATTATAATGTGTCATCTCTGATTTTATTCATTTGTGTCTTTTTTTCATACATAGTTTGGCTAAAGGTTTGTTAATTGTTTTGTCAAAAAAACAACTTTTTATTTTGTTGATCTTTTGCATTTTTTATTTAAATGTTACTTATTTATACTCTGTTACTTATTATTTCTTTTCTTCTACTAATTTGGGGTTTGGTTTGCTCTTGCTTTTCTAGTTCTTTAAGATGCATTGTTAGATCGTTTATTTGAAGTTTTTCTACTCTTAATGTAGGCACTTATCACTATAAATTTCCCTCTTAGTATGGCTTTTATTGTATCTCATAGGTTTTTGTATGTTGTTTTTCCATTTTCACTTGTTTCAAGAATTTTTTTAATTTCCTTCTTGATTTTTTCATTGATTCACTGGTCATTCAGGAGAATATTGTGTAATTCCATGAGTTTGTATAGTTTCCAAAATTTCTCGTTATTGATTTCTAGTTTTATCGCACTGTGGTCAGAGAAGATATTTGATATGATTGCGATTTTTTTGAATTTCTTGAAAAACTTGTTTTGTGGCCTAACACATGCTCTATTCTTGAGAATGATCGATGTGCTGGGGAGAAGAGTGTGTATTCTGTAGTGGCTGGATATGATGTTCTCTAAATATTTATTAAGTCCATTTGGTCTATAGTGCAGATTAAGTCTGTTGTTTCTTTTTTTGATTTTCTGTCTGGATTATCTACCCAATGTTGAAAGTGGGGTATTGAAGTATTTAGCTATTATTGTGTTGGGGTCTATCTCTCTCTTCTTAGCTCTAATAATATTTGCTTTATGTATCTGGGTGCTCCACAGCTGGGTACATATACCTATTTACAACTATTATATCCTCTTGCTGATTTGGTCCATTTATCATTATATGATGACCTTCTTTGTCTCATTCTAAAGTTTTGTCTTGAAATATATTTTATCTAACATAAGTATTGCTACTCTTGCTTTCTTTTGGTTTCCATGGTTTCCATTAGCATGGAATATCTTTTTCCATCCCTTTATTTTCAGCCTATGTGTGTCTTTATAGGTGAAGTGTGTTTCTTGTAGGCAACAGATCATTATTGGATCCTATTTTTTTTTCATCTATTCAGTCACTCTGTGTCTTTTGATTGGAGAGTTTAGTCCATTTACCTTCAATATTATCAATGTTATCATTAATAAATCAGAACTTACTACTACCATTTTGTTATTTATTTTCTGGTTGTTCTGTGGCTTTCTCTTCCTTCTTCCTTTCTTCCTTCCTTCCTTCCTTCCCTTCTTCCTGTCTTCCTTCTCTCTTTCTTGTCTTCCTTTTTTGTGAAATTGATATTCTCTGGTGGTATGTTTTAATTTCTTGCCTTTTATTTTTTGTGTATCTGTTATAGGTTGCTTATTTGAAGTTACCATTACACTAAATGACATTTTATAATCCATTATTTTAAACTGATAACAACTTAACTGATTGCAAAAACAAACCACAAGCATAGAGAAAACTAATAAAACCTCTACACTTTAACTTCATCTTCCACCCTGCTTTTTAACTTTCTGTTGTTTCTATTTATATATAATTATTTTGTCTATGTCTTAAAAAGTTGTTGTAGTTATTTTTGATAGATCTGTCTTTTAGCCTTTCTACTCAAGATATGAGTAGTTAACACACTATAATACAGTATTATAATATTCTGCATTTGTCTATTATCAGTGAGTTTTGTAGCTTCAGATGATCTCTGCTCATTAACATCCTTTTCCTTCATTTTCCTTTCTTTAAATTTAATTTTCATTTTTTAAACATTTCATTGCTTTTCCTTTTTTTTCTTTTTTCTTTTTTGAAACAGGATTTCACTCTGTCACCCAGGCTGGAATGCAGTGATGTAATCTTGGCTCCCCGCAACCTTTGCTTCCAGGCTCAAACAATCCTCCCATCTCTGCTTCCCAAGCAACTGGAACCACAGACATGTGCCCCCACACCTGGCTAATTTTTTTTTTTTTTTTTTTTTTTTTTTTTTTTTTTTTTGAGGCGGAGTCTCGCTCTGCCGCCCAGGCTGGAGTGCAGTGGCCGGATCTCAGCTCACTGCAAGCTCCGCCTCCCGGGTTCACGCCATTCTCCTGCCTCAGCCTCCAAGTAGCTGGGACTACAGGCGCCCGCCATCTCGCCCGGCTAGTTTTTTGTATTTTTTAGTAGAGACGGGGTTTCACCATGTTAGCCAGGATGGTCTCGATCTGCTGACCTCGTGATCCACCCGTCTCGGCCTCCCAAAGTGCTGGGATTACAGGCTTGAGCCACCGCGCCCGGCCACCTGGCTAATTTTTTGTATTTTTGGTAGAGATAGGGTTTTTCCATGTTGCCCAGGCTGGTCTCAAACTCCTAAGCTCAGGCGATCCACCCACCTCAGCCTTCCAAAATCCTGGGATTATAGGCATGAGCCACCATGCCTGGCCAGCATCCTTTTCTTTCTGATTGAAGAACTCCCTTTAGCATTTCTTGTAGGACAGGTCTGGTGTTGACACAAGCCCTTAGTTTTTTTGTTTGTTTGTTTGTTTTTTGTTTTGTTTTGTTTTGTTTTTTTGAGACGGAGTCTTGCTCTGTCACCCAGGCTGGAGTGTCGT
Source organism: Trachypithecus francoisi (assembly GCF_009764315.1). Lineage (NCBI taxonomy): Eukaryota > Metazoa > Chordata > Mammalia > Primates > Cercopithecidae > Trachypithecus > Trachypithecus francoisi. The sequence continues at coordinate 163,586,252 of NW_022681454.1, read as the reverse complement.
AGCACAATCTCGGCTCACTGCAACCTCCGTCTCCTGGGTTCACGCCATTCTTCTGCCTCAGCCTCCCGAGTAGCTGGGACTACAGGCGCCCACCACTATGCCCAGGTAATTTTTTTTATTTGTATTTTTAGTAGAGACGGGGTTTCACTGTGTTAGCCAGGATGGTCTCCATCTCCTGACCTCATGATCCGCCTGCCTTGGCCTCCCAAAGTGCTGGGATTACAGGTGTGAGCCACTGCACCTGGCCTTTAGTTTTTGTTTATCTGGAAAAGTCCTTAGTTCTCCTTCATGTTTGAAGGATATTTTCACTGTATATAATATTTTAGAATAGCATGTTCTCACTTAAAAGTGGGAGCTAAATATTGGAGACTCACGGACATAAAGATGGCAACAATAGAAACTGGAGACTACTGGTGGGGGCAAGGGTTGAAAAACTAACTATTGGGCACTATGCTCGGTACCTGGATGACAGGATCATTCAAACCTCAAACCTCAGCATTACACAATATACCCAGCTACATATGTACCCCTTAAATCTAAAAGAAAAGTGTACATATAGATATATATACACACATATATACACATATATGTACATACATGTATACATACATATATGTATATGTGTGTGTGCATATATATGCTCTAAGATGAAAGCTTTATTTCCTTCAGCACTTTAAATATGTCATGCCACTATCTCCTGGCCTGTAAGGGTTCTACTGAGATGTCTGATACCAGATGTATTGGAGTTCCTTTATATGTTATTTGTTCCTTTTCTCTTGCTGGTTTTTTCTTTCTTTATCCTTGATTTTTGGGAGTTTGATTATTAAATGCCTTGAGGTAGTCTTCTTTGGGTTAAATCTGTTTGGTGACTTATAACCTTCTTATATTTGGATATTGATATCTTTCTTTACATTTGGGAAGTTATCTATTGTTATTATCTCTTTGAATAAACTTTCTATTCCAATCTCTCTCTCTACCTCCTCCTTAAGGCCAATAACTCTTAAATTTGCCCTTTTGTGGCTAATTTCCAGATCCTATAGAAGTGCTTTTTTTATTGTTTTTTCTTTTGTCTCCTCTGACTGTGTATTTTCAAATAGTCTGTCTTCAAGGCAACTAATTCTTTCTTCTGCTCCATCAATTCTGCTGTTGAAAGACTCTGATGTATTCTTCAGTTTATCAACTGAATTTTTCAGCTCCAGAATTTCTGCTTGGTTTTTAAAAATTATTTCAATCTTTTCATTAGTTTTATCTGATGGGATTCTGAATTCCTTCTCTGTGTTATCTTAAATTTCAATGAGCTTCCTCAAAACAGCTATTTTGAATTCTCTGTCTGAAATTACATATCTCTGTAATTCTTGGATTGGTCATTGATGTTTTATTTAATTTGTTTTGATGAGGTCATGTTTTGCTGGATGATCTTAATGCTTGTGAATGCTCATCAATGTCTGGGCATTGAAGAGTTTGGTACTTATTCTGATCCTCACAATCTGTGCTTGTTTGTACTCATCCTTCTTGAGAAGGCTTTCCAAGTATTCAAAGAGACTTGAGTGCTGTAGTCAAAGTCTTTGGTCACTGCAGCTGTATTAGGGGGCACACTAAGCCCAGAAACACTGTGGCTCTTCCACACGTGTCACCTTGGGGGCCTTGGGTAAGATCCTGAAGAAATCTCTTGATTACCATGCAGTCTCTAGTTATCTTCCCTTACTTTCCCTCAAACCACATGAGTCACTGTCTCTGGAGCTGCCTGGAGATGGGAAAGGGGTTATGTAAGCACTTCCATGACTACTACTGCTGGGATTGGGCTGGTTCACACCTGAAGCCAGCATGGTACTGGGTCTTGGTCAATTCCTGTGGTGACTACTACCTAGCTACCACTGATGTTTCTCCAGGCCCAAGTGCTCTTTACTCAGCAGATGATGGGTCTTGCCAGGCCTGGATCTCTCCCTTCAACAAAGCAGGTTTCCTACTGACCTAGGATGAGTCTAGAAATGCTATCCGGGAGCTAGGGCCTGAATTTGGGAACTTTAGGAATCTACTTGATGCTTTCTTTTACTTTGGCTGAGCAGGAATACAAGTTGTAAGACAAAGTGCTTTTTATTCTTCCATCTTCTTTGCTCAAGCAGAATCTTCTCTCCCAATGATTACCACAGCTGGGAATGTGCTGGTAAGTACCTGAAGCTAGCACAGTATTGGGTATTGCCCCTGTGGTGACTTCTGCCTGACTACCACTGATCTTTATTCAAAGCCTACGGGCTCTTTACTTAGCAGATGGTGTATCCTGCTGAGGCTAGTTCCTTCCTTCAGTGTGGCAGGTTCCCTTCTGGCCCATGGTGGGTCTAGAATTGTTTTCTGGGAGCTAGAGCTTGGATCTGGAAGCTTTAGGAATATACTTGGTACTTTATTTTACTGTAGCAAAGTCGGTACCTCAGTTGCAAAGCAAAGTTATTTTAATTCTTTCCTCTCCTTTCCTAAAAGAGAAGGATTATCTCCTGTGGCCATCACCATCCCAGGCCCCGGGAAACTACTGCCTGGCTACAACTGATGTTTGTTCAAGGCCCAGGGGCTGTTTAACCAGCATGGTGAATCCAGCCAGGACTGGTTCCTTCCCTTCAGTACAGCAGGCTCCCTTCTTGTCCCAGGGTGGGTCTAGAAATATCCAGGAATTACGGCCTAGAATCAGGAACATTAGAAATCTATGTGGTGCTTCATTTTACCGTAGCTGTGGTAGTACCTAGGTTGCAAGACAAAGTCCTTTTTACTCTTTCTTTTCCTTTCCTTAGGCAGAAACAGTCTCTCCCCATGGCCACCACTGTCCCAGGTCCTTCACGACTACTGCCTGGCCACCACTGATGTTTGGTCAAGACCCAAGGACTCTTTAGTCAGCATGTGGTGAATCCTGCCAGGACTGGGTCCATCTCTTCAGTACAGTAAGCTCCCCTCTTGCCTAGGGTGGGTCTAGAAATGTTGTCCAGGAACTAGGGCCTGGATTTAAGAACTTGAGGAATCTACTTGGAGCTTCATTTTACTATGGCTGAGCTGGTACCCAAGTTGCAAGACAAAATCCTTTTTATTCTTTCCTCTTCCTTCCTCAAGCAGAAGGAATCTTTTCACATGGCCATCACCAGGCCACTGGCAATAACTGCCTAGCTACCACTGATGTTTATTTCAGGCCCAATGGCTCTTTAGTCAGCAGATGGTGAATCCTGCCAGGACTGAATCCTTCACATCAGTATAAGCAGGTTCCATTCTAGCCCAGAGTGGGTCTAGAAATATTGTCCAGGAACTAGGGCCTAGAACTGGGGACTTTAGGAATCTGCTTGTTTTATTTAACTATAGCTGAGCTGCAACCCAAGTTGCAAGACAAAGTCCTTTTTACTCCACCCTCTACTTTCTTCAAAAAGAGTCTTTCTCCATGGCCATCACTGTTCTAGGTCCGTGATGAGTACTGCCTGGCTGCTACTAATGTTTACTCAAGGACCAACGGCTCTTTAGTCAGCAGGTGGTGAATTCTGCCAGGACTTCGTTTTTTCCTTCAGGGTAACAGGTTATTTTCTGGCCCAAGATGGGTCTAGAAATGTTATCCTGGAGCTAGGTCCCAGAATGGAGACTTCAAGGATCTGCTTGTTGTTTTATGTTACTGTGGCTGGGCTGGTATCCCAGTTGCCAGACAAAATCCTCTTTACTCTTCCCTTTCCTTTCCTCAAGCAGAAGGAGTCTCTCCTAGAGCTGCAAGCTGTGCATTCTGGAGTTAGGAAAGTGTGACATTAGCACTCCTTTGGCCACCCCAGCTGGTGTCTCACTGGGTCATACGCACTGCAAGTCCTGTGAGTGGCTCTGAGTCCAACACTGTAACAAGTAACAGGAAAATGCCCAGGAATTGAAGTCCTTGTGGTCTAGACTGCCTTTCCAATTTATTTGGGACTACAGAGTGCTTTAGCCCATGGTGAGTGGGGCTAAACAGAACTGAGTTTCCGACCCGTGGCATGGACAATTTCCCTCTGGCTAGGGCTCGTCTAAGTGGTCCTTCCATGGGCACTTAGCAGCTGAATTCTACCTATGTTGCTTTCTGCCATGACAGAGCAGCATTGAGTTTCAACGCAAAGTCCCACAATCACTGCACTCTCCCTCCCACAAGCACACAAATTCTCTCTCCATGCCACACAACCACTGCTGAGGGAAAGGGGAGGGGTGCTGTAGGTAATTCAAGACTATATTTCCTACTCTCTTTAGTGCCTCTTTCCTTGACATGATGTTAAAACCAGTTTCTGTGATTGCTTCTCTGATTTTTGGTTCTTATGAAGGTGATTTCTTGTGGGCATAGTTGTTCACCTTGGTGTTCTTGCAGGAGGGGACAATCACTGGAGGATTCACTTGGTCATCTTGCTCCACCTCTCCACTCAGCAGTAAAATATTTTTAAATTAAGGTATGTATATTGATTTTCAGATACAATGCTTTTGCACACTTAGTAAACTACAGTATAATATAAACATAACTTTTACATGTACTGGGAAACCAAAAAATTTTCATGACTCACTATACTGAGATACTCACTTTATTGCAATGATCTGGAACCAAACTCATAATATCTATGAGGTATGCCTGTATATATGTATGCATATTTAGAAGTAGGTACCAAGAGCAACAATTTGCCACAACAAATTTTATGCAGAAACTTGCTGATCTACTTTTCTCCCTTTACTTCAAACACAAAACACAATAGGGCATTAAATACTTTTAAAACATACAAAGACAAAAGTGAGCTCAAAAACAATTTGAAAGTCTATATGAAACCAGAAACAGAATGGAACTACATAGTGGTGTCTGGGATATGAAAACGCATATCTATAGTGCTCTGAGCCTCAGTATGGGCTGTCCACCCTAACTCAAAGAATTGTTTTTGGGCGGATGCCATTTGTGAACAGCAATTCCATAAGCCTCTGCATGCAGCCAACCAGGGCTTTTTGTCCAGGGATACCCACCTTCCCTGCCTTTCTAGTAACTTTCTTCTCCCTGCCCCCACCCACCCCAGCCCACCCAAAGTTTCCATTCTTACCTGTAGAGGTCATGATGGAATTTGGGCCCCAGTTCCCTGCAGCATGTGCAGCCTCTCCTCATATCCTGGGTGGTCATCATAGATGTGGGCAGTGAAGACGTGCAATGTGTCTATTCTCCCTCAGGAATCCAGCAATTTCCTGGGCACAGATGAAGCAGGAGCTCCAGGAGATGAAGTAGATGATCCTGCAGCACTGGGCCGGGTCTAGATGCCAAGAAGAAATCAGGTCCAGGAAGCACTGCTCCACATGGTGGCCTTGATAGCCATTGAGAATAATCCAAGCCTAGAAAAGAAAACAAAGAGATTGGTCACTTGTGAACAGGAAGGAAGAATCTGGACCAGATGAGACTAGGGAGGCAAGGAGCCTCCAGCACAAAATTAGAAAAGGCACCAAAATCCCAGTTATCAGAATGAATGAATTTCTATAGAATATTTAAAATGTAAAAATTGAAGCAGCAGTTCCAAGACGAATAAATATCAACCATGTACATACAAAGAGATCAGGAGTGAGGATGTTTTATTTTGTCCCAACTCCGATACGCTCAGCACAGCACTGTTACTATGTCTTCTTCTTCTTTTTTTTCCAACTATTTGTCTTTATCTAAAATCTTTTGGATGACTTCTGGTATTTCAACTCCTGCAAGGGAATGGGACTGATATGGTTTGGCTGTGTCCCCACCCAAATCTCATCTTGAATTGTAGCTCTCATAATCCCCACATGTCATGGGAGGGACAACGTGGGAGGTAATTCAATCATGGGGGCAAGTTTTCCCATGCTGTTCTTGTGATAGTGAATAAGTCTCACAAGATCTGATAATTTTATAAAGGGCAGTTCCCCTGCACACACTCTCTTGCCTGCCACCATATAAGACGTGCCTTTGCTCCTCCTTCCCCTTCTGCCATGATTGTGAAGCCTCCTCAGCCATGTGGAACTGTCAATCCATTGAACCTCTTTTTCTTTATAAATTACCCAGCTTGGGTGTGTCTTCATAGCTGTATGAAAATGGATCAATACAGTAAATTGGTACTGGTAGAGTGGGGTATTTCTTTTAAGATACCCAAAAATATGGAAGTGACTTTGGAACTGGGTAACAAGCAGAAGTTGGAACAGTTTGGAGGACTCAGAAGAAGACAGGAAAATGTAGGAAAGTTCGGAACTTCCTAGAGACTCAGAGGACTCAGAAGACAGGAAGATGTAGGAAAGTTTGGGACTTCCTGGAGACTTGTTGAATGGTTTTGATCAAAATGCTGATAGTGATATGAACAAAAAAGTCCAGGCTGAGGTGGTCTCAGATGGGGATGAGGAACTTGTTGGGAACTGAAGCAAAGATGACACTTGTTATGCTTTAGCAAAGACTGGAGGCATTTTGCTCCTGTCCTAGAGATCTGTGGAGCTTTGAACTTCGGAGAGATGATTTAGGGTATCTGGTGGAAGAAATTTCTAAGCAGAAAAGTGTTCAAGAGGAAGCAGAGAATAAAAGTTTGGAAAATTTGCAGCTGACTATGTGATAGAAGAGAAAAACCCATTTGCTGGGGAGAAATTCAAGCCTCTGCATAAATTGGCATAACAAGGAGCTGAATGTTAATCACCAAAACAATGGGGAAAATGTCTCCAGGGCATGCCAGAGACCTTCATAGAAGCCCATCCCATCACAGGCCTGTAGGCCTAGTTGGAAAAAATGGTTTCACAGGCCAGGTCTGGGGAAAGGACTGCTGTTTGCAGCCTAAGGACTTGGTGCCCTTGTGTCCCAGCTCCAGCTGTGGCTAAAATGGACCAAAGTACAGCTTGGGCCATGGCTTCAGAAGGTGCAAGCCCCAAGACTTGGAAGCTTCTATGTGGTGTTGAGCCTGAGGGTGCAAAGAAGTCAAGAATTGAGGTTTGGGAACATCTGCCTAGATTTCAGAGGATGTATGGAAATGACTCAGTGTCCAGGCAGAAATTTGCTGTGGAGGTGGGGTGACTCATGGAGAACCCCAAGTAGGGCAGTATAGAAGGGAAATGTGGGGTTGGAGCCCCCACACAGGGTCCTCAGTGGGACACTTCCTACTGGAGCAGTGAGAAGAAGGCCACCATCCTCCAGACCCCAGAATGGTAGATCCACTGACAACTTGCACTGTGCACCTAGAAAAGCCGCAAACCCTCAACACCAGCCTGTGAAAGCAGACACTCAACATCAGCACCTGGAAAAGCCACAGATGCCCAACACCAGCCTGTGAAAGCAACTAGAAGGGGGGCTATGCCCTTCAAAGTCACAGAGGTGGAGCTGCCCAAGGGTATGGGAGCCCATCTGTGACATCCTGTGAACAAGAGCCACAAACCTTTATAGTAGAGCTGATTCTACCTCTCTTGGAATTTTGGAGGAAGCAATGAATACTGCCAGAAGAAAGGAGAGAGTACTAGGAGAGAAAACACCAAACTACTCATGCAAAATGTCAAAGACATGGGGAAAGCAGACACTATGAAATATAGGCCAAGGGAAGCTCAACAGATGGGAATTCACTCTCATGAAGACGAAAATAAGAAAGCAATATGAGAAAGACCTAAAAACAAGTTTATTTAAGACCTGAAAGAACTAGTGGTGAAAATGATACCCACTTTTCAAAATCTAAATAAAGCAGATGAATATGTGAAAGAATCACAAATATGGAAAAGAATTAATCAGAATCCTAGAAATAAAAAATATTTTCATTGATATTTAAAACTCGGCTGGGTACAGTGGCTCATCCCCATAATCCCAGTATTTTGGAAGGCTGAGGTGTGCAGATTGCTTGAGCTCAGGAGTTCAAGACCAGCCTGGCCAACATGGCAAAACCCTGTCTCTACAAAAGCTACAAAAATTAGTCAGGAATGGTGGTGTGCACCAGTGGTCCCAGCTACTCGGGAGACTGAGATAGGAGGATTACTGGAGCCCAGGAAGTCAAGGCTGCAGTGAGTCATACTTACATCACTGCATTCCAGCCTGGGTGACACAGCGAGACCCTGTTCTCAAAAAAAGGAAAAAATGGCTGAGAAAAATGTGCAAGCAACTACAAATAATTGAATAAAAAAAATAATACTTTAAAACTATAACTACAAAATCCACATGGACACAGCACAGTGAAAGTAACAAAATATGAAAGATATTAAAAGAAATGAGGAATAGATTGAGAAGGTTTAAAATACATATAATATAAACAAGTATCCTACATACGATGCATGTAATAGAAGAATGGCATTATATCAAATGAACATTAGCTATTTAACAGCTGAGCAGCCAGCATCCTAAATGACAAGGACAGCATTCCACAGAGTCATCCTATGGTCTTCAGTCTAAAGATACATTGTGTCTCTTTCCAAAGACCATACCCATAGACTCAACACACAAGGGTGTTGATTCTGAACAGTTCTCTAAGATGATACTATTTCTATTTAATTATAAAGTTCTAGAGTTGCCTACCCATTTCATGACAGGTAATATCTGCCATCTCTCAAGCTTTGACTGGCAGTTCTATTATGACGGTTACTCTACAGACCTCAGTACATTTCTGTCTCTATCAGAACCCAGTGGTTATTTTTGTGTTCCTCTTCTGCACTCCAAACTGCACCCAAATTAATGACTGAGATCTCCAATATACATACCTCAACAGGGATATATTGGCCACAAGGCAAGGCTGTCCACTCTAACTCAAAGAATTATTTCTGAGGTAGATGCCATTTATGAATAGCAATTTTTTTCAAGTTACTATGTGCTCTGGTTTGGATTTTGTTTGTCACCGCAAAAACTCATGTTGAAGTTTAATTACCAGTGTAGAAGCATTGGGAGGTGGAGCATATTAGGAGGTCTTTGGTCATGGAGGCAGATCCCTCATGAATTGATTCATGCCATCTTATGGGAGTAAGTTTTCACTCTCACAGGACTGGATAAGTTAATGCAAGAACAAGTATTATGAAGTAAGCCCAGCCTTTAGTGTTTGTCTCTTTGCATATGTCCCCTCAGCATTCCACTTCTCTGCCATGTCTTGACACAACACATGGCCCTCCCCAGAAGCTGAGCAAATGCAAGTATCATGCTCTTATACTTTCTGACCTTCAGAATCATGAGTCAAATCAACCTATTTTCTTTATAAAGTACCCGCCCTCGGGTGTTCAGCTATAGCAACACTAAATGAACTAAGACACTAAGACACGATCTCATGATTACTCCTTGATGAGACATGGGCTGGCATAAGAACCCAAAACAGTCTTAAAGCAATTGAGTATTACTCTTATTGGTTAGTGATAATTGAATCTATGATCCTGGAGTCCTGAGATAAAAGATATAAGTTTATCCTCTTAGGAGCCCTTCAGTCTTTCTCGAAACATTCCCTTCCTTCGCTGTCTTTCTCACTGTAAATTTCTGGTTGTCCTCCTATCTCTCAGACTATTACATATTAGGCTCCTTTAGTCATTGACTATAGTGGGCTGAATAGTGTCTCCCAAAAATCATGCACACACACAACCTGTCAATGTGCTCTTATTTGTATAAGTTGTACATCTCTGATCCAAAAATTTGAAATCCAAAATGCTCCAAAATCTGAAACTTTTTGAGCACCAAAATGATGCCACAAGTGGATGATAAAGATGATGTTAACTCAGCAGGAAAAGTGTCTATAGCTGACATGGTGAAAATCTGCGATGGGCTTTTTTAAGCACTAGAGCAGCATGAATGTATAAGAGAACAAGAAACCATGTCAGCTTATGAAATCAAACAGTGCCTTCTCAGACAAAAACCATTGTTAATGAAGCAGATGACTCTAGAGGACAGAGTTTTAAAATCCATCCAGCAGATTGACTCCTCATCCCTAGGGGACCCACTTTCTGGTCCTTCAACTGCTTCTGACATTTCTTCTTACCTAAAATATAAAATACGGTCTACATAACCTTAATCAAAACACAGCACCATATCTAGAGACTGAAATCCTGCCATTGTTTGCTGTTACTGTTGTTTAACAGCTGATACAGGTATTGTGGTGATGCTGCTGTGCTGCTCAGTTGACCTAAACACATTATTTCTTCACTGTACTAATGATTAACAAAATATTTTCCTGTTAAGTACTATGTGTGAATAATTATAAGAAAATGATTGCTTATCAGTAGCATATAAATTCAGAGTCAGGAATGATAATGATGCCAAACAACTACAGAGGGCCTACATGGGTGGTTCAATGTACACGAACTTTGCTTCATGCACAAAATTATTTTAAATATTTTATTAAATTACTTTCAGGCTACATGCATAAGGCATATATGAAATGTAAATGAATTTCTTGTTTAGGATTGGGTTCCATCCCCAAGATACCTTATTATGTATATGCAAATATTCCAAAATGTAAAGAAATCCAAAACCCCCAAATACTTCTGTTCCCAAGCATTTCAGATAAGGGATACTCAAGAAAAGAAAAGGAGAGGGGTGGGGAGGGGAGGGGAGGGGAAGGGAAGGGAGGGGAGACGAGAGGAGAAGAAAAGAAAGACTTCCTTCTCTTTGCTTTCCTTAGCAGCTTGCACCTGCCTCTGCCACAAACATTGTATTATCTGAAATTATTGACGTCTTAATGTACAAACAGTTGCTTTTCAAGAGTAGTGACTTGTCTTAGTTATCTTTTTAAATCAGTTACAGTTCCTAGAACAGAGTAAGAATTCAGTAAATGTTTGGAGAAAGAATCTGACGTCTTTAATTCTATCCTCGGGCAGTCCTAAGCCAAGCTTCTAAAAAGGCAGCACTGAGCAATGAACCTTGCTCATTTATCTTAGTCTCTCAGGAGAAGCCTTCTGCTGTTGTCGCCTGACAAATCCAAAGTCTGGTTTCTCTGGCAATCAAATTTACCTTCAGTCTTCAGCTTCTATTGTCTGGTAAGCGCTTCCCAACTTAACCCTTGCTTGTCCCTTTCCCACCACTGTGACTATATTCTGCCTTGCATTTTCTGATCATGACCCCCAGTGCCCCTGCATTCCATTAGCCTGCCCTGATGGACCATTTCTCTGCCTCTCCATCTGGCCTGAATCATCAGCCAGCTTGTAATCAATCAGCACCCCCAACGTCTCAGTAATACAATTCCAGGGCAGGCCAAATAGAAAATTCAGCAAACTGTTTAAGGGTTGAAAACCTGCACCTTAGGATTTGATGACCTCACATCTCTTCAGTTTGGGTTCCTTAAATTGTGTCACCACTGTTTGGAAAGGGGGAAAATCAATTAATTATGTATTTTTTAAAATGCCTGTGTGAGGCCAAGCATGGTGGCTCATGTCTATAATCCCAGCATTTTCGGAGGCCAAAATGGGAGGACTACTTGAAGCCAGGAGTTCGAGACTAGCCTGGGCAACATAGGGAGACCCTGTCTCTATAAGGTATTTTAAAAACTTACCCTGCTGTGGTGGTGTTCACCTGTAGTCCCAGCTACCCGGGAAGCTGAGGTGAGAGAAACTCTGGAGCCCAGGAGGACGAGGCTGCAGTGAACTATGGTTGGCGCCACTGCATTCAAGCCTGGACAACAAAGTGAGACTCCAGACACTCTGTCTCTCAAAATAAAATAAAATAAATAGCTTGTGAGTAATAAATACTATAAATCACAGACCAGTGCATCAATGTGCTTACAAAAACCTTTAGTCTTTTCCTTGGCCCAGGACTTCAAACTCCTTTGACTAAACAGGTTGCTACTGCCAAAGGGAAGAAATTTAAACTGAGACAGAGTCTCGCTCTATCCCCCAGCTTTATCCCCCACTGGAGTGCAGTGGTGTGATCTCAGCTTCAACTCACTGCAACTTCGGCCTCTCGGGTTTGAGCAATTCTCATGCCTCAGCCTCCCGAGTGGCTGAGATTACAGGCGCCTGCCACCATATCCGGCTAAAGACAGGGTTTTGCCACGTTGGCCAGGCTGGTCTCGAACTCCTGACCTCAGGTGACCCACCCATCTTGGCCTCCCAAAGTGCTAGGTTTACAGGCATGAGCCACCGCACCTGGCTGAAGTTTAAATTTTCTTCTAAGTATCTTAAGGAAACCATGCTCAGTTAGAGCCCTCCCCCTATCAAAAAAAAAGCCTGAAGTCCCGAGGAACAATATATCTAGTTACAAGTCATAATTAACCTTGATCTACACCTTATTTAGATGTTTTTAGTGCTTCTTGAGTTAACTTCTATAAAACTTCAGGGACAACTACTTTTAGAATGGACAAGCTCAAACAGATAAGGATCTGTGTGCATGGATTAACTGAGAACATGCCTTAAAAGTTGCCAAATAGCTTCTCTAGTCAAAAACATTTGAAGGCTGAGTCCTTAAGTTTTGCTTAAAAGCATTTGTTACTAATAAAAACAGCCAATGTTCATAGAGTGTTTTTACAATGTGCAGACCACTGCACTTATTAGTTTAATACAGATTATCTAATTTATTCCTGTCAACAGGCCTGTGAGAAAACCAATACACAGAAAGGTTAAGTAACTTGTCCAAAGACACCCAGCTGTTAAGCCATCAAGTGGCATTTCAACTACTTGAACTCTCTGAATCCAGAAGCATCTTGCCTCTTGGGTTTCTAACAGGTTTACTAATGATACTCCCCTTTTGTTATTTAGCTGCTAGCATAAAGATGTTACTGGGTTATCTCAGCCTTTTGCTGCCAGGACCTAGATAAAAGCAGTGGCTCCTTGACCAACCTATTAAATAAAGATTAAAAGAGAGCCATTTGGCAGTGAGTCAATAATCATCCAGGCAGTACTCAGCAAATTTGTACTGAATGAGTGAATCCAGTTCATTCATTTTAATGACCATTAAAGAATTTTTTTTTTTAAAGTGAAAGAGGTTTTCTGAAACCCTTCCCTCACTAAGTGCTCCCATTAAACGTTGTACATTCCATTTTGGTGATTCAGGAAGGAGAAATTGCAGAAAAGTTGAGGGAGGTGGGGCGTAAGGAGGATTATTTTGTAAGAAAAAAAAGGCAAGGTGCTAGACCCAAAAAGATCCGGATATTCACTTCCAAGATAATTCTTATTTAAGGAAAGGTCAGAAATTCAATGCGAGGGTAGACACTAAAACTGAAGAGACTCTCCGAGTGATTCTTGAAAAATTTTTTTCAGAACTCCATCGTCACTCCAAAATACTGAGATCTTCGAGAAAGTAATGTTGAAATTCGTCTGGGTCCCCGGGGTGCTTCCCAGGAGAGTGCCCAGAGTTTCACTAAGAAAAGATGGGTATTTAGCATAGCCATGGTCTGAGCGGGCAAAATGCACAGTCCCAGTGCCTGAGAGGAGGCCAGCGGAGCGCGCGGGAACGAAGGTGCGGCCTCTCCAGGCTGGGCGCAGCTCGGGAGCCCCCTGCAGTGGACCCAAGCGGCCGCCAGATGGTTCCCGAGGATTAGGATCACGGGCACTTCCGGTCCCCTCGGGCAGCCCCTGGGCTGGCCTCCCGGCCGGCACCTAGGCACGCCAACGCGGACGCCAGCTTCTGGTGACTCCCAGCGGCGAGGTCAAGAGTCATTGGCCTGGGGCTGCAGCGCCTCGCACCCGGGCTCCCCGGCGCGCCCTGCGCTCTGAGGGCGATGATCCGGGACGGGGAGGCGCGCGCGGCGGGCGGCCATAGGCCACGGCGCGGGGCGGGAGGGGGCGCGGCGAGGCCCGCGGCGGGGCAAAACTGGCGTGGGCCCTGGCGGCCGCCGGAGCGCGTGCGGCGTGGACTTTGCCAGGCTCGCCACCAGCCCCAGACCCGTTTAGGACCCGGAGACCGAACGCAGCGTCCAGCCGGGGAGTTTCGGCGGCGTTCTCCGGGCACTGCGCGCGGGAAGCCAGACGCAGCGGGGGGACAGCTCGCGTTGGCGTTGCCAGAGTGAGGAAGTTAGCAGGCAGGACTTGACGAGGCTCTTTGGTTTTTCTAGTCCTCAGCCACTGAAGAGGAAGCTTGATGCTTGGCTGTCAGAGACATGAATTACGCACGGTTCATCACGGCAGCGAGCGCAGCCAGAAACCCTTCTCCCATCCGGAGCGCGAGTGAGAAACGGGGCGACCATCACTCCTTTGGGGTGGGACATTCCTCGCACAGCCTCTAAGGAGGGTTCCCTAGCAAGCCACCGCTTGGTTGCATCCATGCATACCCCTGTGCACGCTCGCGTTGAGCCATACTCTGCGTGCAGAAATGAAATAGGCAGAGCCTTTGTTCTCAAAGAACTCGGGCTGAAACGGAAGGCGGGTATTTCTGCTGGAGCAGAGTCCGAGCAGCTGTAGAGAGAGGCGCAGACTGCTGAGGGTCACGGCCTTGGAAGGGAGGGGGCGTGCTATCGAGAAAGGCTCTTCCTGGGAAGCTGAGAAGGGGCAGGCACAGCGTGCAGATGGGTGTGCAGTGGAGAGGGCCAGGTAAATGGGAGAGGTAGGGGTGGGCCATGAAGCTCACAGACAGGTCGGGGCTAAGTGGAGGAGGGCTTCTGCTGTTGTGGCCCTTTGCTGTCTTCCTGATCCCTCTGCCTTCTCTTTGGTCACCTTCATTCTTTAGTCCCTCCACAGGTGAGGCGGCCCAGAAAAAGTTATTCTGTATGTTTATTTTAGACTAGCGTTTGTCTTACTCCATTCAGGCTGCTATAACAAATACCACAAACTGGGTAATTTATAAACAATAGAATTATTTCTCACAGTTCTGGAAGCTAGGAAGTCTAAGATCAATGTGCCAGCAGATTCTGTATCTGGTGAGAGCCCTTCCTTATAGACAGAGGCTTCTTGCTGCATCCTCACGTAGTAGAAGGGGGAACCTGTGTCCTCACATGGCAGAAGGGCCAAGGGCATTCCCTCAGCCTTCTTTTATAAGTGCACCAATCCCCTTCAGGAAGGTGGATCCCTCCTGACCTAATCACCTCTAGAGACCCCACCTCTTAAAACTATCACATTAGTATTAAGTTCCGAGTATGAATGTGGGGGGAACACCAACATTTAGACCCTAGCACATTCGATCACTAGAAATTGTTAAACTTTATAGTTTTATTGATTATAATGCATGCTTAACTATCTGCTTATAACAATCTTCAGTGAAATTGTTTCTTCTCTTCCATGTGTATTGTAGCTGAAATATCGAGCAGAGGACCAAAATCGATGATCTCGTTGGCTGGTGGCTTACCGAATCCAAACATGTTTCCTTTTAAGACTGCTGTAATCACTGTAGAAAATGGAAAGACCATCGAATTTGGAGAAGAGATGATGAAGAGAGCACTTCAGTATTCTCCGAGTGCTGGGTAAGTATCAATACTTAACATAATTTTATTGGCTCATTTTCATGAGAAATAGTCTAAGGCCCATTGATAAAGAATATTAAAGAAATATTCTAAGGCCCATTCATAAACATTCTAAGGTCATTGACTCATTTGGTCATGCAGTGACCAAATACTCACTTGATCATTGAATACTAACCAAGTGAGTATTCAATAGTTAGGAAGGTCTGGGGAAAGGTTTTCAAAGATAATTAAGAGCAGAAAGGATATTGAATGCTGAACACTCCTCAGTGATTGCTTCTCAATTGCAAATGACCAAGAAGGCTTCTAGAAGGAAATACCATTAGAGCTGAGTCCAAAAAAATGAGAAGATATCCAGGTGAAAGAAACATATCAGGAGAAATGAAGAAATGGAAGATCCAGGAGGCAGCAACTTTAAGTCCCCAGGCAAATTTTTAATAATTATATTCCCTTTCTAAACAAGCAGCCATGCAAATATATTGCCCTCATGGGTTCAAATGCCTTTAATTTCTTAAAGGCAAGCTGAAACATATCTGATGACTTTCTTTAGCTGGTCTTCTTCCAGTGATAAAGCAAAATTTATGGAGAATCTATAAATTATATTTTATTAAAACCTTCTTTGTTCTGTGATTGAAAAGTATATTGAAATATGTTATTCATGTATACATGTATTAGTTATATAATATGTTAAATATACATAGTCTTATTCGAACGTTCCGTAATACAAACAGCTTATTGAGCCTGAACTTCTAGATAGCCATAGAACTCTTCCTAGAGAGAACAAAGAATCGATTATGCAATGATTACTCTAAAGACTTCAGGTTTGGAATAAGAAAGATGTAGATTCAAATCTCAGCTCATTGATTACATAATTGACTTTATGAGAATTTCTGGCTGATTGACTTATGGGAATTTCCTAATCTCTAAGTCTACTGCCTATCTTTTAAATAGGAATATTAATACTGGCAAAAAGCATTTGAGGGTTTTTTAATTAAGTGTACAAAGTGCTTGATAAAGCTGTCATTTATTATTTCCTGTCTACTACTATTACTATGATTTTTACTACTATGAATTTAAAAATACATTTTATGCTTTAGAATTCCAGAGCTTTTGTCCTGGCTAAAACAGTTACAAATAAAATTGCATAATCCTCCTACTGTCCATTACCCACCCAGTCAAGGACAAATGGACCTATGTGTCACATCTGGCAGCCAACAAGGTCTTTGTAAGGTAAGACTGAAAGGAAAACTCAGCCAAAATGGGGAATTGGAAGCATTCATTTCTATAGTCATCTCTCAACCACAGAGAATCATATTTTATGGATTACTGGTAGTCTTTCTTGTCTTCACCTAGAATTATAAACAGGCAACTAAAAGACAAGTCATAGGATGCGGGTGGGAGCAGTTGTGGCCGTGGATGGCCTAGGGTGGGTAGGGGATGTTGACTGTAAGCAAAAGCCAGGTGGAAATATTGTAGGTTGATCTATCAATATTTCCCCTTAGTTTTCCTCATTGTGAACACAAGGACTTTGAAAAATTATCTGTTCTTAACATCATTCGCTAGACTAATCTGTTAAATATTAAATACAGAGCATGTGGTCAATTATCCAGACCTACTAACCATTAAAGCAGGATTCCCACTAAGGGAGTACTCAACTCTTACCAACAGCTTAGTGAACACTGCTTAATTTCATCTGGCTCAAAAATTCAAGTTACATTTGATTTCTGCCTATAGTTAGGAAATTTCAATATGATTTTTAAATTTTTTAGAGGGCATACCTTCATATTCCTGAGATAAAAATATTTATATTCCTTTGCATATCTGTCTATGGAATCTCTGTGCTTGCCACTGCTTGTATCTTGTCCCCCCTTGGGTGCATTTCTCTAGATCTATTTATATGTCTGTATCTCTGACTTCTTACATGGATTGGTTCTCTCTCTCCCTCTCCTCGTGGCATTAGTTAGTCCATCTTCTTCCCTTCTGGGTTCCAGGAACTCCACAGATGTAAACACCACTGGTTAGTTGCCACAATAAAGAGACCACATCTGTGGTCCTCAGTTTAATCTGTTATTTTCTTTTCTTTTCTCTTTTTGGTTTTTTTTGTTTTGTTTTGTTTTGTTTTTTTGAGACAGGGTCTCACCCTGTCATGCAGACTGGAGTGCGGTGGCGCAATCACGGCTCACTGTAGTCTCAACGTCCCTGGGCTCCAACAATTCTTCCACCTTAGCCTCCCAAGTAGCTGGGACTGCAGGTGCACACCAATATGCCTAGCTAATTTTTATATTATTTTGCCATGTTAGACAGGCTGGTCTTGATCTTGTGGGCTCAAGCAATCTGCCCACCTTGGCCTCCCAAAGTGCTGGTATATTTTCTCCTTTGTTTTCCATGAATAAGATTCTCTATATTCATTCTCAGATCTAGATTAATCTCTGACTCCCATTTATCTTTATCTGAAACCAGAGTATTTTCTTTTTCATGGAAATATGAAAACTGTAATCTGGTTTGCTTTAATGAATTTTAATTAAATTATTGTTATGAAATAATGAGTTACAGTAGTGAAAACATTTTTTAAAGTTTTTAAAAATTAAAAAAAACTTACCCTTTTTGTATATAATTAGGAAAAGTAAAAGAATTAGCTAGTGTTTGAGTCTTTGCTTGAAGAGAAACATTTGTGGTTGTATAAAATGATATGAGTATTTTTCAATGAAATTCTTTCCTCAAGAAAGGGTGCTATGGACTTTTTCTTCCAGAAAGTTGCTCAAGACAGTTTCTTCTTTATCCATCACAGCACCAGTTATACAAAGAAGGAAGACAGCACAGATGGCTAAATACGTCAGTAACTTACTACTTACAGACATGCTTATTACAGGGGCACTAATATGTATCTGGTTTAATATTTCTTCCACGTTGTTCTCCAGGATTCATGTTATTTTAGGCTCCTGTGTTTCTCTCTCATCTTTTAAACAATGCTCCCAGATGATAAACAGCCTTCCCTTCTAATTTAATATATTTGAAATTTGTATGTCCCCTAACTGATGTGGAAAATATATTTACAGTTGACCATTGAACAACACAGGGATTTAAGGGCAATGGCTCCATGCAGTTGAAAATCTGCATATAACTTTTGACTCCTCTAAAGCATAACTACTAATAGCCTACTCTTGACCAGAAGCCTTACTGATAATATAGTCAGTTACCACATACTTTGTATTTTATATGTATTATATACTATATTTTTACAATAAAGTAAACTAGAGAAAATAAAATGGTATTAAGAAAGTCACGAGCAAGAGAAAATATATTTACCATTAAGTGGAAGTGGATCATCATATAGGTCTTCATCCTCATCTTCATGTTGATTAGGCTGAGGAGAAGGAGGAAGAGGAGGGGTTGGTCTTGCTGTCTCAGGGGAGGCAGAGGCAAAAGAAACTGTGCATATAAGTGAACCTGTGCAGTTCAAATCCATGTTGTTCAACGCTAATTAGGTTTTCCTTTGATCTGTTAATATGTGCATGCCACCCAAGTGATTCCTTTGGTCCTAGGATGTCTTGTAAAGCTTAAGTCAATTAGAAACTTTTCAGAGGAGGATACTGTTTGTCATAAGGTGCCAAAAGCTCATAAGGAAAAGGTAAACTTTCCCACAGGCCAATTGGGAAACAAAAGTCAAGTCTTCTATCTCAATTGATAATGGCCCTACTGTTTGTGGTGAGATGTGGGTTGATAAAATGATAGGAAAAAGGACTCAAACTGGGGATTGTGAAACATCACATGTTAAGAAGCAATTACTCTGTGACTTATGTATGATTTAGTCATAATAGACCCCTTTGATTTAGGCTGGAAAAATCTATTGCCTGGCTCGAGTGATTGTAGTCGAAATCATATTATCCACATAATTTCCAAAGATTTGTCAAACCTTCTATTACTTGACCTAGAAATATCCTTTAACACTGTTGATCTCCCTATCCATTTTATTTTTTAAAATTAATTTTTAATTTTTTCTATTGCCATAAAATATATATATAAAATTTGCTATCCTTGCCATTTTTAAGTATACAGTTCAGTGGTATTAAGTACATTTATATTTATTTTTTCTTTCACCCTATCTCCCCCATGTCCTTTCCATCCTCTGGTAACCACCAATCTACTCTCTATCCTTATGAGATCCACTGTTTTAGCTCGCACAGATGAGGAAGAACATAAAATATTTGTGTTTCTGTACTTGGCTTATTTCACTTAACATAATGACCTCCAGTTCTATCCACGTTGCTGCAAATGACAGGATTTTATTCCTTTTTTATGGTTGAATAATATTCCATTGTGTGTATACCACATTTTCCTTATCCATTCATCAACTGATGGACACTTAGGTTGGTTCCATATTTTGGCTATTGTGAGTAAGTGCCATAATAAACATGGAGGTGCAGATACTGCTTTGATATATTGATATTTTTGTTTTGGATATATACTCAGCAGTGGGATTGCAGGATTATATGGTAGTTCTATTTTCAGTTTTTTGAGGAACCTCTGTACTGTTCTCCATAGTGGCTGTACCAATTTACATTCCCATCAAAGTGTACAAGGGTTCCCCTTTCTCTACCCTCATCAGCATCTGTTATTACTTGTCTTTTTGAAGCTAGCCATTTTGACTGTGATGAGGTAATATCTCATTGTGGTTTTGATTTGCATTTCTGATTGCATTAGTAATATTGAACTTTTTAAATGCCTTTTGGGCATTTTTATGTCTTCTTTTAGAAATGTCTGTTAAGATCTTTTGCCCATTTTTTAATGGGATTATTTGGGGGTTTTGCTATTGAGTTGTTAATCCCTTGTCAGATGGGTGGTTTGCAAATATTTTCTCCTATCCTGTAGGTTGTTCTAGTTCCTTGAAGTGCATTATTAGGTTGTTAATTTGAAGTCTTTCTACTTTCTTGATACAGGCATTTATTGCTATAAACTTTCCTCTTACTACTGCTTTTGCTGTATTCCACAAATTTTAGTATATTGCATTTCCATTTTCATTTTTCTTAGTAAAACTTTTAATTTCCTGCTTAATTTTTCATTGACCCATTCAGGAGCACGTTGTTTAATTTTCATGTGTTTGCATATTTTATAAAGTTCCTCTTGTTATTGATTTCTAGTTTTATTATTGTGGTCAGAAAAGATATTTGATAAGATTTTTTGTTGTTGTTGTTCAAACTTGTTTTATAGCCTGAGGTATGGTCTGTTCTGCAGACTCTTCATTGTGCTGATGAGAAGAATGTATATGCTGCAGCAGTTGATTGAATATTTTTGTAAATGTCTATTAGGTCTGTTAGATCTAGTGTGTAGTTTTACCTCACTGTTTCTTTATGTTGATTTTCTGTCTGGATAATCTGTTTATTACTGAGAGTGAAGTGTTAAAGTCTCCTACTATTATTGTATTGCATTCTGTCTCTCCCTTTATATTTATTAATACTTGCTTTGTATACTTGGGAGGTATGGTGTTGGGTGCATATATATTTATAATTGTTATATTATCTTGCCGAATTGACCCCTTTATCATTATATAGTGACCTTCTTTGTTTCTTTTTACAATCTTAGATTTGTAGTCTATTTTACGTAAGTGTAGCTACATCTACTCTTTTTAGGTTTCCAATTCCACGGAATATGTTTTTCCACCTCCTCACTTTCAGACTGTGTGTCTTTATAGGTGAGGTAGGTTTCTTGTAGGCTGCATATGATTGGGTCTTGTTTCTTTATCCACTCAGCCACTCTATGCCTTTTCATTGGAGAATGGAGACCATTTACATTCAGTGTTATTATTGATACGTTAGGACTTACTACTGGCATTTTGCTGCTTGTGTTCTGGTTGTTTTGAGACTCCTCTCTTCTTTTCTTCCTTTCTTACTATCTTCCTTTGTGGTTAAGTGATTTTCTCTGGTACTATTATGAAATTTGTTGCTCTTTATTTTTAGTGAATCAATTGTAAGTTTTTGTACTGTGGTTACCATGAGGCTTACAAAAAAAAATTATTGATATAAAAAGTTATTTTAAAGAGGTAACAACTTATCTTGGATCAACTTATCTTATGTTGGAGAAGCAAACAAATGCAAAAAACACACACAAAAAATCCTCTATTCTTTAACCCCATTCCCCGCACATTTTGACTTTGAGATATCTCAATTTACGTATTACGTATCTTAACAGGTTGCTGTAGCTATTAATGTTTTTGATCGATTTGTCGTTTGGGCTTCATATGAGAATTATGAGTGGATCACACACCACAATTACAATCATAGAGTATTCTGGGTTTGTCCACATACTTAATTTTACCAGTGGGATTTTTACCTTGAAAAGTTTTCTTTTGCACATTAGTACTTTTTTATTTCAAGTTGAAGAATTCCCTTTAGCATTTTTCATACGATCTGGTAATGGTAAATTCTCTCAGCTTTAGTTTGTCTGAGAAAGACTTTATCTCTCCATCATATTTGAAGGATAATTTTGCTGGATACAGTATTCTTGGATGATTGCTTCTCAGCCTTCTGGCTAAGATCAAGTGTACAATATTCTTGGATGGGCCGGGAATGGTAGCTCACACCTGTAATCCCAGTACTTTGGGAGGCTGAGATGGGAAAATTGCTTGAGGCCAGGAGGTCAAGACCAGCCTGGTTAACATAGCGAGGCCCCATCTCAATCAATCAATCAATTAAAATAAACCAATGTTCTTAGACAGCAGCTTTTTTCTTTGGGCACATTGAAAATGCCATATCTCTTCTTCCTGGCCTGTACGGTTTCCATTGAGACGTCTGTTGCGAGACAAATTAGAGCTCATATGTATATTATTTTCTTCTTTTGTCTTGTTGCTTTTCATATCTTCTGTTTGTCCTTAGCCTTTGAGAGTTTGATTCTTACATGCTTTGAGGTAGTTTTATTTGGATTGAATCTGTTTGATGTTCTCAGACCTTCTTTTGTGGCCTGGATATTTATCTGTCTCAAGTTTTAGAAACTTTTTCTGGCCGAGCGCGGTGGCTCAAGCCTGTAATCCCAGCACTTTGGGAGGCCGAGACGGGCGGATCACGAGGTCAGGAGATCGAAACCATCCTGGCTAACACGGTGAAACCCCGTCTCTACTAAAAATACAAAAAACTAGCCGGGCGAGGTGGCGGCGCCTGTAGTCCCAGCTACTCGGGAGGCTGAGGCAGGAGAATGGCGTGAACCCGGGAGGCGGAGCTTGCAGTGAGCTGAGATCTGGCCACTGCACTCCAGCCTGGGTGACAGAGCGAGACTCCGTCTCAAAAAAAAAAAAAAAAAAAAAAAAAAAGAAACTTTTTCTGTTATTATTTCTCTAAATAAGCTTTGTACTCCTTGCTTTTGCTCGCCTTCCTCTTGCAGACCAATGATTCTTAGATTTAGTCTTTTGGGGTAATTTTCTATATTTTGTAGGCATTCTATGTTCTTTTTTCTTTTTTCCCCGACTGTATTTTCACATAGCCAATCTTCAAGCTTACTGATTCTTCCTTCTGCTGGGTCCGTTTTGATTTTGAGAGCCTCTAATGAGTTCCTCAGTTCAACAATTCTGAGTTCAGTATTTCTCAGTTCCAAAATTTCTGGGGCGTTTTATTTTTATTATTTCAATCTCTTTGTTAAATGTCTCTGATAAATTTCTGAATTGCTGTTCTGACTTATCTTGAAGATCACTGAGTTTTCTTTTCTGTTTTTTTTTTTTTTTTTTTTTGAGACGGAGTCTCGCTCTGTCGCCCAGGCTGGAGTGCAGTGGTGTGATGTCGGCTCACTGCAAGTGCTGCTTGCCAGGTTCACACCATTCTCCTGCCTCAGCCCCCCGAGTAGCTGGAACTACAGGTACCCGCCACTATGCCCAGCTAATTTTTTGTATTTTTAGTAGAGACGGGGTTTCACCGTGTTAGCCAGGATGGTCTTGATCTCTTAACCTCGTGATCCACCCGCCTTGGCCTCCCAAAGTCCTGGGATTACAGGTGTGCGCCACCACGCCGGCCCTGAGTTTTCTTAAAACTGCTATTTTGAATTTTTGGTCAAAGAGCTTACAAATTGCTGTCTTGTTAGGATCAGTCACCGGATTGATGCTCTGTCATTTTGGGGAGGTCATGGTTTCCTGTTTGCTATTGTTTCTTGTAGGTATACATCTGTTTTTTGCATTGAAGGATTAGTTATTTATTCTAGTTTTTTGTTTGTTTTGTCTGGCTTGCTTTGCTTTTTATTGGATACATTTGCTTAGTAAATCTCTGTTGCTGGGTCACTGCTTCCTTGTTGGCATCTTCGTAGGTAGCACCTTAAGCCCAGGTTTAGTACATAATTCGAGAATAGCCTGTCCCAAATCAGGGAGGTCCCAAAGGATTTATTCCATTGGCATGAGATGGCTAGCAAAATAATTATACCCAGGAACCTCTGGAGCATTTCTCCTGCAGTGTGGTGCTGCTAAACAATCACTCTGATTTGGCATGCCCTTTTTGCTGAGTTACAGTGCAGAGTTTCCAGGGCTTGGAAACTGCCTCCCCATTTTGTCTCTGCCTTTCCTCAGAGATGTTTTTTGCTCCAGTCAATCATGATGCTTCCCGAGGGTTAAGGCAAGGACAGGACTCCTGCCAGGGAACCAAAGATGGTGGGGAAACTCTTGGCCACCTCAATCTCCCTTTTTCTAGTGTAGAAGCCATGAGTTAGGGGGAGATTTTCCATGTGCTTGGTGCCAGGCAGAATTGGGAGGAGGAGTATCCTAGATGCAGAAGTATGTTTTTCTTACCATCTGCTCAGAGTTTTTTCACTTCTCTATAGTCCTAGGAACTGACTCATCCTCATATTTGAATTCTGGGTTGTTTCTGGTGAAAATTTTAGCACTGTATATTTGTTAGTGGTTTTGTGGGAGGGAATGAAGCCAACTTGCTTCTACACCACCATTTTGGAACTGGAAGTCTCCCCCGCCCTTTTGGAAACACTGTCGTCCTCCAGCTCTCTCAGTAGCATGTTGTGTGGTTCTCCTCCAGCCCACTTGCCCTGCCTTCCTTGCAGTGTCCTCCTCTACCCAGCCATTATTTATTGGAGTTCCCTGTAGCTCCGTCCTTGAACATCTCTCCTTAGTCTATGTACTTTTCCTGGGTATCTCCATTTACATTCACATGATCAACCATATGCCAGTAACTTCCAAGCTCCTTCCAAATCCATTTGTCCATCTATCCATCTGACATCATCACAGGATGTTTCAAAGGCATCTCACACTAAAACAAATCATTCTCTCACTCAGATATGGATGGCTTTTTGGTTTTGCGTTTCAGTGAATAGCACCACCCCCACCATCTATCTAGTTCCATAACCAAATACCTAGGCATCATTCTTGACACCTCCTCTTCCTCATTTCCCTATTGTCCGTAATCATGTTCCATTACTTTTCATTTCCTAATACCTCTCAGTTCTTCTCTACAATTCCACTGTCACCACTCTAATTTAAGATGACCCTTATCTGTTTTCCAGGACTGTGGCAGTAACTTCCCAAACAATCCTAAAAACTTTCCAAACTTTCCACATGTATTCTCACCCTTCTTTTATTCTTTCATACTGCAGCCAGATTGATCTTTTCAAGATGAGTATCTGATCATGCGACTCTCCCTCCCCACTCTCTTCTTAAAATCCTTACTTCCATCCCTTGGCTCAAATGCCTACATGGTTGGTCTCTGCCCACTTCTGTCTGATCTCACACCACTCTTTTCTCTACCTTCTGCCTCAAGACACATAATTATTTTGGCTTTTCAAATGTAACTATTGTCACCCCCTACACCAACTCATCACTTTCTCGAGGATGCCTTCCCTGAGTTCCCTCAATGCCTAGGTCTTCCTACAATGAGCTCTTATGTCATTGTGCATCTGTACTTAATATCACTTACCACTGTTTTTAATTGCACATTTATTGGGTAGTTATTTAATTGGTGTCTAGCTTTCCCAGTGGACCAGTAGCTCCATGAGAGTAAGAACCATGTCATTTTGCTTGCTATTTTATCTCTGACACTTTACACAGGCCTGGCTTATAGTAAACATTTAATAGATTTTCAAAGAAGCAATGAAAGGAATAAATGAATGTTAGGAGCCAAACCTCTGTTCACCTTACTCTGGAACAGGAGTTGGCAAACTATGGTTTGAGAGCCAAATCCAGCCCTTCATCAAATTTTGTAAATAAAGTTTTACTGGAATGCAGTCACACCCATTCATTTATATATTGTCTATGGCTGCTTTTTCACTATAGCTGCAGAGTAGTTGCAACAGAAATACTATGATCCTCAAAATGTTTACTGTTTGGCCCTTTATAAACAATTTGCTAATTCTTACTCTAGAATCATGTGAGCTCAAACTAAAAAATGGGCTTCTGAGCATGGAAACAGTACTAACCTATGCTGACTGACAAGCTAACCTATGCTTCTTTTGTTAGGTGTTTGAAATGATCATTAACCCTGGAGATAATGTCCTCCTAGATGAACCTGCTTATTCAGGAACTCTTCAAAGTGTGAGTATACATTTTTACAAAAGGCAACTCTGTTGTAGTAAATA
This sequence comes from Trachypithecus francoisi, assembly GCF_009764315.1. NCBI lineage: Eukaryota > Metazoa > Chordata > Mammalia > Primates > Cercopithecidae > Trachypithecus > Trachypithecus francoisi. Next base: position 163,560,435 of record NW_022681454.1, on the reverse strand, counting down.
AGAAGAAAACTTATAATAAAAGTTTTATAATAACTTTATAATAATAAAGTCAATATCTTATTAACTTGAGAATAATCTATACACAGAAAAATGAAGTAGCATCTTTTATCCATAAGCAGGATAATCTTAAATGATATATACAAAATATGTTAAATGTACCCTCTTCTTTATACATTTCTTTTTAAAAATCCAAGTGTATAGGCATTAAAATTAGGTTATTCAAAATCATGTCCAATTCTCTTAATATTTCACTTTAAATGTAACTTAAATTACAAAAATTTATTTTTATTACTATCTTATTACCATATGCATAAGTACAACCATGTTATATGTCAGTTTAGTGTACTAACATGGTATAATTAGGACTTTCCACTCCAAAGTTAGATCCGTGGAACTGTGATATACAGAATGAGGAAGCTGATGATCTGACTCTGCTCTGCACTGGTCAGAGCACATTGCTGAGAATTAGGTTTGTTTGGGGCAGTCTACTTTAAGAAAGAAATGTCCACAACTGGAGCATATTCAGAGAAAGATAGTCAGAGTAAATAGGGAATTGGAAACCATACCATATGATGAATGTTGTAGGAACTGGAGCTATTTTCCCCAGAAAGAAAAGACTCAAGAGAGGCATGAAAACTGTCCTCAAATGCATAGAAGTTAGTCATGTAACAAAAGAATTAGATTTATTTGTACATGACCTTAGGTTAATAGAACTGGAACCACAGGGAAACAATTTCAGCTCTATATAAGAACATGCTAACTGTTGGCCTTACCGGACTTCATAAGAGGTTATAACATTGCCCATCACTGTAGGTGCTCAGTTACTTTTGACTGCCACCTAACACAAATACAGCAAACATAATTCTAGCTTAGAGTAGGGGAATTGAGATGACCTTTATGCTCTGTTGATTCCAACTTCATGGATTCTCTTATTTTTTTTAATTTTATATTATTTTTATGAAAATCAACATATAAATATTATAAAACAATTCCATTTGTAATAGCATCCAAAAGAATAAAATACCTAGGAATGAATCTAACAAAGGAGGTGGAAGACTTGTACATTAAAAACTGAAAAATTTTGCTGAAAGAAATTAAGCAAAACTCAAATAAATGGAAAGACTTCCACTGTTCATAGAATGTAAGACTTACTATTGTTAAGATATTAATACTACCCTAAGCAATTTACAGATTCAATACAATCCCTATCGATATGCCAACAGCCTTTTTTGCAGAAATAGAAAAGCCAATCCTTAAATTGATGTGAGTTTAAAGGACCTAAATAGCCAAAATAATCTTGAAAAAGAACAAATTTGGAAGACCCTCACTTCCCAATTTCAAAACTGCAAAGCTACAGTAATCAAACAATGTGGTACTGGCATAAAGACAATCATATAGACCAATAGAATAGAACTGAGCGTCCAGAAATAAACCCACAAATCCAGTTGATTTCAGTAAGGGTGCCAAGATCATTCAGTGGGGGAAAGGGTAGTCTCTTCAACTGTGGTGCTGGGACAACTGGATTTCCACATGCATATGAAAGAACTTGGACCCTTACCTCACACCATATGAAAATTTAATTCAAAATGGATCAAAGACATAAATATAAGCGCTAAAACTACCGACACTTAGGAGAAAAATAAGGCCAAATTTTTATGACCTTAGATTTGGTGGATTTTTTAGATATGACCAAAAATATGAACAACAACCACCACCACAAAAATAGATAAATTGGACTTGAAGATTTAAACATGGTTGTGTATCAAAGGACATTATGAAAAAAGTGAAAAAAGAGTCTATACAATGGGAGAAAATATTTATAATAATATATCTGATAAAGCTTTAATATCCAGAACATATAAAGAACTCCTACAACTCAACAACAGAAAGATAAACAACCCAATTTAAAAATGGACAAAGGACTTAAATAGACATTAGTCTGAAGAACATGTGCAAAAGACCAATAAGCACATATAAAGATGCTCAGCATCATTAGTGATTAGAGAAATGCAAAGCAACATAAATCAACATATGAAAGCTGCAAGTTCCATGATCGTGTAGTGGTTAGTACTCTGCAATGTGTGACAGCTGTACCTACAGTCTGATTATTTGGCAAGACTCAGGCTTGCGGAAAAAATATTTTTAGGTAGAGAAATGCAAATCAAAACTACTGTGAGATACTACCTCACACATACCAGGATGACTATTATTTTAAAAAAAAATAGTGAATATGTGAAGAAACTGGGTTCATTCATTGCTGGTGGAAATGTAAAATGGTATGGCCACCGTGGGAAAGTTTGTCAGTTCCTCAGAAAATTAAAATAGAATTACTGTGTGACCCACAGTTCCACTCATGGGTATATACCCAGAAAGAATTGAAAACTGGGACTCAAACAGATACTTGTATACAAATGTTCATTGCAATATTATTTACAATAGCCAAAAGGTAGAAGCAACTCAAGTGTCCATCAGTGGATGAATGGATAAATAAAATGTGTTATATACATACAATGGAGTATTATTCAGCCATAAGAAGGAACACAGATCTGTTACATGTTACAATATGGATGAACCTTGAAAGCATTTTAACTTTAAGAAGCCAAACACAAAAGGACAAATATTGTATTATTCCATTTATATGAAACATCTAGAATAGACAAATTAATAGAGATAGAAAGTAAATGGGTGGTTACCAGTGGCTGGGAAGAGTAGAGAATGGAGAGTTATTGATTAATAGGTACAGAGTCTCTATTTGGGGTGAAGAAAAAGTTTTGGAAATAGAGGTGATGGATGCACATATTGTGAATGTAATTAATGCCACTGAATTGTACTCCTAAAAATAGTTAAAATGAACTAGACAAGGTGGCTCACGCCTGTAATCCCAGCACTTTGGGAAGCCGAGGCTGAAGGATTACTTGAGGTCAGGAGTTCGAGACCATACTGGGCAACATAGCGAAGAACGTGTCTACAGAGTTTTTTTGTTTGTTTAATTAGCCAGGCAGAAAGCAGAGGTGGAAGGATCACTTGAGCCCAAGAGCATGGTATTACAGGGAGCCATAATTGCACCACTGCACTTCAGCCCAGGCAACAAAGTGAGACCTTGTCACTTAAAAAAAAATTTGTCGCTTAAAAAAAAAAAAAAAAAAGGCTTAAAATGGCAACAATTTTACCACAATAAAAAAACTAAAATAAAATAATTACTTTTTCTTAATGATTGGATACTCACAATTTACTTTCCTAAACTCCTAAGATTTAAGATTACATAATGCCTGTGAATGTAAAACCAGCGTCTACCTACAAAGCGCGCATATACACAGATGTTTTCACATACCCAAACAGAAAAACAGAAGCTGTATGCCAAACTTTGAGGAAGTATGCTAATAAGCAGTATGCGTTTATTGTATGGCGCAGTATTGATTTGCTTTATTCATGGTAGATGTGCGTTATAAGATTAAGGCCTTTTAAATTTGTCATAAGGAGGATCTGAATTGTTCTTTTTTATGCATAATTCTACCTTTGACTGCTAAAAGAGTGTTTGCTTTTCATTTGCAATTTTTTTAGAACCTCATTCAATTATTATTTCTTAAGTTCCTTTTTTTATTTTAATGCTCAACCATGAATGAGATTCCACAAATTTGTATAAAGCTAAGTCTGTAAGCAATGCCAGTACATGCCAGTACAGCCTTAGCAATTGGTAAAATATGGAAATTCTACCGTACTGCTTGGTGATCTCCTCATCCCATTCATTGTCCCACCACCACCTGTAATCTCAGAACTTTGGGAGGCCGAGGAGGGTGGATCACCAGTTCAGGAGATCCAGAGCATCCTGGCTAACATGGTGAAACTCCGTCTTTACTAAAAATACAAAAAATTACCTGGGTGTGGTGGCATGGGCCTGTAGTCCCAGCTACTCAGGAGGCTGAAGCAGGAGAATCTCTTGAACCAGGGAGTCGGAGGTTGCCGTGAGCCAAGATCGCACCATTGCGTTCTAGCCTGGGCGGTAGAGCAAGACTCCATCTCAAAAAAAAAAAAAGTGTATAACCTCAACCCTCAGGAGCTGAGAGCTGCATGCAGGTTTATATATTTTTATGGGTATGAATGAGCAAGTTCTTGGTTAGAAGGAAAGAAAAATAGCACTTACATTTTGTAATCATGACTGACTCAGGCTTTCTTTTGTGCTCAACAGCTGCACCCACTAGGCTGCAACATTATTAATGTTGCCAGTGATGAACATGGGATTGTTCCAGATTCCCTAAGAGACATACTTTCCAGATGGAAACCAGAAGATTCAAAGAATCCCCAGAAAAACACCCCCAAATTTCTTTATACTGTTCCAAGTGGCAACAACCCTACTGGAAACTCATTAACAAGTGAACGCAAAAAGGAAATCTATGAGGTATTGTAGAATGGGTTAAAGCAGTTATGTTCCTGTTTCTTTGTGACTTTTTAGAAGAGTACTATGCAAGCTCTCTTTCTTATTAGCCTTTTGCTTTCAAGGGATATAATTTTTAATAAAAGGAAATCATATATGCTCAGGGTCCTAATAAATTTAGACACAATAAATTTCTGCATCTTTCCTTAGTTATGAGATTTTTCTTTCCCCATAATTGATGTTTTAATACAAAAGAAATAGCATCCTTGGCCTGATGTTAAATTTTATGAGATTATTTAATATTTTACCCCAAGTTTGATTTCCGTTTTTTCTGTGTTGTTAACGTGCCTGTTCTGCTTCCTACTCCTTGTCATCTTAGGTTACCAAGAATTCTTTAAAAATAAGAGGCATGCTCCCCTTTTATGAAATCTCTTTGAGATACCTATGATGCCTAGCTTTTCACTATAAACATTTTTTTTTTTTTTTTTTTTTTTTTTTTTTTGAGATGGAGTCTGGCTCTGCCGCCCAGGCTGGAGTGCAGTGGCCCGATCTCAGCTCACTGCAAGCTCCGCCTCCTGGGTTCACGCCATTCTCCTGTCTCAGCCTCCCGAGTAGCTGGGACTACAGGCGCCCGCCTCGTCGCCCGGCTAGTTTTTTTTTTTTTGTATTTTTTAGTAGAGACGGGGTTTCACCGTATTAGCCAGGATGGTCTCGATCTCCTGACCTCGTGATCCGCCCGTCTCGGCCTCCCAAAGTGCTGGGATTACAGGCTTGAGCCACCGCGCCCGGCCAAACATTTTTTTAAGTATCAAACATATGTTAAGCTCCACAGAAATCTTTGAAAAATAAGAGAAATGTGCCTTTTAGAAAGTCTCTTTTATGTACCTGACTGTGCCCCCAACCTTTTACTACAAATAGCTTTTTAAAATAAATACCAAACCCTTGTTAAACTCTATAGAATTTAGTCACATCCAGTGGAATCATAGGAAAGATTTCAGCCTGTTCCTTTTACTTAGAAAATTTTAGGTTCAGGCCGGGCGCAGTGGCTCACGTCTGTAATCCCAGTACTTTGGGAGGCCGAGGCAGGTGGATCACAAGGTCAGGAGAACCATACTGGCTAACACAGTGAAACCCCGTCTCTACTAAAAATACAAAAAATTGGCCTGCCATGGTGGCGGGCACCTGTAGTCCCAGCTACTTGGGAGGCTGAGGCAGGAGAATGGCATGAACCTGGGAGGTGGAGCTTGCAGTGAACCGAGATCGTGCCACTGCACTCCAGCCTGGGTGACAGAGCGAGACTCCATCTCAAAAAAAAAGAAAATTTAGGTTCAAAATATTGTCTCAGGTTGGGTGCAGTGACTTACACCTCTAATCCCAGCACTTTGGAAGGCTAGGTGGGAGGATTGCTTCAGCCCAGGAGTTCGAGACCGACCTGGACAACATAGCAAGACTCCAACTCTAAATATATATATATATACACACACACACATATATACACACACACACACATATACACATCTAATATATATATATATAATACATGTAAGTATATCTATATACACATATATATACACACATATTTACACATATATACACACACGTATACACACACACATATACACATGTATACATACACATATATACACATGTATATATGTACACACACCACATACACCGTCATGTTCTTATGTTTGTACTTCCCGGGCTCTGTCCTGAGTTGTCTTCTTTGTTTACATACCCCCCAGGCAGCCTTGTCCGGTTTTGTGGCTCTCTATTCCATTACATACACAATGACTGCCACATTGTCTGGCCCCTACCTCTTCCCTGAGCCCCAGCCTTCTGTATCCAACTTTCTACTGATATCTCCACAGAGATATCTAATAATCATTTCACACTTAACATGCCCAAAATAGAACTCCTGATTTTCCACTGCCCCACCCCAAACCTCTGACCTCCAGCCTCTCACATTCTCCGTCTCCATAAAGAGCGCAACTATGAATGGTTACCCTTTATTCCTGTCTTTCCCTCCTCTGCCCCCCATTCCCCACATCTAGTTCCTCCTGTGGACTGTACCACTGAGCTTATCCAAGTCCATCCATTTTTCTCTGTTGTCATCACTGTCCCCATCTTCTGAGCCCCTGCCTGCCCTCACTGGACTCCTTCAATGCCTTCTTCACTGCACCAGCTGCATTTCACCCTGCCCTCTAACCAGTCACACTCTTCACACAGCAGCCAGCCACATCCATCCCTGCAGAAATGTCAGTATAAAGCCAGGGTCCGGGCTCCAGTGGTTTCTCCTTGCAGTTAAAATAAAGCCCAAATTCTTTTATCTGCCCTGCAGATCTAGGTAACATGGTCAGTCTATTCTCAAGCCTTCTCTCTTATCATTCTTCTTGCTGCACTTGGGGCAGCCACACTATCCTTTTTAACCCTTAAACATGTCAAGCATTTTGCGTATCCTGCCACCTTTGCCCTCATTCATCCCTCAGTCTAGATTCTTATTCTTCTGATATTTGCACAGCTGACTCCTTCCTGTCATTTTAAGCTCTGATGTTACCTGGTCCAGAAGGCCTTCCCAGTGATTGAACCTGAAACAGCCACCCTGTCACTCTCTTCCCTCACCTGTTGTAATGCTCTGCCCAGCACTTTAAAACCACCCATCTAGCTGGGCACAGTGGCTCACTCCTGTAATCCCAGCACTTTGGGAGGCTGAAGCAGGTGGATCATTTGAGGTCAGGAGTTCGAGACTAGCCTGGCCAACATGGTGAAACCCCATCTCTAGCAAAAAATATAAAAATTAGCTGGGTGTGGTGGTGCATGCCTGTAATCCTAGCTACTCGGGAAGCTGAGGCAGGAGAATTGCTTGAGCCCAGGAGGCAGAGGTTGCAGTGAGCCAAGATCACGCCACTGCACTCCAGCCTGGGCGACAGAGCGAGACTCCATCTCAAAAAAAGAAAGTAAATAAAACCACTCATCTAATATTTATTCTGCTCATGATCCACAGGCTTATGTATATGCTGTCTTTTCCCCTGGAATCTAACTTCCATGAGAATAAGAGCCTTTAATGCCTTGTTCATCTTTTTATCCTCATTGTCTAAGACAATAGACACACAGTAGTTTTTTGAATGAGTACAAAGAATTACAATTCCAAGTGAATTTAATTTTAGATAACTTTTAAGAAATAGATTGCTTTAAGAAATAAACAATTACCTCAACCTTTTTTAGCTTGCAAGAAAATATGATTTCCTCATAATAGAAGATGATCCTTACTATTTTCTCCAGTTTAACAAGGTAAGTGATGATGTGAACTTATTTCACTATTAGAAGATAAGTTGTTGTAAGTTACTGCACTGTGTTGGATATTAGGTTGACTGCGGAGTCAGAACTAATCCACTTTTACATAGAAAGTAAATCAACTATGACTAATTTGCTACTAGTTTACTTTTCAGTCTCCCAGTTTTATTATGGAATTAGTACCTTTCTTTTTTGTTATTACTGCTCTTTCCAGAAATTACTTACCTTCAAAACAGTAGCTGGCTTTCTGTACCAGGCACTGGGGCAAACAGTAGATCAGGGCTGATGGACATCTTGAACTCCACATCCAAGTTCACAGCTCCTCAAACATCACCCAGGGATGTGAACTGAGTTTCATCTTTGGCTGTCGACTTCTGTGTCTTGGTAGTGGCCAATTAGAACGATGTATGAGAAGGGTTAGGAAGCCATGCTCAAGCTGAAGGAGAAAGAGGGCTGTGCTCCATTAGCAATGTCTCCCATGGACACAAGAGGAGTCATCACAGGCAGCACACCACACATTTGCCACCCTGTCATTTATGTCGTGGATCTTACTGCAGAGTAATGGGCATTTAGATTGATTCTCACACTATTATGTATGTGTGCTACCTTTCATGATGATTTTTTTCTGATAGATGATAATAATAGTAAGACCAAAGCCTGATTCTTCAAAAGCCAACACTTTCTTTGCTCTCAGGGCTGCAGAGAACATACACTTGGATTCGGCTTGCCCCTTAAATATACTGGGAAGAGATAAGAACTCTTTATTTCTCTACAGGGTTTCCTAAAACATCACTTTTGCCTCCTGCCTCCCACCATCAGCATGCCAGCAAATTTCCTTTCTCATTTGTAACTACTTTTAAAGTAAATGTTGAAGTCAGTCTTTCATATTGACTAATTTCTCATCTTCATTCGCATCATTTTTCCTTCTGTCGATCGTTAAGGATCAGCTTTCTCTCTGAATACCCTTGAGTGCTGCTGGCCATCTTCATTATAGTCTTGTTCAAACCAGTGTTTCTTGAGTCCCTCCTGTAAGTCTGTTAATCCTGGATTTCAGCCTCTGGGGTAAAGAGGGCCTGTTTGAAGTTTCCCTAAGTTCATAATAATGGCATCTGAAGCAAATAATAAGCCCTTGTGTGTGTTTTTGGCAGAAAAGCCATGAAGACAAGCAGATGCTAATAAAAGAACATGCATCTTTGTTTGTTATTCCATGTTAAAGGGTTGAAATAAAGGTAAGAGAATATTTGTACTGTTGTTATACAAATCCATCTCCTGTCTACTCTCTATTCAGGATAATCATACAGTGACTAACAGAGCTTTCAGATCAACAGTATTTTTTATTTTTCATTTTAAGTTCAGGGTACCAACATTTCTTTCCATGGATGTTGATGGACGTGTCATCAGAGCTGACTCATTTTCAAAAATCATTTCCTCTGGGTAAGGCCCTGTGTCTCTAACTTGACGCTAGATCTAATACAGCCAGAGACAGTACCTCAGTATCTTTTAGTCTAGACAAATTTTTTCATTTAAAATGCTTGTAGTCTGCTTGTCTTAAAATATTAGTTTCATTATTAATATTAACATAGGCCTTTTTTTCACTTTATTCACCTCCAATAATCAAAGATTCTTGGCTGTTTATCTAACATTGTAGTGGGACCAGTCAGGTTTTTGATATCAGGTATGAAAGGGCACATTTGGAAATACATAGTCAATCTTGTTTTAAATGTACACTTAAATTTATTTTTGAAATAAGAAGTAGTTTTATTAGAATGTTTTAATTATCTAGATCCTTTTGTCCCCAGGTCACAATTGTCTGTCTGATGAAATCAGGAAAGTGATATGTAATAATTGTTAATATGGAATATCGCGCCTTTTCTCTTTTGACATAGGTTGAGAATAGGATTTTTAACTGGTCCAAAACCCTTAATAGAGAGAGTTATTTTACACATACAAGTTTCAACATTGCACCCCAGCACTTTCAACCAGGTAAGGACAATTTAGGAAATAGGTTTTGTTTTTTTTTTTGTAATCAGATCAGAAGTTTTTAAAAAAATAGATGGTAGAGAACAAAAACTCCAAACCTGTTTAGTGACTCATAGTTTGCCTTCTTTGCAGACACGCTAATCTTTCCTATAAGAAATTGGTTGCGGCCGGGCGCGGTGGCTCAAGCCTGTAATCCCAGCACTTTGGGAGGCCAAGACGGGCGGATCACAAGGTCAGGAGATCGAGACCATCCTGGCTAATACGGTGAAACCCCGTCTCTACTAAAGAATACAAAAAACTAGCCGGGCGACGAGGCGGGCGCCTGTAGTCCCAGCTACTTGGGAGGCGGAGGCAGGAGAATGGCGTAAACCTGGGAGGCGGAGCTTGCAGTGAGCTGAGATTCGGCCACCGCACTCCAGCCTGGGCGACAGAGCCAGACTCCGTCTCAAAAAAAAAAAAGAAATTGGTTGGAATGCATTTTAATTAAAATAAAGTAAAATTAATTTAAGAGAATATGTAAATTTCCTTACAAACTTTGAGAAATTATTGGATCCCTCTGTAACACAACCTTGTAAGAATGAATAGAACAGAAAAGTTTGTGTAGAATAGGACACTTGTTTGATGTATGTTCTATAAAGTGCAGATGGCCCCATGTTTTGCCAAGTTGGGGACGTTTTTCGTATTTTTTGTATGTGTTATCAACAGAAGTTCACATATTTTTGTATCTGTTATCAACAGAAATTCACTATCAATTTATAACATTTTAAACTTTTTTTTTTTTTTTGAGACAGAGTCTTGCTCTGTCACCCAGGCTGGAGTACAGTGGCATGACCTTGGCTCACTGCAACCTCTGCCTCCCAGGTTCAAGCGATTCTCCTGCCTCCGCCTCCCAAGTAGCTGGGATTACAGGCACACATCACTATGCCCAGCTAATTTTTGTATTTGTGGTAGAGACAGACGTTTACCATGTTGGCCAAGCTGGTCTCTAACTCCTGGCCTCTGGTGATCCCCCCCAGCTGGGCCTCCCAAAGTGCTGGAATTACAGGTGTGAGCCACTGCGCCCAGCCTAGAATTTCTATTTTAAATAGAAAATCTCCAAATATGTCATGTAACTTTACATATCTACTGTACATTTTTATATTTAGAGAAGCGGTATAGTGTGGCAATTAACAGCACGGGTCAGGAGCTTGGATAGCCTGACTGAATTTAGGCTGTGGGACTCAGAAAAGTTAACTTAACCCTTGTGCCTCATTAGTAAAATAGAAATTTATGGAGATTACATTTGGTAAAATATATTAGTATCTTACAATAGTGCCTGCTACATAACAAGTACTGTATCAATATTTGTTATTTTTACTAGTATTGTCATTGTTATTAATTGACATTTGTTTTAAATCACTGACTATATAAGCTAGGCTCAGCTTGTTATATCTTATTGTGGTTTACATGTAATCAAAAGTGATTTGCTTTTATATATGGCAAAAATTATATTTTCAGGGGATGAAACATGGTATTTTTTATTTTATCTCTTTTAGCTCATGATATCACAGCTTCTACATGATTGGGGAGAAGAGGGTTTCATGGCTCATGTAGATAGGTATTGTATCATTTCTTTAAATATTTATGAACAAAATAGGAACCCAGTGAACATAATACAGATCACCTACAGTATTGATTTGTTCTTCCTTCCTAAGTATCCTGGGAAAGGAGAGACAATAGGAATGGTCTACTATAAGTCAAAAGTCTATTCATTTTATTAGCTCTTCACCTAGCAAGTCTTCTCAGCATCCAAGGTGTGGTTTGAAAGCAGTGTCCACCCACTCCTAAGGTAGTCCAGAATTCCCACCAGGTTAGGATTTACTTAAATGATTTAATGGGTAAACTATTCATACACATAAATATTTTATTTAATAATGATTAATTGTGAAGGATACATGACATGGGACTTGGCTCAAGTAAAGATGAGTGTGAACATAATTTCCCTAAATAGTCTGTATATTGGTACAAGTTATGGATTACTTTAGCTGTGTAAACGTGGTACCTCCTAGGACATTTAGAAATAAGGAGGAATGGGTTATTTGCATTCCCAGACCAGTGATTCATTATTTCAATAGTATTGTCTTTTATCCTGAGTGATGAGAACCAGTATTTAGACAACTAAACACAAAGATTGATCCTGCTACTTCTAGGTTCCATATTTTACATAGAAATGGACTTGTCTTTTTGAATTTTTATTTTGTAATTATTCTACAGTGAAGCAAAAAGCACAGCGGTTAAGTTTATCACAAGTGAAACAAATATGCTCCATTCTTCTATCAAGCATTCAACATTTTAATCAAGATAGAAAACAAATTCTTATAGCCTGGACTCTGGAGCCTTTTTTGCTTCTGCAATCAATGTACTGAGCACATCTATTTCATTGTTTTCTTCTTCTAGGGTTACTGATTTCTATAGTAACCAGAAGGATGCAATATTGGCAGCTGCAGACAAGTGGTTAACTGGTGAGTGGAACGTATATCCGTCCTCATGATAAACAGTGTAAGAGTAGGGGATAAACACTGCATATTATGAACAATCCTGGTGGGAAAGAAACAGTCCAGGAGTATTCTTGCTAAGGAAACATTACGCCATAAATCATCTTAGAAGCAACATTTGATAAACCTGGGCACAGGCCTTCCTATCCACTTTACCTGTCTGCTGCAAAGAATTTGTGATTTAAAAAAAAAAAAGATCTAAAAATCAACCTCTAACTTACTTAAAGCTTAATAATACCTATTTTCAAAAATTTTAGTAATTTCAGAATTTTACCCCAAAGGGTAAAATTGTCAAACCATGCTTCTTCTCTAACTAAACTGTACAAAGGCAGATGTCTCATTGACACGTTATTTGCCTTCTAATCATTAACCTCGTTTATCTCTGTAGTATTATCTATTGCTAACTTGATTACAAGATGTTTTAGATTCATTTTTCTATTATGAAGGTCAAATTAATCACATGGCTTTAATTATATTACTAAAATGCCTTTGATATAAATAATAGTAAACCAAAAATAGCAATTCCTTATTTCTGTCCTATCTTATTTTCTACAAAGTCTTGGTAAAAACAGAATTAGTGGCCAGGTGTGGTGGCTTATGCCTGTAATCCCAGCACTTTGGGAGGCCAAGGTGGGTGAATCACCTGAGGTCAGGAGTTCAAGACCAGCCTGGCCAACATGGCAAAACCCTGTCTCTACTAAAAATATACAAATTAGCTGGGCATGATGGCGGGCACCTTTAATCTCAGCCACTCAGGAGGCTGAGGCAGGAGAATCGCTTGAACCTAGGAGGCAGAGGTGGCAGTGAGCCAAGATCATGCCATTGCACTCCAGCCTGGGTGAAGCAAAACTCCATCCAAAAAAAAAAAAAAAAAACAGAATTAGTATCTTTTTGACAAGAGCACTATTTTACCACTTTGCATAATAGTATTGAAGAAAAACTTTTGATCAACAGCAAGTTCTTTTTTAAAAAAGATAGTAATGTAAATCAAAAATCATTAGGCTTTGTTTTTGATTTCTGTATCCTAATACTCAATAAAACATAAAGCCCACAACTGCTTCTGGAATTCTTGAATTTTAAGTATTTCTTTTCATAATTAATTACATTCTGATAAAAACGCTAATCCACTGGACATCTAAACTGTTACAAGAATAATAGGATTTGTTGTAATGCTGGAAGAATCCACAAATAATGGAAGACTCCTCTTCTAAATTGAAATAGCCATGTTTGTCTAAGTATGGTTCTAAGTGAAGGAGAGGTGAGTGGGATTTCTTGCACTACCCTAAGACTGACTGCGTTGTAAATATGCACACGTGAGCTATCACTTGCCCACCTTACCTCTCCCTTCCTCCCTCACCCACAGTAACTCATTGAAATAAAATCCAGAACATCAATTTTCAAGGCTCACAAAATGATATTTTTTAAAATGCTATAATTGAAGGAACTTTTTTAGGAATACTAGTTTCTACTTACTACACTTATGCCATTTAACAACACACTTTGATATCATCCAAAATGCTTTACTTTGGAAGACATTTATTCTCTTCTTTTGTTTGTAGGTTTGGCAGAATGGCATGTTCCTGCTGCTGGAATGTTTTTATGGATTAAAGTTAAAGGCATTAATGATGTAAAAGAACTGATTGAAGAAAAAGCCGTTAAGATGGGGGTAAAACTGGGAGGCAAAGGGCTGGGAAACCTAAAGAAAAGTTACACTTTTTCTTTAATATTTTACTTGAATAGAAATGGAAAGAGATGCTTCTTGTTGCCCACCAGCCAACTCATAATGTTCTAATATTAGATATTTTATTGCATTATCAAAATCGTAAGAGGTTTTTGGGTTACATAATTATCCAGCTGGTCTAAATTAGTGGAAATACGGTTGTTCATCTCAGCTACTGATTAGCATAGTGGCTGAGCGTGGTCTCTGGAGTCGCACTTGTTGGGTTTGAATCCCAGCACCACCCTTTAGGGGATGTGTGGCCTTGAATAGGTTATCCTTTCTGTGCTTTGTCTGTAAAACAGAGGTAGTAAGAATCCCTCTCTCATAGGGTTGCTCTGATGATTAAATGAGTTAATATGTGTAAAGCCCTTAGACTAGTATGTGGCACATACTCAGTGCTCAGTAAGAGCCACTGGTATTTAAAATGAAGGGTTTTTTTTCCGATGATGAAGATAAAGTATACTCATGGTAGGATATTTGGAAAATGTATAAAAACATAATGAAAATTTTTTAAATAGCCCATGATTTTACCACCCAGATTTTGTGACCATTTATAGTATAGTTTCTTGAAACGCTTGTTCTTTTAGTATTTTGGCTGTGCACTTATGTTACATGGTTAAAATTATACGGAAAAGTTTGTATCCTGATTTTTTTTTCACTTAAAATTAGCTCGTAGAATGTATTCTAGGTTTCTTTTTTTTCCCCTCTTTTTATATTTAAATTATAAGTCTACTTAGGTTTCATTGGGGGCATCAAGTAAGCCGAAAATTCTAAACATTTTTCTGTGTAGCTTTCCAGTTTACCAGATAAATTATTCCTTCTGCATTAATCAAAGCCATTAGCATGTTTGTCAGTCTTTTACACACACTGAAACCTACTGCTAGAGTCAGTTTTGTCTTGAATCATAAGAACTAAAGGACAGATTGGACTGATGATGGCAAAGTGCCATGCTAGTGCCTAAGAGACAAGGTGCTCTAGAAGTTAGATCTAGAGACAGACTGCCTGGACTTCAGTCCTACCTCCACCGCCTTGGGAAAGCTATTATCCTCTCTTAACCATCTTACTTGAGGGCAGGACTCAAACTTTATTAATTGTTCTAACCCTAATCACAGCACATAGTAGGTACTTGATAAACACTTAATTGACTTATTTCAAATAATACATTGTAGTATAACAAATCAATTTGCTACATTCTTTTCTGTCAATGCCATCATCCTCAAAATATGTGGTAAGTGCTTATCTGTAGGTATGTCTGAGTGAGGTGCTAAGGATATAGACTTTGTTTTTACTATGCTCTTCTTGAGTCCTCTTCATTTATTCCATATATCCTGCTACATGTTCTTTTTTTACCTTTACTAAATAATCTCCAGCTTTATCCCCACTTCGTTAGCCCAGATGTTGGTTATCTTGCAAAGAGATTATTACCACTCCCTTCTCTTTCAGCTCCTTGCTTCTAGTGCATCCCAAAACTTATCCATGCTACTGGGAGAAATGATGGCTTTCATTTTATTTTTAACCAGGACAGAGAAACCCATCTTCTGCCTTGAAATCTTTTCCCCAGAGTACTCCAGATCGTGTCACTCCCAGTTCCTCTTGTTTTAGCAGACAGTGTAACAAGCAGTTACTCAATGCTTTTGAAGATCATGATTATACTAGTCAACCCTAACCATCGTAGAAGATAAACTTGAAAATCTCAAAGACTTAATAAGCAATAGAAGTTTATCTCTGACTCGCATATAATTCTAAGATGTGACCTGCAGCCTGCTGTGTTCCAACAGTGATTCAGAGACCCGTGTTTCTTACATCTCGTTGCCTTTCATTCTTCAATACACAGATTCCAAGATGGCCACAAAATGGAAAGAGCGTGGCAGATCACACACGGGATTATTTGTATGAGCCAGCCTTAGACGTCACTTACCTGGCTTCTGCTCACATCCATTGGTTAGGATTCGCTCTCATGGTCACACACAGCTAGAAAGAGGCTGGGGAATAGGGTACATGGGATGCCCAGGAAGAAGAGGAAATGGAGCTTACCATCAGTGAGCTGTCTGCCTGTGTGGCCATCAAGAACAGCAGCTGTTCCGACCACCCCATCTTGACACGCTTGCTTAATACTTTTATTCCTTCATTTTATACATTACATCTTTTACCTCCTTTTAGTTCTTTGCACCAATTTTCTTCCCATCTCAGGGCCTTTACTCTATGTATCTTTGCCCTCAAATACTGCTCCCTGCTTTTGGTCTGACCTAATTTGTCTTTCAGGCCCCAGCTTAAAAGTAACTTTCAAACTTAATTACTTAAAAATTACTTTTCTAGTTAAACATTTGTTTGTATTTGTTACCATTTATCTTTCTTTAGTAAACTGTCCTTTCTACATTAAAGCTGGAATTTGAGTGTTCTCAGTTTTCCTGTATTCCTGACAGTTTGAGAAGAGATAGCATTTGCCATATTTATTCTGAACATTTTTTCAGTTTCTATATGTTTAGTTTTGTTCATTGTATGACATACACAATTTTTATATAAATTAGTATTTTTTCTTGTGATTTCTTTAACTGCTTTTAAATTTAAAACATCCTTCCCTACTCTGAGATTAGGCTGAACTATATTATCTTTGAGTTTTTCTTTAGTGGTACATTACCTATCTTCCACAAACTCTCTTAGGTATTAATGCTCCCTGGAAATGCTTTCTACATCGATAGCTCAGCTCCTAGCCCTTACTTGAGAGCATCCTTCTCTTCAGCTTCTCCAGAACAGATGGATGTGGTGAGTGTAGAATTCTCTTCAGAGTAATACTAGCTAGCAGTTCTATTTTTTTAATGCATGTGTATACTTTGTAAATTAGAATATTACTTAATATCTGTTTGGATTTCTAAAATTCAGGTATTTGTTGGCCAGTCATGAACTATCATTAAAAGACCCATTTTACTTTGTTGCTAGACTTCTATAGAAATGAGACTAAATTGGAGTTAGAATTTATTGTCTGCATGAATAATGTTATCACAGCCTACTGAGCTGGGTAAATTGTCATGTTATGAGGAAAACTTCTTTCCTTCCTTTAATGAATTAATATGAGCCAGAAGTACAAATTCATGATGGCTGTCAGTCTCTTTCTCTGAAGAAAAAAGTATCAGCAAGGGTCAAATAGAATAATTTTCTTAATCGCAATCTAGCTTTAATCAACATAAGCTGTGTATGTGGAAATAAAACAGAAGAGCTATAAATTGAACAGTGCCATTAACCTTGAGAAGAGTTTATATTTATCCTTGGAAAGGGACATTTTTGGCATGTTCTTTATTTACTTGCATTCTCATGTCATTAAATGTGTTTTTCATAAGTTCTCTCTGTTGTAATTTATTAGTGGAGTTGGGCAGTTGAATCTATATAAAATGCAGGTAAGAGGTTATATAAAATCTAAAATAATTCATGTTATGGATAAAATGGAAAATGATCTTAAAGGCCACTAGTACAACAACAACAACAAAAAATCCTGGAAATCCAATGTACTTCAGTCTTCATATTTTAATAGACATTGATGGCATCCTGCACGGATAAAGTTGATGTTCAACTTGACTTTCCAATGCCTTCTCTCAGCCTTAGACAGATACTCTTTGTTTGGATTTTTAAAGTTATTACAAAGTTTTCCAATGTAGTATCCTAATTTAATTAATTCTAATATTTTTTTCTGTTTTAGGCCTTCCAGGTATTAGCACAACTTATAAAAGAATCTTTATGAAGAAATTAAACTAGGTTGGGCATGGTGGCTCACACCTATAATCCCAGCACTTTGGGAGGCTGAGGAGGGAGGATCACTTGAGCCCAGGAATTCAAGGCTGCAGTAAGCTACGATCACACCACTGCACTGTGGCCCGCGTGGCAGAACAAGACCCTGTCTCTTAAAAAAGAGAAAGAAAGAAATCAAACTAATCATGCTGCTCACAGATTTTTCCAATAAATTTCTTGTTTTGGCAGGAAGAAATGAACACTGGTATTATTAGACTTACAGATTAAATTAAATTTCCTCAAACATGTCCTATCTGTAGTAGTTCAACTAGACACCTTTTAAAGTGCCTCTAAATTCATCAGATGGCCAAAATGTATTTATAATCCACTTAGGCATTTTGAAAAATTTTCAACCTGTAAAAAATTACTTTTATCTTGGATTTATTATAAAGAACTTTATAGTTGCTTTATAATTTCCCATAAATTGTCTTTGAAGCTAACATTTTACACTGAATTATTTTGAGATTTTAAAGAAATAATTAAGTTCAAAATGGTATATAATGTGTACTTTTTCTACTTTTAGGAAAATTTAATGAGAGCTTATTGCAAAAATTGTTATAATTTGACCGTTATAAGTGACTTTTAGTAAAAGTACCATAAACATTATGTTATGCCACAGAAATTCCTTTAAAATAAAACTCTTAAACTAAACATACCTAAAGGCTTCAGACCCATTAATTCTAAGTAAGGAGGGGAGATCATGGACTTAGGAAAATTTACTACGTTGTATTTTCATAATAGTACATAATCTACAAAAACACATTCTTACCAATTATGTAATTTGAATCTACTACAACCCTTTAAGATATTGGGAAATACTTTTTTAATGATTTTTTTCTCACCTTTTAAAATCTTTATTAAAGTAAGATATGCTCATTTTAGAATTTTCAAACAATCCAGAATATATAAGGAATAAAGTAAAAGCCACTCACTGTCTCACCCCCAGTGATAAGTGCTATAAGCATTTAGCATTCTTCCTTTGCAATGTTCTTCTCTGCATACACATGTAATATGTAGAATAGGATCTCATTGTGACAATGTATCATAAATATCCTGTATTCATTTTCTATCGCTGTTTAACCAATTGACGAAGTGTTCCGTGACCCAGTAATTGTAAAGTTGTAAGTATCTTTGAGGAATTAGGAAGTTTATGTCATTCTTATTGATGCCATCCCTTGTGTATATAAACATCTCCATCACAGTTATTATTTACCTGGACATCTGGATGAGATGTTACATCTTTCAACAGCTAAAATTCTCAAGCAGAAATCTCATCCTCAAAGATCAAAGCAGCTGTGACCCCAAGCCCAAATCCCTATTTCTAAGGCAACCATTAGTAATTATGTAGGACCGATTGAAGAGATGCAGGGCCTGGAGGAAGACCAAGATGAGGAACCTGACAATTCACTGTGGGAATAGAAAATTAGAAATTAGACTTATAGAAGTAAAATTAGCCTTCCCCTTACTTTATTCAGTACTTTTCAACAATAACCAAAATTGCTTAGCCCAGCATTGCATAGATGAGTGCCTTGCTTTGGTTTTGTTTGTTTTTAAGTCACCATCATAGAATAGTTGATTTGTAGATCGACTTACAATTCCCAGCTTTCAAACAAGGGATTACTCCTAACCACAATCTTAAGAAATCTGTTTCTTCAAAGAAAACAGAGCGAGAAAAAGAGTGGGCACACACAGTGCCTTATGACTTAGTGTTTGTTTTGTCTGCTGAGATTATCTTTCCCTCACTAGGAAACTATAAAGTGTTGGAAAAATGGAACGTTATTCATTGCTATTGCCATTGTGAATTTTTCCAACCTTCTGGAAAAGCAGTTTGGCAGTGTCTACCAAGAAACGTTAAAATGTTCATACCCTTGAATGCAATGTGTTAGATACTGTGGATTAGCTCACTCAGCATAAATTCTAATTTCCTGCTTGTATCTTTGAGCACTGTAAATGCAAAATGCTCCATTTCCAGATGCCCCTGCAGCTACAGTGTCAGATACGGCTGTCATTCAGGTGCCCAGATTCAGAACTGAGTTAAGAGGGCAGCAAGGTAAGATGTAAGGCATGCGTTTTGCTGACATGGATCCTAGCTAAGGCAGTATGATTTTTATAGCAAGTAGCTTATTAGTTTGGTGGCTTTCTAATTCTGGCAGAAGCAGTGAAATGCTGGTGCTAGAAATGGTTCCTGGAAGCTGCATCTACTTTTTTAGCAATTCCAACATCTTTGGAAACCACAGAATACATGATAGTAAACAATTTTAAACAATTTTGGAAATCATAGAATACATGATAATAAACACTTTTTGCTTTAATCAGCTAGAATAGTTTTCATTATCTACAACTGAATGCCAATCAGTATAGCCAGGGGTGTCAAAGGTCTCCAAGCTTGACGATTTACTAAATGGACTCACGTGTGATTGTGCACGGAGCAAAGTCTGGAAGAAACTTCCAGGCACAAGTTTCTGAGACTCCTGTCTCAGTAGAGTCTCCGTGAGGTCCCAGAGGATGTACTTAATTCCTCCAGCAAGGATGTGTGATAACACACGCAACCACACCTCACCTGAGACTGGTGGCCCAGAGATTTTTGTTGATTGCCAGTCACATATGCATACAGTGCCTGCATGGCTGACCTCAGTTACTAAAGCTCCACCCCACAGAGGGAACGCAGGTGTTCACTGTAAATCACGTTGTTAGGATAAACTAAATGGAGTACAGTATGGCTGAAGACCTCCCAGCATGCAAAATGCTCTTATCAGTCAGAATATTGCAAGGGCTCAGTTCCAAGGAGCCAGCCAAGGGCCGCCTTCCTTGGTAATGTGCATGGTTTAAGTGGCCTAGATCTGCTCAATTAACCCTTTCCTCCCCGCCATGGATCCCACTTTTAGACATTTATCGTAAACAATTATGCAAACTATGGAAAATACTTTAAAAATGTGAAGATAGTAATTGCAGTTTCAAAAAGCAGAAAGTTGGGGATGGGGCAGAGCTGTTGTGACTAAAGGTTTCACAAATAGGAAAATGGTTGTCAATTATGGTTCATCCACTTAACTGAATATGAGGCAACCACTAAAACACCATTATGAAGCAGTATTATTCATTTTAGGATGAGATGGAAAGGTGAAAATGAGTATAATAGGAATGAAAACCCAGGGTATAAGAAGCATACCCATAGTTTAATTACAATATTAACCCTGTGTAATGTTACACAGAAAACATTACCAAAATGGTAACAGTTGGGTGCTTTTTTTCCTTATTTTCAACATATTCTATAACATGGCTCTTTCATCATTTACAAATACATTTAACACCTTAAGTGAATTGGTGACATGATCCCTTTTTCAGTTGGACAAACAGATTCCTAAAGGCAATGGTAAAAATATATAAATATCAGGTGGCAAAGGGGCTACTACCAAACAATAGGAATCACATGGAAAGTCACATCCGTGCAATCACAGTCAGTGTGGGCCGGGACAAAAATTGCATGGGTGTCCTAGCGTTAGTCTGCTTAGCTTCTGTGTGGAAGCCATGGTCTCCCTGGTCATGGTATACAATGACTTCAAGCAGCTGGAGTAGCTGGTCCTGGTGGTGTTCAACATGGCAATTTCAAGGTGGCCGATAATGGAGCAGTTGTCACTTGGCATAGTTTTCTTGTCATTTAAATTTGACAATTTATTGGTCCAGTTTAGGAATTTCCTCCCCTGCATGTAAGATGCTTTCCCTATAATTCTCGTAGAGCATAGTATGTCTTCAAATTTCTTTTCTAACACAGCTCATTAAATACTCAGTGGGTAGGAAGTATTAACTTTATCAAAAGTAGGTTTAATTATTCTAGAGAATCTAAAGTCTTAATGAAAGTGAAATATCAGCCAGTCATACAATTTTCACTAGTGGTGTGTGTTTATTAACATTTTAAGTTTTCTGAAGTCCAGAACCATACTCTGTTTCTCTAGGAGCCAGTGGTAACTAGGAATATCTCATTTTAAAAAGGAATGTATTGGTTAGCATGCCTTCACAGTTACCCTAGTTCCAAGCTTCAGGATTTAAATTTTCACATATATATGTGTGTGTGTGTATATATGTATATATATATATGCGTGTGTGTGTATATATATGTGTGTGTATATATGTGTGTGTATATATGTGTGTGTGTGTATGTGTGTATATATATATATATATATATTTTTTTTTTTTTTTGAGATGGGCTCTCACTCTGTTACACAGGCTGGAGTGCAATGGCATGATCTCAACTCACTGCAACATCCACTTCTCAGGTTCAAGTGATTCTCCTGCCCCAGCCTCCCAAGTAGCTGGGATTACAGGTGCCCACCACCATGCCCGGCTAAGTTTTGTATTTTTAGGAGAGATGGGATTTCACCATGTTGGCCAGGCTGGATTCCTGACCTCAGGTGATCCACCCGCCTCCGCTTCCCAAAGTGCTGGGATACAGGCATGAGCCACTGTGCCTGACCTTTACTTATATATTTTATTCATTCATTCAGCAAATATTTATTGAGTGCCTGTTACTCTAGACTTAGCATATACCAGTGAACAAATTAAAGAAATTCTTGACCTTCATGGAGCTTATATTTGGGGTAAGGGATTGGTGAGGGATGACAGTAAAATTTATTAAAGTACTTTAAATAGGTTAAGTGCTACAGAAAAAAATAATACAGGGTAAAGGGATAGAGCATGAAAGAGCAGGGATGCTGTTTTTGTTTTTTGTTTGTTTGTTTGTTTGTTTTGAGACGGAGTCTCGCTCTGTTGCCAGGCTGGAGTGCAGTGGTGCGATCTTGGCTCACTGCAACTTCCAACTCCCAGGTTCAAGCGATCCTCATGCCTCAGCCTCCCAAGTAGCTCTGACTACAGGCATCTGCCACCATGCCCGGCTAAATTTGATATTTTTAGTAGAGACAGGGTTTCACCATGTTGGCCAGGATGGTCTCGATCTCTTGACCTCACGATCCACCCGCCTTGGCCTCCCAAAGTGCTGGGATTACAGGTATGAGCCACCGCGCCCAGCCCGGCTGCTGTTTTTAATAGAGGGCCCAGAGAAGACCCCCAGACCAAGCTGCATTTGAGCAGAGAGCAGCAAGGGAGTAGGCCATGAAAATACTTGTGCAAAGACACCAGGTGGCCTGAACTTGCAATGCAGAACCCCTGAGGAGGAACTGCATCTGGCCTGTTTGAGGAACCATAGGAGTCTAGAATGCTAAAGAGCAAAGAGAGGTGTATTCGTTCACTTGGGTTGCTGTAACAAAGTACCACAAACTGAGTGGCTTAACAGAAATTTCTTGTCTCACCATTCTGGAATGTTGAAGTCCAGGATCAAGGTGCCTGCAGGGCCATGCTCCCTCTGAAGGTGTAGGGAAGGATCCATTCCAGGCCATCTCCTAGGCTTGGTATTTCCTTGGCTTGTGGCAGCATCACTCCAGTCTTCATGAGGGCATTCTCCCTGAGTGTGTGTCTGTGTCCAAATTTCCCCTTTTTACAAGGATACCAATCATAATGGATTAGAGGACCCATCCTACTCCAGTATAACCTCATCTTAACTAATTACATCTGCAACAACCTTATTTCCAAATAAGGTCACATTCTGAGGTATTGGGGGTTAGGACCTCAAAACATGAATTTGGGAGGTAGGAAGACACAATTCAGCTCCCAACAACAGGAAAGTGATAAAGAAAAGTCAGAGAGAGGAGTGAGATGGTGGCCAGACTAGGTAAGGCCTTACAGGCCATGTGAGTGTCCGAATTATTCTAATGAAAATTGGAAGCCATTGGAGGGCTTTAAACAGCAGAACAGGCCAGGCACGGTGGTTTACGCCTGTAATCCCAGCACTTTGAGAGGCTGAGGCGGACAGATCACAAGGTCAGGAGTTCAAGACCAGCCTGCCCAACATACTGAAATGCTGTCTCTACTAAAAGTACAAAAAAAAAAATTAGCCAGGCATGGTGGTGCATGCCTGTAGTCCCACCTACTTGGGAGGCTGAGGCAGGAGAATCACTTGAACCCAAGAGGCTGAGGTTGCAGTGAGCAGAGATCAAGCCACTGCTCTCCAGCCTGAATGACATCTCTAAATAAATAAACAAACAGCAAAACAGCATGGGCTGACTTGGGTTTCAAAAGAGCACTCTGACTCCAGCACAGAGAATGGATCAGAAAGAATAAAGATAGAAGCTGGAAGGCCATGTAGGATTCTGGGGACAGACGCTCTATTTTAATTAGTGTGATCAGGAAAGAACTCTGATGTCATGGCATTTAAGGCAAGACCTAACTGAAGTGAAGGGCAATTCACAAAGGTGTCTGAGGAGAGAAGCAAAACTATTTTTTCCAAGAAAAACTGAACATAAAAAGGCCACTCAATGAATTTAAGGTAAAATAAGTATTACATGCCTCCTCCTCTCATATAATTTGAATATGTAATGCATCTTATTTCTCTTTTTAGTATGATTTGACCAATTTGCTTTTTCTTTCCTTATTCCTGCTTTCAGATTTTTTAATTTCCATTTTATTTCATGTGCTTCTTGTAAACAACTTCGTGCCTTTTTTTATTTGGAATTTAGAACTGAAATTGAAATTTTCAGTACTAACCTGCAAAATGGTCATAATTTCAGTACCACCTAGTATTTAAAAGGCTAGACTGCCCAGATGCTACAATAATGTGTTCATCAGAGTTACTGAAAAGGCAATCAAAATTAGAACCTAATAGAGTTCTTCAATGACTTTCCATTTAAGAAAGAAACTAAGTAAAGAGAAAATTGGCAGGGCGTGGTGTCTCATGCCTGTAATCCCAGCACTTTGGGAGGCCAAAGTAGGCGATCACTTGAGCTCTCTGGCCAGCATGGGAAAACCCTTTTCTACCAAAAAACAAAAACAAAAACAAAAATTAGCTGCGTGTGGCGGTGCACACCTGTGGTCCCAGCAACACAGGAGGCTGAGGTGAGAGAATTGCTTGAAGCAGAGGTTGCAGTGGTTGCAGTGAGCCAAGATTGAGACCGCAGCATTGCACTCCAAAGCGAAACTGGAAGAAGGAGGAGGACGAGGGGCAGGAGGAGGAGGAGGGGCAGGAGGAGGAGGAGGGGCAGGAGGAGGAGGAAGAGGAGATTTCTCACTCCACTTCAGATGGAGGAGGAGGAGGAGAAGGAGGAGATTTCTCACTCCACTTCAGATGGAGGAGGAGGAGGAGGAGAAGGAGAAGATTTCTCACTCCACTTCAGATCTACTGGAACCTGATCTCAATGTTCAGTGTTTGTGATGCTCTTTATACTTGAGGCATTGCAGCTACCTGCCAGCCTCAGTTGCAAGACCCCTTCCCAGAGGGTCTTATTTTCCAAGGCTCTTGGAATCCTATCTGAATCATCTTGAGAAGGAAGCAGCAAAATAGCGGGGACTTGGAATTCCCTAGACACCTAAACCACCACCCTTCCAGAAATGTAATACATAGGAAAGGTTTAAGCAAAAAGAAAAAAAGAGAGTAAGGGAGGATGGATCTGCATACATCTCGACCTAGCAATATCAGTTGTAGGGATTTGCCTTAAGGAAATAATTTAAGGCCCTTCATTACAGCATTTATTAGTGAAATAATTAAACAACCTACATATCCATCCACAACAACCTTCCAGTCCCCCTGCCAGCTGTTCTCCCTTCGCTTGCCTGACTCCTACTCATCCTACAGGGCTCAGCATAAATTCCACTTCCTGGCAGGACCCTGCCCTGGGCCCTAAGACTAGTTAGGGTCTTCTGTTAATTACACATAGGACACGCAGTCTCTTTTCCTGTGTAGCACTTACCACAATAAGAAGTAATTATTTGTGCGAGTATTTGTCCATTTCTCCCTGTTCCCTTCTCCCCACAGACCATAATCCCTGTGAGGGCAAGAACTGTGTATCTTCACAGCTGTAACCTCAGAGCCGATTGCAGTGCAGACGTCTTGCTCTCAATAGATATGTGTTGCCATGGAATTGTACTTTATTATTTTTTTTTTAATTTCTTTGAGATGGAGTTTCACTCTTGTTACTCAGGCTGGAGTACAGTGGCACGATCTTGGCTAACCACAACCTCTGCCTCCCAGGTTCAAGCAATTCTCCTGCCTCAGCCTCCTGAATGGCTGGATTAGAAGCACTCACTACCACGCCCAGATAATTCTTTTTTTTGAATTTTTAGTAGAGACGGGATTTTGCCATATTGACCAAGCTGGTCTTGAACTCCTCACCCCAGGTGATCCACCAGCCTCGGCCTCCCAAAGTGCTGGGATTACAGGGGAATTGTACATTTTAAATGGGTAGATTTTATGCTATGTGAATTACATCTCAATAAAGCTGTTTTGAAAAAAGGTTACCATGAAAACAAATTAATTGCTTGATTAATTAAACTTTAACTGATGAAAACTGGTATACAGTAGCCCATGATGCGGATAGAAAAAGTATTTGAATTGTATTGAGAGGTG
Organism: Trachypithecus francoisi; assembly: GCF_009764315.1. NCBI lineage: Eukaryota > Metazoa > Chordata > Mammalia > Primates > Cercopithecidae > Trachypithecus > Trachypithecus francoisi. Next base: position 163,534,309 of record NW_022681454.1, on the reverse strand, counting down.
ACAACATGCTAGCAGCCCTCACTCTCGGCTCCTCCTCGCCTTGGTGTCCACTCTGGTGGCTCTTGAGGAGCCCTTCAGCCAGCCACTGCACTGTGGGAGCCCCTCTCTGTGCTGGCTGAGGCTGGAGCTGGCTCCCTCCGCTTGTGGGGCGGTGTGGAAGGAGAGGCGCCGGCGGGAACCGGGGCTGCATGCAGAGCTCACAGTCCAGCGCAAGTTCCAGCAAGCCCTGGCATGGGCTTGGCAGGCCCCGCACCCAGAGCGGCTGGCAGCCCCGGGCAGTGAGGGGCTTAGCACCTGGGCCAGCAGCTGCAGAGGGTGCGCCAGGTCCCCCAGCACTGCCAGCTCGCATGCACCACGCTCAAATTCTCGCGGGGCCTCAGCCGCCTCCCCGAGGGGCAGGGCTCGGGACCTGCAGCCGGCCATGTCCGAGCAGCCCCCTCCCCGGTGGGCTCCCTCAGACCCGAGCCTCCCTGACAGGTGCCGCCCCCTGCTCGGTGGCGCCCAGTCCCATCGACTGCCCAAGGGCTGAGGAGTTCAGGTGGGGCTCGGGACTAGCAGGCAGCTCTGCCAGCAGCCCAGGTGCAGGATCCATTAGGTGAAGCCAGCTGGGCTCCTGAGTCTAGCGGGGACTTGGAGAACTTTTATGTCTAGCTAAGGGATCCTAAATACACCATTCAGCACTCTGTGTCTAGCTCAGGGTTTGTAAATACACCAATCAGTACTCTGTATCTAGCTAACCTAGTGGAGACTTGGAGAATTTTTCTGTCCAGCACTCTGTGTCTAGCTCAAGGTTTGTAAACACACCAATCATGCTCTGTGTCTAGCTAATCTGGTGGGGACTTGGAGAACCTTTGTGTCTAGCTAGAGGATTGTAAATGCACCAATCAACACTCTGTGTCTAGCTCAGGGATTGTAAACTCACCAATCAGCACTCTTTGTCAAAACGGACCAATCAGTTTTCTGTAAAATGGACCAATCAGCAGGATGTGGGTGGGGTCAGATAAGGGAATAAAAGCAGGCTGCCCCAGCCAGTCAGGGGCAACTGGCTCGGGTTACCTTCCACACTGTGGAAGCTCTGTTGTTTCGTTCTTTACAATAAATCTTGCTGCTGCTCACTCTTTGGGTCCATGCCACCTTTATGAGCTGTAACACTCACCACGAAGGTCTGCAGTTTCACTCATGAAGCTGGCAAGACCGGCAAGACTATGAACCCACTGGGAAGAATGAACAACTCCAGACCTACTGCCTTTAAGAGCTGTAACACTCCCTGGGAGGGTCTGCAGCTTCACTGGTGAAGTCAGCGAAACCACAAACCCACCAGAAGGAAGAAACTATGGACACATCTGAACATCTGAAGGAACAAGCTGCAGACTACCGTCTTTGAGAACTGTTACGCTCACCACGAGGGTCCGTGGCTTCATTCTTGAAGTCAGCAAGACCAAGAACCCACCAATTCCGGACACAGTATGTCTATTGACATAAGAACACATTCAAAAAATATGAGGCCGAAGAGTCTTTGTAGAGCAGTTTGTACAATACAATCCCGTTTTTATTTGCTAACAAAGGGGTATGTTTATTGAAACTGTGTATATGGATGCCCACGTTGCCAGGAGTCGTTTGGAGTGTTTGTGACCTATCAGTGAATAGGTACTTGTTATCATGGAGCTTACGTTCAAGTATGGGGAAAGTCCATAAGTAATAAGCGTCATAGGCCAGGCTCAGTGGTTCACGCTTGTAATCCTCGCACTTTGAGAGGCCAAGGCGGGGGGATCACTTGAGGTCAGGAGTTTAAAACCAGCCTGGCCAATATGGTGAAACCCCACCTCTACTAAAAATAGAAAAATTAGCTGGGAGTGGTGGCATGCACCTGTAGTCCCAGGTATTCGAGACGCTGAGGCAAGAGAATCGCTCGAATCCAGGAAGCAGAGGTTGCAGTTGTGTTCCCTGGCAGAGGGGGCGGTTCCACATAGTGGGCTGCAGGTCCCGAGCCCTGCCCCGCGGGGAGGCGGCTGAGGCCTGGTGAGAATTCGAGTGCAGTGCATGAGGGCCAGCAGTGCTGGGGGACCCGGTGCACCCTCTGCAGCTGCTGGCCCAGGTGCTAAGCCCCTCACTGCCCAGGGCCGCAGGCCGCTCTGAGTGTAGGGCCCTCGGAGCCGGCGCCTGGGCCCGCCGGAACTTGTGCTGAATTGTAAGCTCCATGCGCAGTCTTGGTTCCTGTCCGCGCCTCTCCCTCCACACGTCCCCGCAAGCAGAGGTAGCCCGCTTGGCCAGCCCAGAGAGGGACTCTCACAGTGAAGTGGTGGGCTGAAGGGCTCCTCAAGCACCACCAGAGTGGACGTGGAGGCCGAGGAGGTGCTGAGAGTGAGGGGTGCTAGCCATTGTCACCTCTCACAGTGAGCTAAGATCAGGGCGCTGCACTTCAGCCTGGGCAACAGAGCAAGACTCTGTCTCAAAAAAATAAAAAGGAATAAGCATAATAAATAAGTGCATTGCATAGTATGTTAGAAGTGTAAAAGGACGGTGATGGGTTGGAGAGGGTAAAGAAGAGGGTCTGGGAATGCAGGGGAGGGGCATGTTGCAGTGTTCAGTTGGGAGGTAGCTCAGTCCTCATTGAGAAAGTGAGAAGGTGAGCAAAACCCATGTTAGACAAGCAGTGTCTGAGGGAAGAGCAAGGCCCTAAAGCAAGTTTGAGCCTCCTCAATTCAGCAGCCCAGGAACAGGCAGGAGACCAGCACGGCAGCAGCAGAGGAAACAAGGAGCGTGCAGGCCTGCCTCGCTTTATTGAGCTTCAGTTTATAACACTTTGAAGAGACTGCATTTCTTACATAGGGAAAGTTGGTGGCAACCTTCGGCATCAGCGCCATTTTTCCAACCGCACGCCTTCACTTTCTGTCTCTGTGTCTCATTTGGGTAATTCTCACAATATTTCACTTTTTAATTATGATTATATATGTCATTTTGCTTGATAATTATCTTTGACATTACTATTGTAATTTTTGGGGGTGCCACGAACTCTGCCCCTGTAAGATAGCAGTAAATGTTGTGTGTGTTCTGTTTTATACCAGCCACTTCCCCATCTTCTCAGGACTCCCTATTTTCTGAGATGCAACAATATTGAAATTAGGCCAATTAAGAATCCTACAATAGGCTGGGCGTGATGGCTCATGCCTGTAATCCCAGCACTTTGGGAGGCTGAGGCGGGTGGATCACGAGGTCAGGAGATCAATACCATTCTGGCCAACACAGTGAAACCCCGTCTCTACTAAAAACAATACAAGAAATTAGCTGGGCATGGTGGCGGGCACCTGTAGTCCCAGCTACTTGGGAGGCTGAGGCAGGAGAATGGCGTGAACCCGGGAGGTGGAGCTTGCAGTGAGCCAAGATCGCACCACTGCACTCCAGCTTGAGCGACAGAGTGAGACTCTGTCTCAAAAATAAATGAATAGGCCGGGCGCGGTGGCTCAAGCCTGTAATCCCAGCACTTTGGGAGGCCGAGACGGGCGGATCACGAGGTCAGGAGATCGAGACCATCCTGGCTAACATGGTGAAACCCCGTCTCTACTAAAAAATACAAAAAACTAGCCGGGCGACATGGCGGGCGCCTGTAGTCCCAGCTGCTTGGGAGGCTGAGGCAGGAGAATGGCGTGAACCCAGGAGGCGGAGCTTGCAGTGAGCTGAGACCCGGCCACTGCACTCCAGCCTGGGCGGCAGAGCGAGACTCCGTCTCAAAAAAAAAAAAATAAAAAAAAAAATGAATAAATAAAAATAAAAGAATCTTACAATACCAGCCGGGCAGAGTGGATCACGCCTGTAATCCTAGCACTTTGGGAGGCTAAGGCGGGTGGATCATTGGAGGCCAGGAGTTCGAGACCAGCCTGGCCAACATGGTGAAACCTCATCTCTCCTAAAAATACAAATCACTCCTAAAAATACAAAATAAAAACAAACATACACCTAGCCAGGCATGGTGGCACATGCCTGTAATTCCAGCTACTTGGGAGGCTGAGGCAGGAGAATTGCTTGAACCTGGGAGGTAGAGGTTGCAGTGAGCTGAGATTGCGCCACTGCACTCCAACCTGGGTGACACAGTGAGACTCCATCTCAGTAAATAAACAAACAAACAAACAAACAAACCTACAATAGCCCGTAATCCCAGCACTTTAAGATACTGAGGCAGGCAGATCACTTGAGTCCAGAAGTTCAAGACCAGCCTGGGCAACATGGAGAAACCCTGTCTCTACAAAAACTACAAAAATTAACTAGCACCCTGGTGCACACCTGTAGTCCCAGCTACTTGGGAGGCTGAGATGAAAGAATCACCTGAGCCCAGGAAGTGGCGGCTGCAGTGAGCCAAGATCGTGCCACCACACTCTAGCCTGGGTGACAGAGCCAGACCCTGCCTCAAAAAAAAAAAAAAAAAAGGAATCTTACAATAGCCTCTAAGTGTTTAAGTGAAAGGAAGAATCTCAAGTCTCTCATTTTAAATCAAAAGCTAGAAATAATTAAGCTTAGGGAGAAAGGCAGGTTGAAAGCCGAGATATGCAGAAATCTAGGCCTCTTGCACCAACCAACTAGCAACCTCCCAGAACCTTGGTTTCCTCCTCATTTGTAAAATGGGGCAAATCTGCTTCCAGTTGTTTTGAACATTAACTTAGGTAATGCATGCAAAGCACATAGTGTCATTGTTGTTATTTGCGAGCCTTAGAAGACTCTGCTATACGTGTCTATTATCAGCAGTTAAAAGGTTCACCGAGATGTGACGCATGACTTTCTCCCTCATCTTTATTGCCAAATCCATTTTTTATTCTCGTTTTCCTTTCTCGTGTACTTTGAAGACCTCCTTCCTTGGCAGACAGACTTTGCAATCCCAGGGACTCCGAGTTTCCTGCATCACCCGTAGCACCACAGAATTCATCTGGAGCCTGGGGAGAAATGCCCCGGGCGCTCTCCAAACATTTGAAGCTTCTCCAGCTTCGCTTGTCTGTTTCTTACTTAGTCTGTGCGCATTCCGCCTAACTTTGTATTTGCTAGATGAAGGGGATAATGATTATGACTGTTTCAGTAAGCAAGAGCAAGTGAGGCAATTAGTTCAATAAATGTTAATTAAGTGCTAACTATATGCAGCTACTCTGAGAGGTGCTGGAAATACAAGACCAGGAAAAGAGCCCCTGTCCAGAAGAAGTTCACAAAAATCTCTTAACTATTTTAATCCCAACAACAAAGTAACTTTCCTGGCTATTACATAATGTCACATTTGAATTTATCAAGATTTCCTTTTTACCTTTCTTGGTCTTACAAATTTCACATGCCTGAAGTTTCTCATGTTTGCCTTTTTTTCCTCAGTAGAGTTGATAGATACCTCTGCTGGCTGGGTCTCTCTTGGCCATCCTGAATAAGTGGTGTTCATGATGCAAATTAAGCATTTGGAAAGCACATTCATCTTTTTAAATGCAGTATTTAGCAAGTTCTTGCTACCTGGAAAGTGTTCCATAAATATTTGTCTTAATCATGAAAAGGATTTTCAAGTTGTCAGGGTACAATTTAATTTCAACATGCTCAGTAAGTCTGGGGAGAGCAGACAGGATGTGCATAATTTGGTATTCTTGGGAATAAGGAGAAGGTGGAGCAATGTGTCGGAACTGAAACTGACACCCAAGAACTTGCATCTGCACTTTGTTTCTTAGACCTGAGCCCCTTGGAACTCAGCATCAGCCTCAGGTCAGGGCAGGTTGGTGGTTGAAGCATTTAGGGAAGGATGTTTACAACAACTTATTTTTTTACTTATTATAAAAGGATTGCATGCTCATCACAACCAAAATGAGTAATTGAGGTAGCCAGGGGTAGAGCAGGCCTTCAAACCCCGGTTATCTGTCCCCTAGAGTAGGGCTGCCCAACCCCCAGTCCATGGCCCATTAGGAACTGGGCCGCACAGCAGGAAGTGAGCTTCATCTGTATTTACAGTCACTCCCCATCACTGCATTACCTCCTGAGCTCCGCCTCCTGTCAGGTCAGCAGGGGCATTAGATTCTCATAGGAGCATGAACCCTATTGTAACTGCACATGCCAGGGATGTAGGTTGCACACTCCTTATGAGAATCTAATGCCGGATGATCTGTCACTGTCTATCGTCTCCCCCAGGTGGAACCATCAAGTTGCAGGAAAACAAGCTCAGGGCTTCCAGATTCTACATTATGGTGACTTGTCTAATCTTTCATTATATATTGCAATGTAATAAAAATAGAAATAAAGTTCACAATAAATGTAATGCACTCGAATCATCCCAAAACCATCCCCCCAACCCCGGTTTGTGGAAAAATTGTCTTCCACAAAACCAGTCCCTGGTGCCAAAAAGGTTGGGAACTGCTGCCCTAGAGTCATGATACAAGACTGTGTCATCTTAGGGATGAGCTGAGGATCGCCTGAGTGATGAGTGACCTTGGGGCTGGGCTCAGAGCCAGTGAGAGGAGTGGGGGATATCTTTACGCTGGGGTTCCAGAAGAGGACAAAGCAGCATTGCCAATATGTTTGTGAGATGTTGTCAGAAAAAGATAAGGTACCTGTAATCCCAGCACTTTGGGAGGCCGAGGCGGGCGGATCACGAGGTCAGGAGATCGAGACCATCCTGGCTAACACTGTGAAACCTCGTCTCTACTAAAAAATACAAAAAACTAGCCGGGCGAGGTGGCGGGCGCCTGTAGTCCCAGCTACTCGGGAGGCTGAGGCAGGAGAATGGCGGTAAACCCAGGAGGCGGAGCTTGCAGTGAGCTGAGATCCGGCCACTGCACTCCAGCCCGGGCGACAGAGCGAGACTCCGTCTCAAAAAAAAAAAAAAAAAAAAAAAAAGATAAGGTAAAGGCATGCAGTTATGCAGCAGGTTCAGCAACACTTAAGAGATCTCTCACCTACAGATGGATGCTTAGCTCACACTGCTCAAGAGAAAGTAGCATAAATGCAACTTAGCCCCTAAATTGTACATTTCAAAGACTCAGAAATATGCAGCCAGAGATTTGTTATCAACGGTCACCAAGAGGGAAGGACAAACATGAAAAGCTTGTGGGAATGATAATTGTTAGAACGTTCAAGCATCAATAATTTGTGACAATCTAGGACATCTCAAAAGTCTGTATATTGCATCGCTTTGAATTGTATTTATCACATCCTCTGCTATAGTGAAAAACAAGTTTGAAATGTGAGCGAAGTAACACATCGTGACCAGCAGGCGGCAGTCTTACTTCATATAATTTATTTAAAAGCTTGCAGAAAGAATTACAGTAAATTATTTTATTCTATGTGATATCTCAACAGGAATCTAAATATAAAACTCATATTTAGAATGAATTATAAATTCAATATTATTTAATCATACCATGGCCCGGAGTTCTATGACTAATGTTAACTAAACCTGTTCATTCAACTAACTGCAAAAATACAAGATAGTACGTGTAGTTATTAGTTGAATTTATCATCAAGACATATTTCAGCACACTAGATAGAAAAGTATAATGTCTAGACTACTCTAAGTCATAGGGGGGCAAATATAGTTAAATATCAATTTTCCAATTAAAATAATTTATTTTGCCTTCCTATTTCAGGCCTATATACTTTTATATTATATACCTTATAAGTCTCATCCATTTTTTTAAATGTATAAGTTTTCACTTACTCTAAAGAAATATTACTTTCAATGTTTTAGAAAGGTTAATATGTGGTTGCAATTTTTATAACATTTAAAAGCATATGTCACATATATAGTCCATTTTGTGTTGCTATAACAGAATGCCACAGGCTAGGTAATTTATAAGGAAAAGAAGTTTATTTGGCTCATGGTTCTGGAGTCCTGGAAGTCCAAGTGCATGATGCTGACATCTGGTGAAGACTTTAGTGCTGCATGATCCCATGGCCGAAGGCAGAAGAGCAAGAGAGGGCCAAATTTGCTTTTATAACAAACTCATTCCTACAACAACAACATTAATCTATTCATGAGGGCAGAGCCCTCATGGCCTAAACACCTCTTAACAGTCCCACCTCTTAAACCTGTCACAGGCTGGGCACGGTGTCTCACGCCTGTAATCCCAGCACTTTAGGAGGCCGAAGCAGGTGGATTGCCTGAGGTCAGGAGTTTGAGACCAGCGTGAGCAACATGGTGAAACCCTGTCTCTATTAAAAATACAAAAACTAGTCAGGCGTGGTGGCAGGCACCTGTAATCCCAGCTACTTGGGAGGCTGAGAGAGGAGAATCACTTGACCCAGGAGGCAGAGGATGCGGTTAGCCAAGACCGGGCCATTGCACTCCAGCCTGGGTGATAAGAGTGAAACTCCATCTCAAAAAACAAAACCAAAACCAAACAAAACAAAAAACCTGTCACAATGGCACTTAAATTTCAGCATGAATTTTGGAGGGCATATTCAAACCATAGTACGTACTATTCGAAATTAAAATGGCAAATTCCACTTGGTAATTATAGTAAATTTATGTTTACTTGCAAAATATTTACTGAGTCTATTACAGTAAGAACACATTTTTCTTTTATTCTTTTTTGAGACAGTCTCACTCTGCTGCCCAGACTGGAGTGCAGTGGCGTGATCTTGGCTCACTGTAACCTCTGCCTCCTGGATTCAAGTGCTTCTCCTGCCTCAGCCTCCTGAGTAGCTGGGATTACTGGCGTCCCCATCATGCCTGGCTAATTTTTCTCTTTTTAGTAGAGACAGGGTTTCACCATGTTGGCCAGGCTGATCTCGAACTCCTGATCTCCAGTGTCTGCCTGCCTCAGACTCCCAAAGTGCTGAGATTTCAGGTGTGAGTCACTGCGCCTGGCCACATTTCTCTTTATTTACTTTATTTACATTCAGGAAATCTCTGGCTTCACTAATGCTAATATAATACATTAATAAGCATGCCTCTGCACCCAGAATTATGCTGGGCTTTAAGAAGTAAAAGAAAAGTTTCTCACCTTCAAGGAGCACATAACCTTGTTACAGAGACAGGCCCAATAGACTCTGATGTCCCTGGAAACTCTCAAATTCCCAGATACATGATTGCATATACATTCTCAGCAATTTGCTTATGTTATCAAAGTGGAAAATGGCAGCTGGTTTGCTTTTTGGACAATGAATAGTCAGCTGAGTACTCAATGATTAACAGACTCGTTGCCACTTCACTCCTCAACTCCACTCCAACACGTTCACACATCCACTCTTTTTTCTTTTCTTTCTTTTTTTTTTTTTTTTGAGACGGAGTCTTGCTCTGTCACCAGACTGGAGTACAGTGGCGCAATCTTGACTTACTGCAACCTCCACCTCCCAGGTTCAAGTGATTCTTCTGCCTCAGTCTCCTGAGTATCTGGGACTACAGGAACATGTCACAACACCCGGCTAATTTTTGTACCGGGTTTCACCATATTGGCCAGGCTGGTCTCAAACTCCTGACCTCATGATCTGCCCATCTTGCCCTCCTAAAGTGCTGGGATTACAGGTGTGAGCCATTGTGCCTGGCCTACATATCCACTCTTAAGATTAATTAAGGTGATTAATCTTAAGGCGGGAAAGTTTCATGTGCCTAAGTATCAGAGTTCCTTTTCATAATAAAACCAGGAAGTGCTCAATTTATAAATGCCAGGAACCTAGTAAATGCATGGCATGATAGATAACATATGGTGGTATACAAGCTTTAAATATCAGCTAGAAAAATATCAGGAGACAGAATGGACCAAATTACTAGAGGTTGGTGGTGAAGATTGCAAGTGCAGAGTTGGGCAAGGTCCCTGCCAATGAGAACAAAGATTTCCTGATGACAATAAGGTCAGCTGGAGCTGAGATGATGGGGAAGATTCAGAGAGACAGAGGGGAGGAGAGGGGTCACTGGATTGGGAGAAAGGCATGAGAAGGCCGGGCGTGGTGGCTCACGCCTATAATCCCAGTACTTTGGGAGGCCGAGGCGGGCAGATCACTTGAGGTCAGAAATTCAAGACCAGCCTGGCCAACATGGTGAAACCCCATCTCTACTAAAAATACAAAAATTAGCCTGGCGTGGTGGTGAGCACCTGTAATCCCAGCTACTTGGAAGGCTGAAGCAGGAGCATTGCTTGAACCTGGGAGGCAGAAGAGGTTGCAGTGAGCTGAGATGGCACCACTGCACCCTAGCCTGGGCAGCAGCAGAAGACTGTCTCAAAAAAAAAAAAAAAAAAGAAAAAAAAAAGGAAAGAAAAAGAAAGGCATGAGTAAACATACAGGAGCCTTCATTGTTATCTAAAGAGAAGATCCTTTACTTAATTTAATTTAAAAAATAATTTGTTCTCTACTGTCCAGTGATCTTTTGTGCAAAATAAGATTGCACCCAAGAATCTTGCAGAATCCTACTGGTGCTAACCCTCCGTAGGCTGGTTATTGTTATTGTGTCCCCCCAAAATTCATGTCGACATCCTAACCCCAAGGACCTCAGAGTGTCAGCTTATTTGGCTGTAAGGTTGTTGTAGATGTAATTAGTTATGATGAGGTCATGCTGGAGTAGGGTGGGCCTTAAATTCAATACGACTAGTGTTGCATAAAATGGGAATATGTGGATACAGACGCACACAAAGGGAGAATGCTGTGTGAAGACTGGAGTTTGCTGCCGCAAGACAAGGAACTACCAGAAGTTGGGAGGGAAACCTGGAACAGATGATTCCTTAATGCCTTCAGCGGGAGCATGGCCCTGCAGACACCTTCATTTTGGACTTCTAGCCTCCAGACCTGTCAGATGATACATTTCTGTTGTTTGAGCCACGTCTGTGTCCACATATTCCCGTTTTATCGGAACACCAGTCATATTGAAATTAAGGGCCCACCCTACTCCAGCATGACCACATCATAACTAATTACATCTGCAACAACTTTATATCCAAATAAGCTGACATTCTAAGCTTCTTGGGGTTAGGATATTAACATGAATTTTGGGGGGACACAATGACAATAACCAACCCATGGAGAGTTAGCACCAGTAGGATTCTGGAAGATTCTTAGGTGCAACCTGTTTATGGTACTTTGTTCCAGCAATCCTAGCAGACTAATAACACCTATCAATCAAAACACACTGACTTTATCTCAATATTTTATACGTATAAACATATACAGTGAAGTCCAACATAAGCAGTCAGAGGTAGTCACCCCATTAGACTTGCAGATTGGGGAGAAACTCATGCAGAGGACTCTAAGTAAATTCTCATTCACCAATTTATTTTTTTATATTTATTTATTTTGAGATGGAGTTTATTATTATCTTATTATCTGTTAACCGTATTTCCCTATAGCAGGCTCAATAACAAAATATAACTCCTTATGTAGGAAAACTCACTTTGTGAAAAATGTTTTGTGTATGTGTATTTCTGACTTGCTCTTGTTGCCCAGGCTGGAGTATAATGGGGTGATCTCGGCTCACTGCAACCTCCGCCTCCCAGGTTCAAGCAATTCCCCCGCCTCAGTCTCCTGAGTAGCTGGGATTACAGGCACGCACCACCAGGCCCAGCTAATTTTTTTTGTTTGTTTTTTGTTTTTGTTTTTGTTTTTTTCAGTAGAGACAGGGTTTCACCATGTTGGCCAGGCTGGTCTCGAACTCCTGACCTCAGGTGATCCACCTGCCTCAGCCTCCCAAAGTGTTGGGATTACAGTCATGAGCCACTGCACCAATTTAAAATTAAGTGTAGCTGGTGGTGGAGGCCAGCGAAAAAGTAGCAAAAGGGTCCATATGAGGCTACTCTCTGGGTTTTGCATGAGGTAGAAGGCTGGTTGCACCAATGCTCTATAAATCATCAGCTTGTTGGAACATCATCCTGGCTTTAGGTGTCCACACTAGCTTTTGAGTCATTTTTCTTCTTCTCAGCCAAACATTGCCTCAGCTGACTCATGTACCCTGTGCAGTGGAACTGGGCTTTTAGCTTGGACTACCACTCTGAAAGATGATCCAGAATGCCCCTGATACTGATCCTCAAACCTATGACTCTCCATCTTCAGGGTTAGTACTGTGCTGATTCTGAGAAGAAAAAAAAAAAAAAAATCTGTCCATATATCCTTGTTTATTTAGTGTACTTATTTCATTGGCATCCCTGTTTCCAAAAAGGACTTGAAATGACTTACAATAAAAACACCCGGCCAAGATGAACATTATCAACCACGTGGCTTTTGAAACGGACAGGGTAGTTACACATTCTGTCCAGTCAGCTTTCACGGAACGGTAAGTTCTACTCAGATACCAAATGGAAATGCATGCCTGGTCTGTGCTATTAGAACAACATAGGCTTATGTTTTGGGATCTTTGGGGTGTTGCTTCTTCTTTGGAGTGTCCGGTGGCACCTTTGCCCAAGTTCTTGTCCTACCTCCAGAAAAAATCCAGGAAGAATGAGATATGTAGACAAATGAAGGGTGAACAGGACAAAGAGGAGCTGTATTAAGTGCTGGAACACTTAATTTTAAATTGGTGCAGTGGCTCTTGACTGTAATCCCAGCACTTTGGGAGGCTGAGGCAGGTGGATCACCTGAGGTCAGGAGTTCGAGACCAGCCTGGCCAACATGGTGAAACCCTGTCTCTCAGAGGAGAGCCACAGTGGGTGGCTCCTTTCTACAGGAAGCTTGTCCCATCAACTCTGCAGCTCTCAGCAGAGAGGAGGCTCCTCCCAACGGGTGCTCAGCTCTCAGCAGATAGAGTAGCTCCTCTCTGCAGCTGGTCGTCCCATCATCTTCCCAGCTCTCCACAGAGAGGGCAGCTCTTCTCTGCAGCTGGTGCTCTAGGGACTCTCCGTCCCCTGCTCTGCTCTGGCTGAGCTGGGGGGCGGGGTGGGAGTTGCGTCTATGGACCTCATAGGGTAGGAAGCATGTGCCAATTGGTTCATGGGCAGGTCCAAAAAAGGCACCACAAGTCCCCACTCCAGTCGGTGGATCTGGAAGCCCCTTCCGCAGCCTTCCGGCCCTCCCTGGCCCCTTCCACCCAGGAATCTGTCTGCCTCCTGCCATTCATGGCACCCAGGCTTGGCCAGACTTTCCTCCAAGATCAGAGCTGGTGCGAACAGTAGGGAGAAGCCACGCAGCAGGAGCAGGGACTTCCAAGCCTGCAATGGCAGGGGAGCCTTCCTGGGCTCCCAAGAGTGCAGGAATATCTAAGTCTGCAGCCACTGGTTTGGGCAGCTGCAGCTGCGAAGCAGATAGGAGCAACGGCGGGCTTTACCTTCTCCCAGCCCTTAAGAGCCCCCAGCTGCACATTGGGATCCCTCTCTGCCTGATCTCCCTGCTCCCCTGTTGTGCTGCTCCCCCCTGCAAGCTGTGGGGGAAAGTGAGGGGACGTCCGCCTTGTCCCCATGCCCTGCAGCAGCTGGTATGATGGTAGCCGCACCAGACAGCTGCTGCTGCTGCCATCACTTTCAAAGCCTGAAAGAAGTTCTGTCTGCCATGACATTACTTTTTACATAGAGCAGCTAATCAAAGATAAATTGGTCAATATAATGGCAGGAAAAGTGGGGGGAAGTTCTCATTTCTCATTCTTATTATCTGTTAACCATATTTCCATATACCAGGCTCAATAACAAAATATAACTCCTTATGTAGGAAAACTCACTTTGTGAAAAATGTTTCATGTATGTGTGTTTCTAAATTGCTCTTGTATATACTTTTTTTTTTTTTTTTTTTGAGATAAGGTCTCACTGTCTTGCTCAGGCTTGAGTGCAGTGGCATGAAGACAGCTCCCTGCAGCCTAAACCTCCCAGGCCCAAGCAATCCTCCCACCTCAGCCTCCAGAGTAGCTGGCCCCAGAGGCATGCACCACCCTACCCAGCCAATTTTCTTATTTTTTGTAGAGACAGGGTCTCCCTATGTTACCCTGGTTGGTCTCAAACTCCTAGGCTCAAGCAATCCTATTGCCTTGGCCTCCCAAAGTGCTGGGATTACAGGCATGAGACACCATGCCTGGCATTTGTATGTACTCCTAAGTGACAGCACTAAAAAACAAGACACAGAAAAAACTATAATCTGAACCAGTTGTATAACAGGAAAACAAGGAGTACAGAAAAAAAAACAGTAGAAATAAAAATGAATTAAGTCAGTGAATAAATAATTGTTTCTAAGGAAATAACAATACAAGCACTACAAACACAATTCAAGAAAAGAGGTAGGGGTGGGGAATGATTTATGTAATTTAAATGTTTTAACAAATTAATTTTGATTTTAAAAGAAGAAATCAGAGCCCAACAATTTATTTTAGAAAGAGCAAAATGATCATGGGCCTTTTCTCTCAGATATCTTGAATTATACTAAAGTGTCCCAAAACAAACTAACAAAAAAGAACCATTCTTCAAATATATATATACAGTAGGGTTGCATTTGAAACACAATTCCACATGTACCACCTACACATTACTCCATGGCAACACGGCAAGCTCTACTCTGAAAGCTTCATTAAATCACATCCTTGCAGAAAGAAAAACTCAGCCAGTCATCTCAGCAGCCCATTGCACTAACATGACAATAATAATGGCCCCTTCTTGAATTGTTAATCAATTGTCTTGTTGTAAGCCAATTCCTCTGTACTGGCAGACTTGAGTCACAGTAAGACTGATGAAGGATGATACTATGTCTGTTTTGGATGAATGTTTTCTATTTCTTTCTTTCTTTTTGAGACAGGGTCTTTCCCTGTTGCAGAGGCTGGAGTGCAGTGGTGCAATCTCGGCTCACTGCAGCCTCCTCCTCCTAGGCTCAAGTGGATTCTCCCACTTCATCTTGTCCAGTAGCTGGGACTACAGGCATGCACCACCAGACTTGGCTAATTGTTTATATTTTTTGTAGAGACAAGTTCTCACTATATTGCCCAGGCTGGATGAAAGTTTTCTTCTGCTCATATGTGCACAGTTGTCACACAAATCCAGCAGAATTGAACCCATGACTTTTGAATCTGCAACCCAGGCTGTGGTTGTGCTAACTATACCACCACTAAAGTCATGGGACACATTTATATGGAGCTTCACTTTCAAATGGTGCACTCCACACTTACATACATGAGGTCACAAGCATCTGAGAGAAAGACCATTATCCCCGTTGTGGAAATGAGGTGGTGACGCAAAAGGTGGGAACACACAGGCGCGAGGAGAGAAGGGTGCATTGCAGGCTGGCCAAGGATGCTGGCTGGAGGGCCGTCTGCAGAAGACTCCTTCTCCTGAGTAATTCAGTGTGTTGGGGGGCAGCTACTCTGCCTCCATGTAATGCCAGCCCATTGGAAAGGGGTTTATTACATTGCACTCTAGGTTGGAGGTATGAAGTGAAATTAAAATGAGAAGAGCACAAAAATTTATGGAGCCCATAGAATCATGCTCTCCATCACTTCGTTTTTGCTCAACAGTGTGGCAAATGAAAGTGCTCTTGTGACCCCCAGGAAACCATTCTGAAGCTGAAGCTCTGCGTGGAATTTTCAGGAATAAATCTCATTGCTCAGTCAGGTCACCATGGTTGCTGATATCTGGAGCTCGAACTTAAGTCAGCATTCCTGGCAACTAAACCATTGTTTCAGGATAAAACTTGCACCAGCTTTGACCCTACAGGTTCTTCCTGCCCCGAAATACAAACAAGTTACAAACAAGGCCCTGGATAGGCCTTAAATTAGTAAGGATCTCATTACAAGAAAGGCTGAGAAATGTATAGCAGGCTCACACCAATGGACAGAAATACTACATCTTTGCCCAAAAACAGTAGTGATGAACTTTGAATGCATAATCCACTTTAGACTGCTCACCAGATTTTGCATGTTTTCCCCAATCATGGTGACTCGTTGCACTATGCCTTATACGGTCTCCCATGACCATCTTAAGATGGTTGGACAAAGTCTTCCTAAGACCCAGAATAACGTGAAATTAAATTTCAAACATAAATGATATTTTGTAGCTCATCATGATCTGAGATCACACTGTAGTTCATCATGATCTGAGAGCAGTAACCAACCAAACAGGACTTCATCAAGCAATTCTTTACAGGATTAAAACGTCTCTGAGCAAACCCCACTCCAGGATGGCTAAAGCATGAAGCTCTAGCAACTGTGAACGGATGGAACTGAATCCAAAAACGGCCATGGATCTCCAGGCTCCTTTCACATCAGATAAAACCATATTCATGAGATAAAGGGCAGCAGGCTCCCTGACTTCAGCATCTGGCCCTTCCCTCCATAGCACACAGAAAAGGCGACTCCTTATCAGTTTTAAACCTCATAGTGATACATATTAAAGCCATCACAGTTTAATATTAAGGCTGAATGGAGTAAATCCTGTGGGCAAGCAGGAGCCCCTGGGACATCTCGCCCTAGCCTTCACTCACCTGGCAATTTGACAAATCCCTTCAAGACAGATGGCTCTGATTGTCACCCAGCCATTGGCATAGGGACTTTCCTTTTATCCCTCATTTTGGAAGTTTTTGTGTGCATAAGAGTTACTGCATATATTATACACTCAAACATATGTTAAATTTTATGGTCAATGCAAGGGATTTTCTAGATTCATTTTTACTATGTACTAACTTTGGAACCTAAACTTCCCTGAGAAGCCACCTCCATGAATACCAACTGGCTTCTAACCAAATAATCTTTTCTTTTTTCTTTTTAGAAAGAAAGAAAGAACAGCTACTCAAAATGAAGTCATTGCCTGCCTTTCACATATCTAGTTCCTAACATAGAACAGTTTATTTGAAAACTGTATACATCAAGAGTAAGTTTATATTTTCATTAACAGGCACTCAGCAATACCTTTATGTGTAGGACAATACCTGGATGCAACAGCTGCAAGAACATGAGATATGTCCTTTGTTCTCAAGGGGCTTTAGTCCTTGTTTGGGAAGATGGCCAATGTACATTAATATAGTTTGCATAATGAAACAATTTTAATGTGAGTGATAAAAACAATATCACTTATTTTGTTGTGCACCAAAATTCTTCAGACTGATTAAAAATGGAAAATTCATTTTATTTTTATTGTTGCTGGTATTTTTTTTCTGTAATTCTGTCACTGAAAATACATTCATCACGTTTAATGTTTTTATTAATCTTCCACCATAAATAAATCATGGGATAAGAGTCACTATCCAATTTATTTTACGGCTTGAAAAAAAGGCACTCTAGTTCTTTCATAAATGAACTGTCACAATAAATTATGCAATGTTCCTAAACTGTTAGACAAATCTGGCATATTTATTTTAAATGAATTAAAATGTATGCAATGGACTAGATTTCCCCACTTACTCACAATACTCGTTTCACTGGTCCGAAATATTGAATCTAATCCATTCTAAAATGCATGAATCATATGGCTAATTTCTCGTGGTGACATTAAGAGCAAATCGTACTGAAGCTCATACAATATTTCCCAATTTACCACTTCAGAGACACGGTGGTGATGTGTAGTCATCTTAATGTCTAGAATGATACAGTCTGAGAGTTAATATGCAACAAATGAAAAATATTCTCTCCCCAAAACAATCAATATGCATTTGTTTATATTAAATATATTGATTCCATTAAAAAGTTACACTTGGTTGACAAGAGCATAAGATGAAGACATACCTACCTGCTTCTTAAAGTCTGTTTCCTGTCATTCCAGGGTCCCACCCCCAGGCCTCTCTCAAGCAACTTCTTGCTCTAACTGTCACCCTAGACAGAGCTGCAATTCTGAGAGGTGGACTAGATTTTAGGGGATTCTGAGGAAATTCCCAGGGGTCATCCATAGCACCCAAGGTATCTTGAATAAAACTGGGGCAGGTGTAACAGTGCCTGAAGAAACTGGCAAGAAATTCGCAAGCCCGCAGCCCATGCTCGGGGAAGCAGGGACAGGAAGAGGACAGTGGAAGAGTCCTTTCAGCCCCAACCCCAGGCTGAACCTCTTCTGCCCTCAGGAGGAGCTGGGAGGCCATTGGGTAGTTAAGGGCAGTGGTGAATGACTACCACATTCTTCCATCATCCTCAACCCTGGTGACCAAGGACAGGGGCCAGGAAGTGGCTGGAGCATGAAGCAGGGTAGGACACTCCTGACCAAAGGTGACCTTGAGCACTCAATAGGCCTCCATCCTCCTGGGCTGCTTCTCAGCTTCCAGGCCCCCAGGCACTACTTGCAGAAAGGTATACTCACACCATGGCCTTCTCCTTGAGGAAATGAGACCCTGATGGAGCCAGGGGCAGAGGCACTTTAGGGGAAGCTGGGGAGGTTAAGCAAGGACACCTTAAAAGGGAGTTGGTAATACAGCAGCCTCTTTGAAGCAGGCAATATTGATTTCTTAACAGTTAAATGCATTCTGTAGGTTGATCTCACAGATAAACAAATGGTATATTCATGGTGAGTCAAAGAGTCAGAGATCCTTGAATTATGTAACTTATGTGTTCCTGACTTTGTATCATATCTTATGTCTAATGCCTTAGGTTAGACAACAACTGCTATTTAAAGCAAATCTATGCCTGAGCCAATGTCTTATAGGAAATAATCAACCATTTATGCCTTTAGCCTTTGAAAACTGTCCTGGAAGTCAGGCCGACAGGAATGCTGTTGGAGGCTACAACCTGGCTTACATCTGAGAAGTCTCTTGGATGCTTCTAGTAATGGTTTTGGTTCCTCATTTTCCCATGTCTTCCCATAATATTATGAAAGAGGGCAAATAATGCTCTCAAGAAAAATAAGTAGCATGAGAGTCAATGTGAGCAAAAACAAGAGGTAGAGACAGAAAACCAGATTAAGCCCTTTAGAACTTGAAGCTTCCAAGTACCAAAACAAGCAGGCAGTCAACGCGCAAACAAGTCCAAGCCATAAAATGAGTGTAAGGCAGGTCGGAGGCGCATGATTGTCCTGTGATGACTATTTTGGTACTCTTTTGTAATATTGACCTTTTTAGAGCTGTCTTTGATTCTCCTGCTTTTCTGGTGCCCTCAGAACGGGGGCCTGGTGCTAGGTAAATCACAGGCTGGTTAATGGCTAAGCAATAACCAGCAGTTTTGCTCGGAGTAAACTCATTACCTACCTTGTCTCTTATGGGCAATAAGCTACAGCTGGCTTTCAATATAATTAAATGTAATATTAATGTAACAGTCCACGATTCCTGAAGGCATCTGGCAATTCCCTTTTTAATCTTAGTCCATTTTCAGTAATTAGTACTACAGGCCAAAAGCACATACACACACAGCAGTATACATCACTGAAATCAATTGCATTGACAGAGATCTGCAGGGTCCCTTTATGCTTCACTTTCTCTCTCTCCCTATCATTGCTAACTCACATCATTATGCTTATTTACAATTCTTAACTGCCCTTCCTACCCTACGCTCCATACTTCTGAGCAGCAAGTTGTAATTTCTATTCATTTTAGGAAACTGTCCCATTTCATTCATAAACACAATGACAACATTCTTCAAATTTTAGGGATGGTTAATTTCCACATGCTTTTAAAATTCCTATTAAAGCAGCAAGGAAGGCTCATTGGAATTAGCAGTGAGGAAGGCTCACTGGAACAAGTAGCAAGGAGGGCTCACTGGATTTAGCAGCAAGGAAGACTCATTGGAATTAGCAGAAGAAATGCCCACCTATGACGAGAGAGCCCATAAACCATGATGCTGAAAAAACAGCCATTGCTTCAAGGTCATCTGTATATTAGGTCATACATTCATCGTGGATTAATCAATTTTGTCTTTTTGCTGGATGACTGAAGTCAGGGAGAAACATGCTGGTAAAAGATCTGAAACATGTCACTAGAGAGAAAAGCAGAATCAATACCAAATAGACTTGAGGCCAAAGTCTGAATGATATTTCAGACAAACCAAGTGGACTGATGGTCATCTGTATTTTAAAATGCCTTCCTCCAGGATTCTCCAGCACGAGGTTCTACCACCAACTTCCAGCAGATAATTCAACAAAATGTATTGGCATCTCTTGTGCGCCAGAAACTTTACTAGATTAGACCAAAAAGACTTCTAAAGAAAAGCTGCAAAGCTTATAAATGCCTGAATATCATAAAAGAAACATAATTTCTTAAGAAATTAGGTCCAAATAAAGAAACCTACTTCCTCAGCTGGATAATTACAGTTATGACATATGCTCCACATAATCCATAAATAAAGAAAAACTACTGATAAGCATATTTCTCCATGATGGAGAACAAAACAAACCAGCCAATCATTCCTGGAATGAAGGATAGAAATGGTATTTATTACTTTGGGAAGACACAGCCAGCATCATACCGAAGGTGACAGCATTTGGCCTCTTATGATGGGGAAAAAAAGGTTCAATCTGTTTGGAAACTTCATTTCTGGGGTTGGATCAAGTCAAAATTGTGACATCATCTAAAATAGACTTTAGTGTCAAACACACTTTCCCATTGTGACAATCCACTTGCACATGGCCTAGGTCTTTGGGCTCCACACTGTGGAGCCTCTCACAGTGGACCCAGGCTTTGGGTAGCTGGCTCCATGCTCTAGCAAAGCCTCACTTAGCAGTAGGGAGGTCCCAAGAAGAGAAACCAGATACCCATATAAAGCAAGCCTGCTTAGCTTTCCAGGGTCCTTCAGCTCTTACCAAATGAAAGCCAGTTTGCTCCACCTACTGCCAAGCCATCATCTTATTCTCCCCATTCTCATCGCTGTAAGTCCCCCAGACACCACTATAAAGGCCTTTGTACACCTCTACCATCCACCTCAGCCTCATCCCTCCTGGCCTTGGCCATACCTTGGGGCTTCTCCTCAGCCTCTGCCTTCAAAAGAGCCACTGTGCCCACACCAGGATATTTGGTGTCACGATTATCCAAACGATGAAAAGACAAGGCTGGGTGTAGTAGCCCATGCCTGTAATCCCAGCAGTACTTTGGGAAGCCAAGGTGGGAGGATCACTTGAGGCAGGAGTTGGAGACCAGCCTGGGGAACACAGCAAGACACCCATCTCTACAAAAAATTGAAAAATTAGCTGGGCATGACAGTGTGCACCTGTAGTTCCAGCTACTTATGTGGCCCAGGTGGGAGGATTGCCTGAGTCCAGAACTTGGAGGCTGCAGTGAGCCATGATTGCACCACTGTACTCCAGCATGGGCAACAGAGCGAGACCCTGTCTCAAAACAAACAAACAAACAAACAAACAAACAAACAGAATTCTGTTTCTTCTCTCTTAATTCTAGTAAACAACTACTCAAAAAAGAGAGCCATGAAAGTTACCAGCCTAGAAAATTACAATCAACTTCACGAGCTTCATTTGGATTTCTCATCATGCAATAGCAAAGTCACAGTTATTCCTACTAAGATCACAATGGCGCTGTCAGAGCCTCCCCTGAGCTTAAGAGCCCCCCTCTACTGAGCAGCATTTGGAGGTGAGTGGCATGGTGTCCCTGTCAAGTCTGGGGACGAAGGATTCACCTGGTGGGCCGCACTCCTGGAGAATATGTTGGCATCTCTGTATGTTTCTTTTCCCATATGTTGTCTGCTGATATTTGTTTCCTTGCTTGTTTGTTTACTTGGGTCACCCAACTCCAACATCCTCCATTGTATAGTGGGAAAGTGGATGTCTGGCTTTCCTTCCTTCCTGAGGAAATGATGAACTAGAAGAACAAACTCCAAGCTAAATACAAGTCACGACTTTTCCAGAATCCAAAAGCAAAGTAACTGTGAAGTCAGATTCTTTACAAAGGGGTCCCCTCTAGAGCCCAGCCATCCCCCTACTCGGAGTCTCCAGGGCTCTGTTTCGTACTTCTCTCACCAAGACATTCCTTTTCTAACCTTCCTCTGCAAATATCCACCCACCTTTCAAGAAATGCCACCCCTACATGCAGGAGGCAAAGTTCCAGATGCATCCTTCCTCCTGCCAATAATCCATGGCCCCACGTCTGAGTTACTGACTAAAATGAAACCCTGGTGGGGTGGGAGGCTCAGCTGTGATGGTCATTAGTGTCCCAAGCTGGCAAACTGTTCAGGAGGCAAGGGCTTTGGTGTGGTCTCAGAGTGAGGTCCAGGAAGGATGTGACCCTTCACGCTGGGTCTTCTGCCCGCTGTGAGTTGCAAGCATACAATTTGATCTCCTGATTCTTCCAGCTGGATAACCACTTAACCCACACACATGCACACCCCTCCAAGGGACCAATGTCAATGCGGAGTCCAAACCCAGAATGAGGAAGGGGAATATCTTCCTAATACAGTATTGACTCAGCCTTTTCAAGAGGCCTTGCTCTCCTTAACCAGCACATCACAAGACTAGAGAGAAGTACTAGCTTTCTTTCATTCTTCCCCTAACCCTCCTTCTAATTGTGCTGTTTCAAACTCCCAGGAATAAGGGAAAGCCTAATGTAGGTAGGATCATACACCTTTTATTGTCCTCTTCCAGGAAGAGAGTGAGGTCAAAACTTCCAATGCTCCACTCACTCTCTGTTGGAGGGGTTAGAATTTAGGAGAAACTGGAGAGTACAACTGGGCCTTGCATCGATTACCAAGTAAAATCTCTCTATGGTTCAACAAGTGGAAAAACAAGCAACTACTTTACCAGGTTACTCTTCTATGTTCTCCAGACCCTCTAATATGTAATGCACACCTACGTAATAAGCACAGATACAAATAACACTTTTATTAATGGGCAGATACCTCTCCCACCCACATAGATCTCTCTGCCAAAGAAAACCCAATACAGGGGCTACTTGAAGTTTTTGACCAAGAGTTATTATTCTTCCTTTTATCCATATGACCTAGAACTGTTTCTCACAAAGAGTGTGTAGAGTCACCAGGAGGACTTGTTAAAAATCACTGCCTCCTGGACTACTCTATCCAGAGGTCTGGAATGGGAACTTCATCCCCCAGGTGATCCTGAAGCTGGTGATCAGTTTGCCCACCCATAGTTAGTACCAGGTGCCCCCAGCAGACACTATGAGCTGATAGAACTGTAAAAATTATGTTAATTCCCAAAAGGCTAGTCTGCCCTCCTGGGGTGCCATGCTTTCAACAGAAAAAAATAAACTAAATCTGTTCTAAGGAGTAACCACATAATTAGAAGGTTATTACTACATTGTGGAAAGAAATAAATACAGTGATAAAGAACAATGGAATTTGCAGGTTAATTAGTACTACAGTGCTGAGCTTCATGCAGTTACAGACCAATAAAACAAGCACATCAGACTGGCTCACAAAATACTTCCTGATTTCTGAAGCTGAAGAAAATTCATTGGGCTTAAGGAGGTCAAATTTGAGAGCTCACTTTTCTTAGTCTTCTAACTTAGGGTTAGGAGCATAACCATTCAGCAAGTTGTATATGATGTGACTTCATTCTGGCATTTTTGCTTTGCAATCTGTTTATAATTCTCAGCAACAATTTTTTTAATTAATAAACTTTAAACATTATATCAGTCCATATGTTTAATATTCATTTATTAAGTAAAATTCTATTGAAGACTAAAAAGGAAGATGCAAAGATGGCTGAGACACAGCCCTTGCAATCAGGTTGCCTACAGTGTAGCGGAGATGAAAGAAAATCAATCAAGGTTAGGTGTCAAATGAAAACAGGTGAAATACTCAAGAGGCGTTCACCTTGGGAAGATCAGAGGACACCCTGCCTGAACTGGATCTCCAAGGCTTAACAGCTTGTCAGGTGAACAAAGCGGAAAGAGAGACAAAAGATCTAACAGACATAAGGAGGCGTGAATTCACATGGCAGGTAATTTGGACTGGTGAGGATATGGGATATTAGGAGACACAGGCTGGAGACTAATCTGGAAAGGAAGGCAGCAGCCAGTTTATGCTTCAAGTTTGGACCTTATAGTGAAGGCATTATGAATTCACTTCAGGATCTTTAGCAGACATATTGTAATATAATTTGCTTAAAAAGAAAAGTCTGAGGAGCTATGGAGGATGGACTGGAGGAGACAGAGAGAGGATCTATCTAGGAGTCTGTTGGTCTGTGGTTGATTAGGAAGATGATGGGGACTGAAGTGAGCAAGACAGGCGATGAGGCAAGGAAGGGAGGTTTTCAGAGATTAATAAGGACAGGATAGATAATGCCAGGCGACCAGCTGGATGATGGGGGAAAGGCAGATGAATGAATCGAGGGTAATGCCAAGATTCGTAATGTAAGTGACTGAGAAGAAAGGGGTACCTGCTAACCAAGCTAGGAAATACAAGCAGAAGAGTAATTGTAGGTCATGAGTTCTGTTTGGGTCATACTGCGTTCAAGTTTCTTGAGGATCATACCAGTCAAGATATTTGGTAGATCACATATGAAAATCTGAACTCGGGGAGATGTGGAGAGGAAGATGTGATTTAGGATAAAGATGACATCCAAAATATTAACAAACAGGCCTGTGATCCCAGCACTTTGGGAGGCTGAAATGTGCAGATCATTTGAGGTCAGGAGTTCTAGACCAGCCTGCCCAACATGGTGAAACCCTGTCTCTACTAAAAATACAAAACAATTAGCCAGGCATGGTGGTGGGCGCCTATTGTCCCAGCTAGTTGGGAGGCTGAGGCAGGAGAAGTGATTGAATGAACCTGGGAGGCGGAGGTTGCAGTGAGTCAAGATCGTGTCACTGCACTCCAGCCTGAGCAACAGAGTCAGACTCCATCTCAAAAATAATAATTATACACACACACACACACACACACACACACACACAGAGTATGGATAAAGGGAAGACGCTGACCAATCTGAACATCTACCTGATCAACCAGAAAGGATTCCAGAAACGAACACCTAGCATGGCCATGTGAGAACATACCAGCTAACACCCCTTTGACAGTGGCAATCATCAGAGAGAATGACAGCCCTCAGGGAGAAGAGACCACAGAACACCTACAATGGGGTGGTGCAAAGGATGAAAACCCGGAGGAGGAGGATGAGAAGAAATAGTCAGAGAGAGAGGTAGGAGAACCAAGAAAGATTAATGTCATGACAGACTCAGCAACAGAAAGCTTCAGATGGATAGAAGTGGCAGTAAAGACTGTTGAAAAGACATCTTGTCCACCTTTGTAAGGCTAGGCTATTCGTGGTGTGAATGTCAAGGAACACCTGGGCAAGTTCAAGGCCAGTGCTCAGGGCATACCAGCAACAATGGGTTCTCAAAGCACAGGAGGAGGACGGAGGGGACACTCCAGCACACGCTAGGATTCCATGGTGGAAGCAGCTAAGTAAATGTATTCTTCCAGTGACCTTCCATAGAGATAGTGTCTCTGACCACGCTGAAGCTGAATTGGAGCTGGGCAAGGCAGAGAGGTTCAAATGAAGGGTGACCCCCACTATCATACCAAGCCCCACTGGGCAGCTGTCCTGCTCATCCTCTCCCTCCTTAAGACGGAAGGCGAATTCCATTCGCCTTCCTGCTCTCAATGAAAGGCTCTCTTTGGGTTCTTTACTAATCTCGAAACTGTAAAAGTATTTTCCCTGTGACTTTTCTCCATTTCAGTGCTGTCTTCTCTAAATGAGAATTAAAATCAAGTTCCCCACACCGACCTCAAGTGGTTTCTAAGACAGCAAGAGTGCATTTTGCAGGTTCTGAGAATTTAAGAGACGGGGGAGGGGAGGAAATAGAGTGAATGCAGAAATGCTGGAGAAGAAAACGTGATATAATACTGCGGAATATTTTCATAGTGGGGACACAAATGTAACAATCAATAAAGCAGGTGGAAAGTTTGTGCTCTGGTGCAATTGTAAAGAATGTTTATTAAATACTTAAAAACAAAGAAGATTTATGTTTCTCGAAAGAACAGCTGAAAAATCCCTTGAGCTAAAATGTGTTGCTATTCGAGATGCCATAAAACTGTTAAAATATGAGATCTCATTTCAATCTTTTTTGGGGAAAAAAATCAGGCTTTGACTCACTCGTAAGACAGATCCCACGCACCCACCCACCAACATGGCCCTTGGCATGGGCGACCTGCCCACGTGTCGATGCAATCGTGCCTCTCTAGAGCCCTGCTTCCATCCGTTTCCCGAGCTTCAATGTCGTGACGAGAGACCGCCGCTACATCAACCTTGAGCAACCAGATGCAGCCGCGTGCAGCAGCCTGGCACTGCCCGGAGCATGCTCAGTCGGGTCCTGACCCACTTCTGCAGGTCCGACCTCGGGGCGTGGGGTCAGAGGCATTACTTTGTCAGTTTGCCAGGAACAGAGAGGAGCAGAGAGACTGAGAGTTGCTAAAGCTCCTCTCTTGGCACAGCAATCCCTGACCCGGCGGCGGAACATGCCCAGTCTGGCTGCCGGAGTCGCCAGGAGCGTCAATGTGCAAAATCCACCTTTCCGGGTCTTCGCAGCAACCCACCGGGAAGAGGGCGGAACCGGAGTAAAAGGACGGGAGTGGGGCGTGGCCAAGGGGGCGGGCACTAAAAAGGCTGGGGGTGGAGCCTGGTACCGCCCCAGAAATTGAGTCTCTCTCTTTTTTAAAATAAAAAAAAAAAAAAAAAAAAAAAAAAAAGACGGAAGGTAAAGAGGGGAGGAAGCCACTTACATTGCAGGATCGTGCAGCAAAACTTCTGTAGGTACTTAATAATTTTTGAGTACTCTACTTTTTAATTAAAAAATCAACTTATGGTTCATCAGAAAAACGTGGAAATTACAAATAATATTTTTAAAGAAAATGAAAAAAAAAAAATTCCTGGAACCCCACCACTCATAAGTCATCAGGGAACGTCCCGTTGGGTTTTCTTCCAGACTCTTCCATCTGTGGACTTTGCTTTAAGAGACGTTTAAGACTGACAGCGCAGTCGCCCGGGAAGGCCTGAGAAGCTTTTGGATGCAATGTGGTTTGCTCTTGATCGCATTTCATTGCAAGGAGACAGGGTAGGCTTGGGGGTGGATTGATTGGTTCCCATTTAGTGTCCCAGGATGGGACCTTAAGAAGCCTTTTCCTGGGTGTCCTTGAACACGAGTGCGATAAGAGGGCCCACAAAAGTTGCGGTGGAAGCCCCGGGAGCGCCCCGCCCCACGACGAGGGTCAGTCACGTCGCCCCGGCGGGAGAGACAGCGGAGTGAGAGTTCCGCACTGCCGCGGAGGCCCTGGGCTTGCGGGTGCCGGGCTGAGGGGGCCGCCAAGGCCCGGCCCAGAGGCTGAGCGGACTGAACGCTGGACTCCCCGGTAACAACAGCCTACGCTGGCTCCTCCACTGGGTCGGTCCGCTGTTCCGACTGGCTCGCCCTGCACCGCCCGCACCGCCCGCTCCCCTGCCCCCGCCCGCGGCTGTAGCGAAAACCCGGAGGCTACACCCGCGCCTCCGCGCCGCCCGGAGAGCCGCACTGGGCATGCTCGGCCCCGGCCGGCCCAGGCTCCTGTAGGTGGGAAGCTCCGCGCTCCCGGCAGCCGGCGCCGCAGCCCGCAACGCTGTGAGGCGCCGGCGGAGGCGGCTCGACCGCAGTAGGCGCTACCGGGCGTCCGGCGCAGAGTGCGGCGCAGCGGCCGCTGTCGGGCTGGCCATGGCGAGGTGTGCACGGCGGCCACCTGAGTGGCGCGGCGGTGTCAGGTTAGCTGGGGGCACCCGGCGGAATGGGGCGGAGGGGCACAGGTGGGGGCCAGCTCCGCACCGGGTCGGCGCCGGGGCCGCGGAACTTTCAGGTGTTTGGGCTGACTGAGACTGCGGCGGAGGCTGCGCTGCGAGGCGCCGCATGGTCCCGGCAGCAGACTCCAGGGGGTCGCAGGATGCTTGGAGATCCGTGCCGGGCGGGGGCTGGCCGTTTGGGGACGGCCGCATCCCGGGATCGAACCGTAACCTTCCGAGGGCAAGGAGCGCGGAATCCACTGCCAGCTGCCGGCGAGCCTCCTGAATGTCCTGGGGGAAGGGGACGCCGAGCAGCTGTGAGGGCTTTCGCTGGGCTCCGGATCCCTCGCATCACTGTGCCTCAGTTTCCCCGGACAGGGAGGAGGGTAAGCTGGCCAGGGCTCCGGAGAACGTGAATGCGGGTTCCGCGTCGGGAGGGCGCCGTGTCTTGATGTCGCAGGAGTGCGGGCGGCTGTGGGTGCTGTGAGCCGCCGCCTCGCGACTGAGGCTCTCGGAGTTTGTCGCATTTGACTCCATAACAAGTTGACATCGAATGGCTTCATGGCGTGGAATGGGGAAACGTGCTTCATCGGATTAAAATACAGAGTGATTGCAGAACCGATTTATTTTAAGCTTCATGATTAATCGGTCTTCTCCATCCCTGAAAAAAAAAACTTATCTTGCAAGATTTATAAAGCAAGCTCGCAAAAAAAGGTTTGTAGGTGTATTATCTGCTCACGTTGTAGAAGACAAGATACGATCGAACTGTCATTATTTTTAAGGATACTTAGCAGAAAAGTTTGGTTACTGTGGCAATCTTTGTTTTGCGTTATCTTCGATTTAATGTTAAAAACTTGGAAACCAAGCATTGCAGAAGCTCAGTGTTTTTTGTAGTTTTCTCACTTTTGTTTCTAGATGAAACACATTTTTTTCAGTTGCTACTATGCTGAACATAGTAAAATCCTTCAGGATGAAATACAAGACGGAAAAAATTGTCTTTTCAAGAGACCATAAGTTACAAGAGTGTAGTTCTTCTGACATTTTACTTACACAGAAAGTGCAATTTGCGGGTCCCACTGTGGTTTCTACAGTCGTTTCTTCCTGAAGCATTTAGTACCATTAACACTATTAGGATTATTGTGTCTAATAGGGGCAAGATAAACAATCCTGTTCTAGTGGGAACGAGTTCTGCTAACTAAAGCTAAATTCTCAAGCCTCTTTCTATAAGCAGCACTTAGTGGGTTCAGTTGTTTTATTCATTAAACTTATTACAAAACTTCTAGTTTACAATCTTAATAGACCTTAATAGACTTTAGAAATGCATTGACTTTTCATTGAGTTGTGGGTAGGCTTTAAGGTTGGTGCTTGCTTGCGAGCCTGAGATGACTCCAGCTCTAATTCTGGATACTCTCTGGGGTGATTTCCCCCAGTATAGAGTTCGCTCTGTCCTGTGATGCTACATAACCGAGGTTTAATAATAGGAAAGGCTTGAAATGTCCAGACAACAACAACAGTAGCAACAACATGATTACCATTTTTATGAATTAGAACCTGCATTTTAGCCAATTTTAGCCATTTTACCCAAATAGTCTGTGATGTTCACTGCTCCTAAATTTATTTCTAAATACATTTATAGAAAAAGAAGTTTGAAAACCCCAACACAAATATTGAATAACTGTGCTTCTCTTTTATATAAAAATGCATCAAGATTAAAATCTTTCATGAAGTACTGCCTGGATGTACACCTTGGCCTGTACAGTAGGTCTCATATCCTCAGGTGACATTCTCCAGTAGAAGTAGCTAGAGTCTCTCTCGTTAGCCTTGGGTTCTTCCTGACCTGGAGGAAGCAGCAAGTCCTCAGTTTACTTTTTGTGAATGTGAGGTTTAATACAGATCAATAGGCCCCCTTCTCGATCCAGAAATCCTAAGTACAAATCCTACGTATTTTCTCAGTGTTAAGAGACACGATGAAATTTAATCAAAGGCTTATTTACATACTGCCCTTGGCTTCAAAAAGTCCACATTTCCCTAACCTAAAACTCGAACAACAACCGGAGTTAGGTTGAAAAGGGGTTTTATTACTGCTCGTGAAGAAAAAAATAGCCTTTTAGGCATGTTACAAAAAAAAGGTGATCATTTCTTCTCTTTTGTAGTTAACTGTTGGGTTCTTGCAGCTCACTTGCTAGGCACATGATTTTTAGGTTTATTTCCATGTGTTTAGATTTCTATACTGTATGATGATGTTGGTGACATTAGACATTTACAGCAAATTACTCCCTTCAAAAATAGATCTACCCCCAATCCCTGTGACCTTAATTTATCCAGCTCCTATTTTGCTTGCAATTTGAATACTCAAGGCATTTTAAATTGTGCTTAATTTGGACTTTTTATTCTACTTTTTAATGCAAGAACTTTTAGATACTGGAATACAAATAAATATTGTAGGCAAGTTGCTTTTAATCTCAACACAGCCTAGTCAGATTTGTTAAAGAAGTGTTAATTTAGTTTTTGGAATTTAGAAATGCTGATACTGTCACTCCCCTGAGTGGGCATCTAACCCAGCACTTGGGGTGTGACTTGTCTTTTCTAGCCAAGGCCAGGAGGACACTTAAAACTTTGACAATGTTTTCAATCTATGGCGTATCACATTATGGTTAGAAATGGCCTTAAAATGCCACTGGTTAATTTTAAGTTTGGCATAATACCTCCCTGGCATGGTTAAAAGATGGTTACAAAGGGTTTGGTTGATGTGTCTTGGTGTAACTAACCACTTAAGAGCTATCAGAAGTAGTTTATAAGTTATGCTCCAAACAGAAATCCTGTGAATTTATTGGTCTTGCCTCTGCTTCCACCTGAGGTTTTTACTCATTAAAATATCACATTAATTTTTTTCCACAGACTTTTATAGTTAGGCTCCTAAGGCCACAAAAATGAGTAAGAGTAACTCACAGACGAGTCAGAGAGATATGCTCGAGGACAAATAAAACACAGTACAGGATGAGCGCTCCAGAGAGGTACGCACATGGGACTGAGGAGGCGGGGGAATGAACCCCATAGATTGGAGGAGGAAAGGACCTCATATTTGGAGTGACATTTCCATGGGAAATGGTATTTCGTTAAGGAATGCCCGAAGAGTTAGAAGTCTTCTAAGCAGAGAAGTAGACACTCCAGGAAGAAGGAACACCATTGGGATAGGCAGAATAATGCCCCCTACCAAAGGTGTCCACTTTGGAATCAGTTAATAGTCTTGCCATGGGGAGGTTATTCAGGATTATATAGCTGGGCCCAATGCACTTCTGTGGTGTGGGAGTTCAACATGGGTCTTAGTGGGCAAAAGTCAGGGACTCTGCAGGGCCTTGTTCCTTCGGGAGGCCCTAAGGGAGAATCTGTTTCTTTGCCTTTGCCACCTTCTAGAGGCCACTCACATTCCTTGTTTTGTAGCCCCATCCGTCTTCAAAGCTCGGAATAGCCAGTCCAGTCTCTCTCATGGGGCATCACTCTAACGCTGACTTCTGCTTCCCTCTTTCACAAGAAAGAACCTTTGTGATTACATTGGCCCTACCTGAATGATGGCTCTTAAAGACCTGTTTGAACTTCCATTCCCCAGAACTGCAAGATAAATTTGTGTTAAATCCCTCAGTCTGTGGAAATCTGTTACAGGAGCCATGGAAAGCAAATACAGCTATATCCACCCAAAGGTTTGGTGCGATGGACTAATAGGCAAGGGCGGGAGGAGGGGAACGAAGTGGTCCTTTTACTGTGATGAGCTCAGTGTCACGTGAAGGAGTTTGGATTCTGTCCTATCATAGATAAAATATGGGAAACCGGAACATGAAATCAACAGACTGATGCCAAATTTACTTCCTAAAAACACGGTGAATAACTAAACTCCAGGTTTCACAGGGCAGCTAGATAAAGGAAGTCTAGCCAGAGGTGGTCAGTGGCCAGTAGAGGTCTGGAACCAGCATGCTGTAATTCAGGTCTCTGAATTCATCTGAAATGGCAGCACTTGTATGCATGTATGAAATTAATAGCTTAAAACCTTGATTCACAATAAGAAGGACGTCATAAAGCAGCAGAGGCAAGTCACATTTCACTTTGTTTCTGCTCATTGTCCTCTAACAGTAGTCAGCTGTTCTGCTGTGTACCATGCACATGTGAGCAAGGGGCTGTGAAAGCTAAAATTCAACATAATTAACTTGAGAATGATGAGATTTCACATGGGCCAACTCTGATCAGTTGGTAATAGCTGATTGCAATGTCAAGGGCTTGTATTGGTTCAGCTGGGAAATTGCCACAATCAATCACCAATGTTGGGATGGGCTCCATATTTGACATTGGCGTTGAGGGATGTGGGAGTTGACAGCTATAATACTAGATGAACTAACTTCTGGGTTTGAATATTAGAAATGTAGTAATTATTTTCAAACATATTCATTTAGTCTCTTTTATGTACAAGGCCTCAATATCTACCTTGCAAAAAATGTGTTGTCTCCTGGTTAAATTGACATCTTTGTGTCCGAAAAACCCAAACTGAAGGATTCATCTACCTTAGTGTTATATGAGTGGCTTTGAATTGAAACTGAACTCTATGTAAGAAAATCAGATTTTTCAGACAATGCGGTAAAAGAAGCGCTGGGTTAGCAGTATCTGATACTGGAAACAACAGTAAGACTTGACTAACATTTATCCTAATAGAAACAAAACTTTATATTGTATAGCTAGCATCCATTTGTATAACTTCATGAGACTTTTACCCAAATGTTCTCGTAGAATGTTGCAAAAATAATTGTTTTCTATTGTAAAGTACTAGGTCAGTGTAAACCATTCCCTCTCTCTTAAATTTTAATAGGGAAAAACCAGGATGTGGTAGCCGGGTATTTAGGAGTGAGAACCACCAGCACTCTGTGGTAGAGTTGTGCTCTATCTGTGGGCAGGGAAGGAAAGGAGGCATTTTAAACAACTCCCATGTAGTTAATTGGGTTATCTGTGTCAGGCTCTGCAGAAGTGCAGAGGGCCTACCTGCTGTGGCCTTTGGAATACTGTACCCTTAACTATTCCCAATTTTTGTTTTTTATTGCTCTTTCTCTCAGGGCTTGTCCTCTGCTTTCCCTGGGTTCTAACCTGGGTCCTCTTGTCTTGCTTGTGGCCCCCTGTGTTCTTTCTGGCTGACTTATTTTTCCTCATGACTGCATCAGTCACCCATGCACCAGTGTCCAGCCTTTCTCAAGTCCATATTCCATCCATTCATTGATTCATTCAACAAGTAGTGACAGGTTGAAATTTTAATCTAATGAAGGGTCAAATGTGCAAAAAGACAATTATAGTGAAAATAGGAAGTTATGAGTAAAAAGTGGTGAGAAAAGGAGTGTCAGGGGCTACCTGGGGAGTCCTGGAGGGCTATTGAACCAAGACCTCAAAGCTAGGGGTTTGCCAGATGTGCAAGGTAAGAAAGGGAACTTGGCTGGAGGTGGTGCTGTGGGGAACTACTGGGAATTCGGGAAAGAGAACTTGCTGGGGTTGGGGGGATGGGAGGAGGGAGAACCGGAAAGGGAAGCTCCAGAGATGCAGTCAGGGAGGTGGATGGGAGTCAAAATGTGAAGAACCACCTAGGTCCTTCGTAGGACTTGAGTTTCACACAGTTTACACAACGAAGACATGGAATATGCTTTAGATCTTTCAGAGTCAGCTGACTTTAATAGTGACATGGTACGTGGATTGGAGGCAGGTCAGCAAGGAAGGAGTCCAGTAGAGATGATGAGCACATAACCCAGGGGAAGCCCAGGATGTGGCAGCCCGATATTGAGGAGTGAGAATCATTAGAACTCAGGGATTGATTTGTTTCTCAGGGCAGGGAAGGAAAGGGGACATTTTAAACAATGCCTTTGTAGTGAATTGGATTCTGTCTCAGGTACAGCAGAAATGTGGAAGGCCCATCTGTCTCAAGGGATAGTGGGGTCACAGCATCTCTCAGGGGTTTTTCTACCAAAGGCAAGACTTTGCAGCACCAGAGAGACTAACTTCCACGGCCTGTACTTAACCAGAAGACTTCAGGCAGGGGAGGAGCTGCAAAGCCCACACACAGCACCCTGTGTGAGGAAAGAAGTCAGAACCTTATCACAGGGCACAGACTTTGTAAGAGAGACATAAAAGAAAAAAGAAATTAATTCCCTGATGGTCCCTTTTGGACTGAAGCATTGGGGACTTGCTAATGAGACTGAAAGAAAATTGTTGTAGGTTGGGCTTCCCTAATTCTGGATTGAGAGGGTAACTTACTTAGAGGCTGTGCTGAAATTGACTCTGAAGTCAACAGGAAAGAGGAAAGCTTGCTGAGCAGATGCTGAATATAATCCCAACCCCTTCCTTCCACTGAGGATTTGAGTTTGCTGATGGTGTGAGGAAGAGCATAAGGGAAGGGTTTGCTCCTTGAGGAAATACATGGGTTCGAATAAAGTGCTCCAGAATTGTCCACTTCTGGGACCCACTCAGTTCAGGTGCAGGCTGAGACGAATTCAAATCATTCTCATCGGTTTACGAAAGCAGTACGTCTCCTTAACAAGATAGAATGCATCTGTTCTCAAGTCTTTACCTTTCATATGTGTGTGTATATAGATGAGGTCTTGCTCTGTTGCCCAGGCTGGAGTACAGTGGCATGATCATGGCTCACCATAGCCTCAAACTCCTGGGCTCAAGTGATCCTCTTAACTCAACCTCCAGAGTAGCTGGGATTACAGGCACATGCCACCATGCCCAGCTAATTAATTTTTTTGTAGAGATGAAGTCTTGCTATATTGCCCAAGCTGGTCTCAAACTCCTGGCCTCAAGCTGTCTCCAGACTCAACCTCCCACAGTGCTGGGATTACAGACATGAGCCATTGCACCAGGCTGCATCTGTATCTTTCTGTTCCTTCTTGAAATTAGCAAGGGCTCTATATTTGTGGCAGTAATGACCACCCTGAGGAGATCAGCCAACTCCTTTCTTCTCCAAAGGCCAGACTCCCCTGCAAGGAAGTAGGTAGATATACAGCGACTGTGCTTAAAGATTCAAAACCCATTTTCTCTGGTCCTAGGCAGGGAAAGATATTTGAGTGAAGACTAAGTTAGTGTTTGACTTCCAGCACTTCCTGTTAGGTCTTTACTGTCCAGGATGGCTGTGGGTAGCATCAACTGTTTAGTAACCAGTGAGCGTTCTTGCTTCTCAGCTGCTGTTATTAAGTTCATCTTGAAAATTGCTGGTTACCTACTAAAGCTAGGTGCTGGGCTTCACTGCCCCACCCCCGGCCAGGCCTGCACTTCTGTCTGCCGACTCCCTGCCATTTCTGCTGGCAGCCCTACGTTGATGGGAAGGTGGTTTTTTGTTGTTGTTGTTGTTGTTTTGTTTTTCTTCAAGGTTTGGACAATCCTAGATTACTTGGTCTTTGAGTCCTGCTCTGGTTAGAACTTCTCAAAGGTAACCTGTTTTTCTCCATTTCAAAACACTTTTGCAGAGCTTGAAATTCATTTCCAGAAAACATCTGAGTATTACCGATCCTTTGCCTTAATGGGGGCCGATCATTTCTCCCTGTGCCTCTGTACCCAGGACCTGCAGTGGACTTTTGATTTCTTCTTTCCTTTGTAAGGCATCTCATCTCTACCTCCAAGTTATGGCTGCCTCTCCTCCTTTCACTGGGGTGTTAGTTCTTGTGCCTAAGTAGTGGATCAAATGTCCCAAAGTCCTCTTTGTCGTTTCTCCTGAGACGCCCCAGAGGCCTTCTTCTGGAATAGAATTTCTGAAGGAGTTCTCTGCTGTCCCAGAGCTCTCCAGACAGCCTTCCACAGCAGATCCACTGCATGATGCTTGCAAAAACCAATGCCACCTAGGTTTTTATTACTGGCATGCTGTGTTTCTTTCTACCCTTATTTATCTAGACTAAACCACTACTCTTGCTAGGAGAACTGTCTGGTCTCCTTTTATACATTCTGTTATCTTCCCAGCTTGGCCTCCTCTGAATTTCTATGGCATTTACCTAGTTTAGCGCATGATTGCATATTGCTTTGTATGCAGGTGTCACCAAGATTCTACGCACCTTTGGGATAAAGGCCTGGTCTTAAACTGTTTTTAATCCCCATAGTAATTGGTACTAATGGATAATAGTGGCCTCATAAGTACTTTGAGTTCATTTAATTGATATGACTTGCTCCTAATTGTGTTTATCACTTAGATAAAGTTGACTGCCCAGTGGAGAGATCGTGGAGATCACCTGGAAAGCGTGCTCAGCCTAACAGGGCCTCTTTCCATCGAAGCTGAGAGAAAAGCAAAGTGGAAACCACTAAAGCCCTATTTTCAACTTTCTTCTGGTGGTTTTGTTTAATTGCAACAATTTGCCATGTTGTCACACTGAAAAACACTTAGGTGGAAGACTGACCTTAACCACTAAAGTCAGGAAGAAGATTATTAAGATGGAATCAAATTCTGAAAAAGATTACTTTTATGAGCAAAATTGTAAAATAATTAGTTACACTGTTATGAGGGTTGCCGAGGCTTTGGCATGCACTCAGTGACCACCATGTGCAGGTAACAGGAGCCCTGGACTGAGAGAAGA
The DNA here is from genome assembly GCF_009764315.1 of Trachypithecus francoisi. Lineage (NCBI taxonomy): Eukaryota > Metazoa > Chordata > Mammalia > Primates > Cercopithecidae > Trachypithecus > Trachypithecus francoisi. Next base: position 163,498,272 of record NW_022681454.1, on the reverse strand, counting down.
TGTGGGCTCTGCAAGGGGCTTTTTCTGCAGCGTTGGTGGCTTGGCCCTGGATTCTTACACTGTTGTGTGAGCAGAATCACAGGCCTGTCCCGACCTTAGAGTGGTGCTGAGGCTCCGATGAGATATCATCCGTCGGGGTGTTTTGTAAGCCATAAATGCTAAGTGAATTGTAAGGGAAGTTATCATAGCACTCTTAGTAAGAATTAAATCCAGTAGGGCTTGAATTACAGGATCTCTTCTGTTTTTCACCGAGATCCAGTTCTTAGTGAAAGAGCCTATAATGACACTTTACATGGGAGATTCAGGGAAGTGTTCACGATGCAATTCCACTTTGTGATAATGGACTGGTAAAGAGGAAGGAGGAAATGCTATTTAACTACCTTTCCAGTTATTGAGTGCATCTTTTCAAATAGATGAAATGTTATCCTGATGAAAGAGGAAACCCTAGGTGATCCAGTTCCTATGCTGTGAATTTGAATGGTCTTAATCAAACAACCACAGACACAGGAGTGAGGGACAGTTCGACATTTTGAAATATAAATTAAGTAGGCGATTGCTTTTCCCTTCAACAATAACAAGAACATACATTTCCGGCATCTCCGCCTCCTCTTCTGTGTTACCCTGAGCCTCTGTTCTCAGGCCTGTCTTTATCACCAGGCTCTCAAATTCCACTGTAAGCAAATGATGCATTTCTGAGGACTCACTTAAAGAAATCTTGGTTTATACTTAGTTCTGTGGTTAAAGAATAGACGTTTTCTAAAACTGTCTAAGAAATGAATAGAATTTGTACCCAAGGCGAGCAGTAAGTTAGTAATAGGTCTAACTTAAAGGGCATATAAGTAGAATAAATTCACTCAGCAGATATTCAGGTGTTTGTTTTGAGCAAAGTGTGTTTCTGAACAGTGGGAATACATCAGTAAACAGCAGCAATGACAGGAGCACAGCCCTCTGAGAGCTCTCATCCTAATGGGGGCGCAGTATGTAAATACGTAGTAGTTAATGCTCTGAAGACAAAGGCAGGGTCAAGGTAGATAGAGCATAATGGGGTGGGCACTGTTTCACATAGGTGACCAGGAAGGGCCTCGCTGATTAAAGGCCTGAGGGTTCCAAAGGAAATGTTCCAGGTATCCCAGAACTCATTTCAGATGGTGGAAATAGTAAGTTCAAGGATTCCAGGGTTTACCCATTCCAGGATTAGCAGAGCCCAGGGAGGCTGGTGGGGAGTGAGCGAGCATAGAGAGGTTGGATATGGAGGCTGTGAGTCTGCCAGAGGCCTACTACTCTGTCAGGCCATAGCAAGGCTGCCTCTGACTTTTACACTGAATGATGAACTGCTGGGAAAATGTACGTTGTAATAATTTAAGAATTTTAGCGTTTTATTTTCATTATATTTTGAGGCATTCCCCATGCACAGATTGTTACTAATCATTAAATAATAAAAGTAATGAATGCATGGTGCTAAGCACCATCAACAAATATTTGAATGCCAACCCTTTTTTTGATGGGAGAATTTTGTTGATGATAAAAATTACATTCCCAAATTGCCAGAGTAGGCACAAGGCCTCTCTGAATTATCAAGTGAAATGAAGGTTTCGAGGCCCAAAGACACGGGCCTTGGTCAGACCCCCTGTGGAACAGCTCAGATTTACACAACCAGCAGTTCTTGGTCTAAAGAGGAAAAGTTGGGTCTATGGCACGGCCACAGGCATTCGGTTCATCACCTGCCCTTAGTCCAGGTAACAAGGTAAAAGTAGTGAGGCTCAGGCTTCACTCCAGGTTGCTCTGGAAGTGAAGTTGGAGGGAGAAACCTGCAGCTGTGCCCAAGAGGACCGGCCCATCCTCCATATAGGAAGTCCTAGAGGAATCTGGGCTGATTCACATCTGCAGTGAGATGAGGGCATCTGGAGAGGGTATGAATGGAGCGTCCTAATACTTTGAGAGCTTGAATCCATTTATTCCCTCATTTTATTGTCCAGAATGTAAGGGACACACAAGAAGTTGTCTTGCCTGTGGAAGGCAAGTTCTCACGGGCTGCGTGGTGCACAAGCTGTGTCTGTGGCCATCTGCCAAGTCACAAATGGCTTGGCCATCACAGTGCTTTGCCCTATTTGTATTTACTGCAATGGAATTTTTAGCAGTGCACCAAGAACTCCCTTGTTCTTTCCCTTTTCTCTTTACCCCTCACCATTTCTTCCCTTTGCCAGTGCAGTCTTACTCCTGGTTGTCATGATCATATTATGATAAATTTGGAAAGGACCTAAAAGATGAGTCTACAGCTTGGAGAGATCAGCTGACTCCCAGGGGTCATCTTGTAAATAAAAAATTGAGGAAAGGAGTGAGTATCCTCACTCCCAGCTTGTGGGTCTTAATCCTAAAATTCTAAGCTGGTCTACTCTTCACACGTCACCCCAGAATTTCTGTTCTTGACCTTAACCTCAGAGCCCAACCCATCTCTCATCCCAGGCACCTGATCCTATCCATTTGCTGTATTATAATCTCAGCTCCACAACTGCAGGGAGACCTGCAGTGAATTCTTCACACTGACTGTCGCTAAGAACACTCTATATGTTTCTGTTAGAAGTTGTTCTGTGTCTCGATTGGGTACTATTAATACTATCTTTCAGGCTCATGATGAGTTAAGTAGCTTTATTCTGAGCTGTCCCACCACAAAATAATTAACCACCCTTTGTAAGATTGTATGTGAAATTACCCTCCCAGTTCCAGAAAAGGGGGTTTTGTTTGGCCAGTTGGGAAGCCATGTGTGCACAATCAAATAGGTGGGAGAGGTAGGAATTGAGAAAGGCACTTGCATTATCAAAGGATCCAGAATTAGCAAGAAAATGTAAATTCACAATTATTTCAGGTCCTGAGTCATACTAGGAAAGCATATTAAGAAGATTGCCCTCTGATTTATAGACAGTGTGCTGTGTGGGCTGCAGAGAGGACAGGGTTTGCTTCCTCCATCCAGGCAGAGCGTGGGCAGCGTGGACTTGTGGGCAGGCAGCCAGGGATCAGCACCTCCATAAAGCACCTCCCTGGTACATGGCATCCTCTAGCCATTTTTCTAGCCAAAGAAGAGTTCTGACTCACTGATGTGTCCAGGCTTCCAGACATCCATCAGCTCCTGCCTGGTTTCACTCTGAATATAGGAGCTTCACACTAAATACATCAGGAACTTCTTGGAAAATGGGCTTGAGATCAAATAAAAATAATTGAAAGCTGGCAGAAGTAGTGCCATCTACAGATTAGCAGGTGACATAAATTCATTGGACTGGAATGAAAATTCAAATCTCTACGTGCATACTCCAAATGAGTAGGAAGAATGTTTTGAAAGGACATAATTTTTTAAAGGAGGGAAGTGTTGGAAAAATATTCTAATGAAAAGAAAGACAGCAGCTAGAGATGCTTCTGTTCCAGCTTAAATTGAATATAGACTCTAATAAGGATGGTGTCAAAGATCAAAGAAAAATGTGAATACAGCATTGTAACCCTTCGATGTGCCTTGTGATCCGTTTTAGGCTTGGTCTGGCAGCATAAAGGCCCCATGCACCAGTGTGTCTGTCCCATTTCTATTCAGTTTCCAGATTTGACTAATTCCTTGGATCATCAGATTTCTGGAGAAGTGTCTCTCTGATCAATTAAGGATGACCCAATTAATACAATGAGCTATGATGGTGCCACTGCACTCCAGCCTGGGTAACAGTGAGATGCTATCTTAATACGTGAATGAATGAATAAGAATAAGAATTTGACATTAAGTATGTGCTGAAACATCAATAAACTCTTCCAAATGATATACCTGTGATTAGAATAGCCTTCATTGCATGTTTCAAGTGCTAGAACAATTTAATAATTGCCTTTATGGAACTAAGAAAACAATCCCAGTCCTGATCTGGGATTATTATTAGCCATCATAGTCTTTTTATTTTGGTTCTAAGCCACTAAATTAATTGCATGACCATGTGCAATACCATACCTTCTCTAGGCCTCCATTTTTTAGAATAAAGAAAAAGCTTTATGAAAAGATACCCAAGTTTTTCCAAGTCTAATGTTCTAGTTCTGAGAAGAGATGTGTAGACGTGTTTTTATCTTGCTTAGTAATTATATATCTATAGAGAGCAACCTTTAATGTAATTTCTCCCTGCTCCTTTATAAGGGTTTGTGATTCTCTTTTTCTCTTTAAAAGACTGTAGTAGGCCGGGCGCGGTGGCTCAAGCCTGTAATCCCAGCACTTTGGGAGGCCGAGACGGGCGGATCACAAGGTCAGGAGATCGAGACCATCCTGGCTAACACAGTGAAACCCCGTCTCTACTAAAGAATACAAAAAACTAGCCGGGCGACGAGGCGGGTGCCTGTAGTCCCAGCTACTTGGGAGGCGGAGGCAGGAGAATGGCATGAACCTGGGAGGCGGAGCTTGCAGTGAGCTGAGATCCGGCCACCGCACTCCAGCCTGGGCGACAGAGCCAGACTCCGTCTCAAAAAAAAAAAAAAAAAAAAAAGACTGTAGTAAAGGTCCCTTGAATGTCTCCCTTCTGATGATCAGGCTTAACCAACATTTATGTTTAGTAGGATATCAGCAGTATGTCATCTCCATATTAGAGTGATTTTTTAAAATAATGATTCGATGACCCTGGCAATTTAAACAGTATATTTCTGAGAGCCTTATTTTGTATTATTTTTAATCAGAAAAACATACCATGTGAACAAAGTGTGGAGATTCAAGAATGATTTCTTAATATTATGCTCCATTAAAAATAAAGTTTTGTGAAGATGGCATCTCTGGGCCTGTAGTTTGTTTTTAGGTTTGAAAAACAGTGATTTAACACAGATCAGTTTTTGAAAAAGTATGTGCCTTCTGTGTATTAAAAAAATAATAATAACAGCATAAAATAAAATTCTGTAGAGGCCGAACGTTAGTATAGTTGGAGTAATAATGTTGTGGCCCCTCTCAGTTGTTCTGGGGGCTTTAACAGTTCATCTGGTGGCTGTTCACAGCAATCCAGCAAGTCTGGGTGTATATTTAGTTCTACCCATTAAGTAGCTGGAAATTTTCCTAACACTACACAATTAATAAGTGCATGTGGTACCAAGAATGCATGAGGTCTCTCCTGAGTCTCATTTTCCTCCTGAGGGACAACTACTTTAAAAAGACAGGCTCTAATTCTTCTCATGGTGTGCTGCTGTATAGCTCTTAATTTGTGAGTTTTTATATTTAAATGTCATGACTGTGGCTTGTCATCACAACACCATCCATCAGCCAGGGATACAGAGAGAGGAGATGGTGAAGCTAGGAGGAGCAATGAGGAACCAGGCGGGAGCGACCATGTACTCTGCCAGGTCGCTGCTAGCAGACAGGCCCTCATCCGAGAGTGGCAGCGGAGTGCTGCCCAAGGGAGTGGTTTGTTTGAATTTCTTAATTTGTGTATTCCACTGACAGTGCCAGGCATTGGTTTTTAGCAAATGAGGCACTCCCTTCCTAAGAGTTGTCTATATAATCATAGGTACTGCTGGTCAGGAGGTCTTGTACTACTTCAACCTGTTATCAGATAGTCATTCTGTACATTCTAATTCCTGTACTTCTTTGCATCTGCCCACTTCTTTCCTTCCCGGCTGCTTTTGGTTCAGGCCCCTGTTCATTTCCTTCCTGGATATTGTATAATACTAGTCTCCTAGCCAGCTGTACATTGCAGCCATACGAGGATCAAGCTGATCTTTGTAAACACAGAACTAGCCCTGCCACTTCTCCTTTTCAAAACCTATGAGTGCCCCCATCCTTGGCATTGCATACTGTCTGGTCATTATCTGGGCCAGCCTGCCTTTCCAGCCTACTTCCCCCTCCTCTGTTCTTGCACACACTACCTGGCCATCAATGCCTAATTACAGACATTTCCCCAGGTTCTCTGTAATCACCGTTTCTTTCAATATTCTATTCCTCTTTTGGGTCAGCTTCTCTCCCCTGGTCCACTTGAGGACTTCTTTAAAGAATCACTTCCAGAAAATTCTTCCTGGCTCATCCAAACTATATATTAATACTTTGATCTCTTGTCTGGTGCCCCAGTGAATCTTTGACACCCTGTGATGGGCAGCTGTCACACTGTCTTATAACTGTCCATGTATGTTCCTCTGTCCCCTGCCAGATTCTGACAGAGGGGAAAGGCCTGAGTCTCACCTCTGTGCGCCTCAGCCCCTGGCAGTGCACCCAGCACAGGGTCATTTCTCAGGTAATGCATATCGATTTGGATTGAACTGATCCCCTAGATGCTTCTAAAAGTAACCTAAAAGCAATGCCCTTTCCTACTTTCCTGTGATTATCACATTTGCCATCTGAATTAGGTATTACCTTTGTGTGATTAGAGGCTTCGAGAATCTCTGTACAGAAATAGACTCTAGAACATGGACAAGAAAGGGCAATATGAATCTCTGTAGTAGGAATTTGGACATTGAGATAAGACTTAGCTGATTTATCACTTAAATGATTTGACTCTGGACTGCAGTAATGGCCAAAGGAACATTCTTGTTCCATAGATTTCTTGGCCCTTGACTTTAGATTCCCGTATGTATCTGTTTTCATGCTGCTAATAAAGATATACCTGAGACTAGGTAATTTATAAAGCAAAGAGGTCTAATTGACTCACAGTTCCACATGGCTGGGGAGGCCTCACAATCATGGCGGAAGGCAAAGGAGGAGCAAAGGCATGTCTTACATGGCAGCAGGCAAGGAAAGAGCTTGTGCAGGGGAACTCCCATTTATAAAACCATTAGATCTCATGAGACTTACTACCACAAGGAAAATATGGGCGAAACCACCCCCATGATTTAATTATCTCCACGTGGCCCTGCCCTTGACACATGGGGATTATTACAAGTCTAGGTGAGATTTGGGTGGGGACACAGCCAAATTGTATCACCATAGTTTATATTCAGAGATCACCCTGATTACCTAAAATTCAGTATAGTTGATGCTTCAACAATATGGGTTGGGGCACCCAACCCCTCCCCATGCAGTTGGAAATCTTTGTGTAATTTTTGACCCAGAACTTAACTACTAATAGCCAGTTGTTGACCAGAAGCCTTTCTGATGACATGAACAGCTCATTAACACATATTTTGTATGCTATGTGTATTATATACCATATTCCTATAATAAAGTAAGCTAGAGAAAAGACAATGTTATTAAGAAAACCTTAAGAAGGAGAAAATACATTTGCCATTCACTAAGGGGAAGTGGATCATCATAAATGTCTTCAGCCTTGCCATCTTCGAGTTGAGTAGACTGAGGAGGAGGAGGAGGGACTGGTTTTGCTGTCTCATATGTGGTGGATGTGGAAGAGGTGGAAGGAGAGGCAGGCACACTCGGTGTAACTTCTGTTAAAAAAAAAAAAAAACGTGCATATAAAGGGACTGAGCAGTTCAGACCCATGTTGTTCAAGAGACTCTATGCTGATCCTGAAAGATGTTAGGTGGGATAGAATGGGCTTATGAGAATTTTGTTCCCTTTTTTTTAATTGCAGAAACAAATTTTTAATTTTTGTTTAAAAAAGACATGGATATTTTGAATTCATTATGATATATGGGAAAGGAAGTAGCAGAAACATATTCATAACTGAAATGGCTTGAGTTGACTACCAGTTTTGAAAAGATAGCATTCATGTCTTAATGAGTATTTTATTGCCACTTTCCAATTCATATGAAATTGGGTTTTCCCAACTCCATGCTTCATGAGTGTAACCCTATGAAGAATGTGTTTTCATGTAGAAGGTAGCTTATGTGCCTGTGGCATCATTCCCACGCAAATTAAAATAGGGGTAACTCTCAGTAGGTGTTGCAACAAAACCCAGTTGTATCACTCTACGAATTATTCATCAGAGTAGATGGGGCAATACCCAAATTGACTCTGCCAAGGAAAAACAATAATATTCATTTAGTACAAAACACCCCTTACACAAGAGTTCCTTTTCCTTCTAGCTCCAGAAATACATGGGCAACAGTCTTATTGATTATAGGTGGAGAAAGAAGAAATAGGACTGAACAAAGCATTTTATTAAACATTTTTAGATAAAATACAATGGCTGGGAGGTAGGGAAGGGGTCAAAATAAAGAACATTTGATATTTGCTAAATATTTCTCTTTTGTTCTATTTATAGAAAATAAAGTAGTCTTTCAGAGTTTTCCCAAAGATTATGAGGTTTAACAACTTGTCCATTGTAGCTTTTGTTAAGCCTGGTTTTGAAATCTGTGGTCTTTGTTCTTGTATTTTGAAGGACTGCATTTTAAGCTGCTGGATTATAGTACTTAGGGTTTACTCTTTGCTGGCTCAAATCCCTTTCACAATGTTAGATTGTTATTTTACTCTTTGCTGGCTCAAATGTCTTTCACAATGTTAGATTGTTATCAGCTAAACTTTTTTTTTGAAACAGCGTCTCGCTCTGTCGCCCAGCCTGGAGTGCAGTGGTGCCATGTTGGCTCACTGCAACCTCCACCTCCCAGGTTCAAGTGATTCTCCTGCTCCAACCTCTCAAGTAGCTGGGACTACAAGAGTGCACCACCATGCCCGGCTAATTTTTGTATTTTTAGTAGAGATGGGGTTTCACCATATTAGTGATCCACCCACCTCAGCCTCCCAAAGTGCTAGAATTACAGGAGTGAGCCACTATGCCTGGCTCAGCCAAACTTTTCGTGGTGCTGTCTGTAAGATCCTAATCAAACAAGCTGAAAAAGTACATTTGCAGAATATTTTGCCAGCATCCAAAGTCACGTGATATCTTATGTTCTTCCGGCAACACATTGTAATTTGTTCTTAAATAATTGCCACTGGATTCCATATAAGCATGGCTTCATACAGCAAGTGTGTAAACATGATTATGGGTGCCTAGCAATATGGAAATCCTCCTGAACTATATGTATAAGTTTTTGCTATCCAGGAGCTCTTCTTATAATCGAGAAGGAATTTCCTCAACACAAAACAGAAAAGTGCAAGATCATACACCAGGGAGCAGTGTCAAGTTTGATAGGTGCACATGCCGTGGGGTGATGAGAAAGACTAGAAGTTTCTACCCTGTGAGCTCTGGGACTTGCAGAAAGGAAAGGCAGAAAAGGGCCTGGAGGCTGGATGGGTGGTCAACAAACATCATCTGTAGGTGGCACCCAAGCTATTTGGTGCCCCTCCTTCCTACCCAACTCCAAGCCCATAGCATCTAGAGAACATATTGAAGTTATCTGTACATCTTTCCCCTACTAGACTGTGAGTGGACATGGTCTGTGGTTTATTGAGCTTTGTGGCACTTCCCATCCCCTAAATCCTGGCAGTGTGCCCAGCACATAATAAATACCTTTTGAAAAATCTGAAGTGAAAGAGTAAATTGAGAGTGAATTCTTACTGAAACTGTTAATTCGTTAGTGTTAATTTGGTACTTTACTTTGAATCAATTTTCACAGAATTTTAGAGTAAAATGCTTCTATACAAACAACCTGTAAATGATGCATTATGTCTTCTGTACCTTAGTAACTCTTCCAGATGGGAGAGGATGAGAGTAAAAATGAGGAAGAGGGAAACTATTTTGCTAACTGAAATTCCTGCATAAAATGAAAGTCTCTGCTTCTGTATCTCATAAGGTCTCTAAGGGAACTAGATTCCATTTCAGAACAGTTGCTGTGTTTGTAGCCCAAAGCACCTACTGACATTATTAAAATATAATAGCACAGCAGTGTCCCCTTCTCTTTACTCTGCTAGCACAATGTGTTTGCAAGTAGAAAGCCAAATATGGAGAGCCTCTGTTTGAAAACAGAGTATCTTGAGATATGCACTTTAAAATTCAGTTTGATTTTCCATTTGTTGCATTCTCTTTAATTGGGGGAAAAAGTTGTATTTACCACCCATATTTATTAGAACCCATCTCCCAACCTGTCTTGTCTCTGATTCTCCCCCATGGTATTTAGCCAGGCATCTGCTATGGCTTGGGCACCAGGGAGTCAATAATGAGTGACCCAGCTCTTGCCCTCAATATGCTCACCACAGAATACACCTAAGGGGGCAGCTCATGCATTCTCAGACTTGAGACCCTGCAAAGGACCCAGTGCTGAAAGTCATTTATAATTATTTATAATTTATAATAAAGTTTTAAAGAAAACTCAAGGTCTGGCTTTTAGAAGACATAACTTAAAAATAGATTCAAGAAGCATAATTTCAATAAAGGATGGTTTATACAATGTGCTAATCATTCTTGTTTATCAAGGCAACAGTACATACATGTTTGATATACATTTGATTGTGAATCCTTATAATTGTCTTGTACTTGCCCAAGACACACAGCCAGTGAAAGTGGTTCTGTCCGGAATCCTGGCCTTGTCTCTCTCTCACCCGAGGCCATGCTCTTCACAGCTGTTCTGTATTCAGTAGGTCAGCTTTCCAACCACAAAGGAAACCACAAGTTTAGCCAAGTAAAGAAAGACATTTGTAAAGTCATGGCAGGGTGTCTATCATGCCACTGCAGTCTGTGCTATCTCCCTTGGCCACAGGGTTTCCGCTGGTGGCGTAATGTGTTGGCTTCCTAGGGCAGGAAAGCACTCCAGTTTAGTGGGGTGTATGGAAATCTATGGCAAAACAAAACTCTTTTCTTTCCTACTGAAAAAAATATGATCTGAAGCTAATTTATCATCACCAGGTGCCCCTTCAATGTTGCTGTAAGCAGAATTGAAATAACAACTTCTGCCTTTGAAGAAGGCATGGCTATAGGATTAGAATGAAATGGAGGATAGAGGACTAGGTGAAGGTTAGATCTTTGGATATAGAAGTGCAGCCAACCATAATGTCTGGTGATGTTCCCCGGCCTGTGGAAGGCAGATGAGATTGAAACCAGGGCGTACATGAGTGATCTGGAGCCCGTAAGTGTAACAGAGCGGAGAGCGCTAGATGAGGTGGAGCTCATAGGAGCGTGGGAAGTTGAATGAGACAGTAAGGAACATTCTGGAAGCTGTAATGGGGAGTTAGGAGAATGCCAGAGTGATCTGATGCAGTCCTTCCAAATGCCGGCAGAGCCCAAGCCATGACCAGTGACGTAGACTAGAAGTCACGTTTATTGGGAGAGAAGAGGTTAAAGAGCACCTAGGTGAACAATTAGGTCCTCCACAATGAAGGCAGGTAATGTGGAGGAAAGAGAGCTTGTCGTGGTAAATGAAAGCAGCCTGAATCCATTTTTGAGCTCTATGAAGTAAAATATAAATTTAATGTACAAAATATATTTGTTCCTATAAAAACTATATGTTTTGATATCAAAAAACAAAATTATGATTTCTGTGAGAAATATGATTCACATCTGGAACATCTTATGGTTGTGTTTCGTTTAAAAAGTATATAGGTTTGGCTGGGTGCGGTGGCTCACGCCTATAATCCCAGCACTTTGAGAGGCCGAGGCGGGTGGATCACCTGAGGTCAGGAGTTTGAGACCAGCCTGGCCAATATGGTGAAACCCCATCTCTACTAAAAATACAAAAATTAGCCAGACATGTTGGTGGGCACTTGTAATCTCAGCTACTTGGGAGGCTGAGGCAGGAGGATTGCTTAAACTTGGGAGGCGGAGGTTGCAGTGAGTCAGGATCGCCCCACCGCACTCCAGCATGGGTGACAGAGCGAGACTCCATCTCAAAAAAAAAAAAAAGTATGTAGATGTTTGTATTTTAGCTGCATTGCTAACATTTTATAGTATTTTTAATGGATGAATGCTAATGTTTATGTATATGTATTTTTGTTTCCTTAAAAACAGGTTCTTGCTCAAGTACCAACTCTATGGACCCAGGACAGGTTTGTCCCATGACCTGCTGTGAACAGTGTGTTGTCTGATAGAAGATTCGGTTGGCAAACCATCTCTCTATTGCCTTACAGAGCAAGCAAAGAAGATGGATCGATTGAAGAGCCATCTGACTGTGTGCTTTCTACCTTCTGTGCCCTTTTTAATCCTAGTATCCACTCTAGCCACCGCTAAGAGTGTGACTAACAGCACTTTAAATGGCACTAACGTGGTCTTGGGCTCTGTGCCCGTAATCATTGCCAGAACTGACCATATCATAGTCAAGGAAGGGAACAGTGCCTTGATTAATTGTAGTGTTTATGGCATCCCTGACCCACAGTTCAAGTGGTATAATTCCATTGGCAAGCTGCTGAAAGAAGAAGAGGATGAGAAGGAGAGAGGAGGAGGTAGGCTTTAAAGTTGTATCAAATGTCATAATAAAATACAAGCAGGAGCTTTGGAGCCAGCACCCATGATGTTAGTTCTTCTCATGCAAATGATTTAAAGATCTCATCTTGTCTTGTTTTTCTAAGGCAGGAGAGCAAATATATATCCTTAAGGATTCAAAGAAGCAATTAATTCATTTTTTTCATTCACTGACACAAAGGACAAACACAGAAGTCTTTTAAAAGGCGTCTTGGAATTTTGTAATGTAATACATCCAATACATTATAGAGACAAATGTAAAATGGATTTTCCTAAGTAATATATTCAATTTTTAAGGGAGTTTTGTTTTCTTTCATGGAGATGGCTGGAATAAACAATATAACCATTGTTTATCATTAAATGTTCATTTAATTCATTGGCTGTGGATTTAAAGACCACACTTCTGAAAAGAAACTTCAGGGCAAGTCTCAGCCACTGGCTGGGATCCTTCTGTATTCCTGGAGTCCTGGCTGCAGTTTCTAGGCTGAGGCAGGGAGGGAGGGACGATGCAATAACAAGGAAGGATGTGGGGCAACAGGAGACTGCTTGGCTTTTAATAAATGCATTTGTGACCAAAAAGTGTGAATCACCTCACTCTGGGAAAGACTAGCCAGAGAGAGGATTGGGTCTTTGGGAATCAGTGCATTTCTTGTTTTAGATGCGAGAAGTAATTGTCTGAAAACCCAAGCCTGGTCAGATTGACCAGAAGGAGTTAATCTGCTTTCCTAGGCATTTACTGTGTGAAGTAGAGGGGTTGGGGTGGGGGAGTGAAAAGACCATTGTTCTGAAGTAGCAGCTTATTAGTTTCTTCCATTCACATTGGCCTCCTGTTCCACAATTCTTTAACCAATGAGCAATCCCCAGAAGAGTTTCTGCTCCAGGAAAACCTACATTTTAGATCTCTTTCCCTCATGTTATCTTAATTGCCCTGAAAAAAAGAATAGAGGCTAATGCTGTATATCTCCTTAGGAGCTAAGTGAATGGAGTTTTCTTGCAGTTGCCTACTTCTGGTTCACAGCTGTGTTCCGAATGGTTAAGGCTGCTAGCTGTCTAATTGGCCGGATTGTGGGGTTTGCTGTAGTGCTGTCACTCACATTGCTTTTGGTTAGCCAGTCAAGGTTGTAGAGCATTATAAAGCTTCTTCCTTTAAGTCAAAAATATTATATATTATGAATCGTGTTTAACCCAGGAGAGTCGAACTTTTACCCACCAAGAGGAATTGTGGGACCATAGCAAAGGTAAATTAGAAGGCACCTTGGAGATGTTATAGTTCAAATGCCCCTTTACTGAAATTTGCCCAAAGTCCTGCTATTATTAAGTGGCTATGACTAGGCCTGTAATCCCAGCACTTTGGGAGGCTGAGGCGGGCGGATTGCCTGAGATCCAGAGTTTGTTACCAGCCTGGCCAACATGGTGAAACCTCATCTCTACGAAAATTACAAAACTTAGCCAGGCACAGTGGCACACACCTGTAATTCCAGCTACTCAGGAAGCTGAGGCAGGATAATCTCTTGAACCCAGGAGGTGGGGGTTGCAGTGAGGAGAGATCACGGCACTGCACTACAGCCTGGGTGACAGAGTGAGACTCTGTCTCAATTTTAAAAAGTGGCTATGACCAGAACCTTTACTACGGACAGTGGAAAGATGAGGGAACACAGCCCCTAGCCCACAGTGGTTTTGGTTCCTATAGCCCTTTCCTCCAGGACAAGTCAGAAGGCAGTGATGTCACACTTGTGAACAGGGGGCAGTAGCCATGGTAACAAAGACACTGCAGCCCAGGTACCTTAGCAGGTCTTTCTGCAGGGCTGAGCCATCGCTAGGGAACCCAGGGCAACTGAATCAAAGGGAACAAAGACCCCAGACCTGGATCTCCCTTTTACATGGACCCTGAAGCAAAGGTTATCCCTGGGTATTAAAGAGCTGGGTTGGGGCACTGAACTCCTCAGTCCTACAGAGGAAGAGAACTGTGGGAACAGCATAGTGCTGGGGCCTGAATTTCAGTTCCAACATTTTGAGGATTATCCCAAAGTGTAGTATCTTACTGCTTCTGAGTTACATATGTGGTGTCTTAGCGAAAAGGTCCTTGGAACTGCTGACTCAGCATTGGCAAGCTGGCTCTGCACCGTGCTTCCTTCATCTGTATATTGAGGGCGTTGAACTAGTTGGTAGTCGTATTTGGCTCCATTTTCTTTTGTTTGTGGGTGCTAAGATGGACTATAGTAGTAGCCTGTCAGTAGACTCCAGGCTAGTGGCTGCCAGTCAAAAGCCTTTGGCGCAGAGAACCGCTCCATCAGAATTCAGCACTCTGGTTTGTAGCCAGCCGCCTTGCTGATAAATCGGTTAGCTATTTTAAATCTCTCTAAAACTTTCAAGTTTTAAAAAGAACTCGTGACACTAGTACTTGATGTTCCAGCTCAGCTTTTGTAATTACAATGCATGATGGTAATTTCAGAGCATAAGCAACATGGGGTAATATACAAAGCAGTGTACCTAACATTACCAGGCAGTACGCAGAAAACAACAGAAACAAGAGATTCTTGTGCATAAAATATCAGAATCTGAGAGCTGGAATGGCCTATTGGTAAACCCATAGTCTTTAACTTTTCATTTTTGATGGGGGAAATGCCCATATTATAACATGGACATAGATTTCCATTTTTCAGGCCAATAGGCAGGAGTTTAAATGGAGCAGTGTTTTTGTTTTTTTTGTTTTTGTTTTTTTTTTAATAACTCAACAAAGAGGTGATTGAATATAGTATGAAAAATACTGGGCCAGGCACCGTGGCTCACGCCTGTAATCCCAGCACTTTGGGAGGCCGAGGTGGGTAGATCACGAGGTCAGGAGATTGAGACCATCCTGGCCAACATGGTGAAACCCCATCTCTGCTAAAAATACAAAAGTTAGCTGGGTGTGGCGGCACATGTCTGTAATCCCAGCTACTCAGGGGGCTGAGGCAGGAGAATCACTTGCACCTGGGAGGCCAAGGTTGCGGTGAGCCGAGATCATGCCACTGCACCCAAGCCTGGTGACAGAGTGAGACTCCATCTCAAAAAAAAAAAAAAAAAAAAGGAAAAAGAAAAGAAAAATGATACTAATATCCTAGAACCTTATACACTAAGACTACTGTTAGAACCAAACTAACAAAATTATAATTTTCATTAACAACTGCCATTTACTAAGTCCCTGCACCAAGTGACATATATTATTTCTAATCCTTACAATAAGCCCGCCAGTGAAGTGTTATTAATCCTCATGTATACAGATGAGAAACCAGGTGAAACCAGAGGATATGACACAACCAGAGTGTGGCCAGCGGGTGTTCATTTTCCCTCCGTGACCCACCGCATCATCCTTTAGATTCCCATAGGTGAAAAATGTTGAAGAGCCTCTCACCCAGACTGAGTGAATGTGAGAAGAATTCCTAGATGGAAAAGGCATCCTCACTACCAATAGCAAGGTCAGACAGTGTTAGGATTTGTGCCGGAACGTGTGTGTGTACATGGCATGCACATGCACAAAAAGGCGCTCAAAATCATCGGTGAGTCACTCAGGGAGCACACTGCCATTCACTTTGTGATTAGACTGGAAAGGAGCAATTTCATGTCTTGTTTCTGCTGAAAAGCTGAGAGAGCTGTTATTCATGCCGGCCCCTCCAGGCCCAGAGAGAATGGGGCTATTTCCTGTCATTGGCAGGAGCAGCAGCTGGTTTGCTTTGCTTGCCTGGTGCTGTCACTTCAATTCCACAGGATCAGGAGAGGCTCATGTGTGATCTCTATCTGGAAGACTTTTGTTTTTGTAGTTCAGCAAGATCCTGTTTGGGGTAGTCCACCCACCATAAAGCAGACAACATGCAACAAGCAATAACCACAAATGGCCACGAAATATACTGTTTTCAGTTTTCCTTTTGCTAGAAGTGAGTAGAAATGTATAGTAGCCAGGAATTAAGTCCTAACTATTTCAGGCACTAATTATCCAGTGTATTTTCACTGTTGCTTCTTACTGTGACTTTAAACCATTTACATTAACATTAGCACCTAAGATAAGTAACAAGGGTTTCAAGGAAATCAACTGGTTTCAGCCCTTGTATAAGTTTGAAATTCTTCCATTAAGTTAGGTTTTTTACTTTTCTTGTGGATTTGTTTTCTGTACTCCTGTAGTGTCTGGTTGGCAAAAAAAATTAAGCACTGAGTCCACAATTGTCACAAATGCTACTATAGTGCTAGGGAATTCATTATTATAAATTTTGCCTCTAGTTTACATTGCTCTATTGTCTTTATCCCTCTACTTTTGCAATTTCTTTGAATAGATTGTAATATGCCTTTTAACTAATTCTGCAAGGGACCATGACAAACTGTGTCAGCCAGTGTTAAGACTGTAGTTATCACCCCCCTACTTAATATTTACATATCAAGAGGTCAGTGTCCATGGCATTAAATGTAAATTATCCTTTACCTCTAATATATCCTATATTAACATGTTATACTGAATTCTTGTTTAGTATATTAAATATTTGAGATTTAAAACACTCATCAAGGCCAGGTATAGTGGCTCATGGCTATAAGCCCAGCACTTTGGGAGGCCAAGATGGGAGGGTCACTCGAGCCCAGGAATTCAAGATCAGCCTGGGCAACATAGTGAGACCCTGTCTCTATGGGAAAAAAAAACAAGTTAGCAGGGCCTTGTGGCACACATCTGTAGTTCCTGCTACTGGGAAGGCTGAGATGGGAGGATTGCATGAGCCTGGGAGTTTGAGGCTACAGTGAGCCTCGATCACGACACTGCTTTCCAGCCTGGGCAATAGCAAGATCCTATCTCAAAAACACAACATCAAATGGTACCAAACACAATTTATGATTTGTGAACATATTATTTATATATTATTGGAAAATATGTAATTATGAATATATGATTGGAAATTCAGAAGAATCACACTATATAGTCTTTAAGGAAGTTCTTTGACTTTTCTGAACCATAGTTTTCTTGTCTAGGAAATAGAGATAATCCTTTTTTACTAAAAGTGGGATTGTGAGTCTTAAATGCTTTAGCAGAGGTACCTGGAACATAGCAAGCTCTCAGTAAGTGGCACTGCTATTATTATTGTTAATATTGTACTATATCCTCACAATAATATGTTTCAATTGCTAAAATCCCTGTTTCTTAATATAGTGTGTTTTGTAAAGAAAGGAAAGAGTTTTCTGGGTAAAATTTAATATTCTGTCAATTTCTCAACCTTTTCAAAACTCAGTAAATGCAAAACAAATTCGTATCCCTTAAATGTTATTTGAAATTTCAAAATAATGTCCTGACTGCTATGACAGTGAGTTTGGGATTCTCATCAGAGGTCTCCTTTCCTGGTGCATCACTTCTGCGTACAAAGGGCCTTTGATATCTAATGTGCTTCTACCTCAGAAGACAGCAGTGTATGTGGAAATTATGAAGTATTATGCAGCAGATGAACTTTGCATTTGCCTAACCCCGTGGTCCTCAGCTGGGACCTGTTTTCTCCACAGAGGACATGTGGCCAAGTCTGGAGACGTTTTTGGTTGTCATAACCAGTGGGGTCAGGCAGGTTGTGCTCCTGGCTTCAAGTGGGTACAGGCCAGGGGTGCTGCTAAACAGCCTACATTGCACAAGACAGACCCCTACAAGAAACAATGATCCAGCCCCAAATGTCAATAGTACCCGAGATGAGAAACTCTGCTCCTAACCCAAAGGAGCAACCCCTTGGCTAACTGAAGAATCATTCCAAAGTAGATCCATAGAAGCAGTTTAATTTACATTACTAAGGTTAATTTTCTGAATTGAGCCATATCAAGTGCCAACCTGGTGACCACCATGTGTGTGTTTCTTCAGTGAATTGTGCTCCACTTGGGATGTGAGCCCAGATAGCTTTAGTCTTAGCAGTGAAAAGACCCTTCCAGATCCATCTCAGATATGATGACAGCTAAGATTCCCGAAACGGAAGTGATTTATGTGAACTAAGTATAGGGTGCTCTTATTTTGGAGGACCACCTGTAGCTACTCTCTAGAAAAGACTATTATGAACCCACATGGAATTACATACTTGGCACTTTAAATATTAAGATTACCAGATCAAATTAGCTAGAGGAACAGATGTTTTCTTTTCCAGGAAATAAAAAGACAGTAGGTTCTTTTCAGATATTAGTACCTTGAAGTAGAACAGAACTAGATTCTGAACAGCAAAATCCTTCCATCCCCACCTTCCTGAGTTGAAAGCTTAGCTAAGCCTGTATTATCCCAGGCCACCTTTGCTCCGCATGATGTAAGAAATAGCTTGTTAGAGCTGCCCTAGTCCTCTCTGAAGAGGTCTCTTGGGAGGGTTGTGGGTGGGGTTGGGACGGCACAAGAGCACTTGCAGCTTCTGGGATTCATAACCTGATGCTGCAGTGGCTTCAAGGAGCTGTTGTCTTCTGCAGAAGCCTTGTAACAGGTGCAGCCGTGCGGTGCTAAATTTGCTTTCAATTATGTTTGGTAAAAAGGCATGAATCCTTTCTCTTCAGTAGCCTATATTTCACAAAATATGTGCCACATTTATAGACACAAACACATATGCACACATCTTGTGCTCTTTGAAGGGTGCTGATTCTACGAAATCCTTGTTTGAGTGAATGTTGTATTTCATTTATTGTTTGCATAAACATTTATTGGAACTCTCACTATCTGAATATTTTTAAGTTGGTTTCAAGAAACTAACATACTTGTTTTGGCAGATTTAAATTCTTCTCCTGGGAAAGCATGGGTGTGTGAGGCTTAAGAGCCAAAGTGTCTAAACAGGATCGTTAATACAGTTTTAATCCATTTATCCCACTCATTGGGAATATAGACAAACCATACGTCCATCACTGTTTACACGCATGCATTCACAAAAAGATGTCTCTGAGGAAAAATAGGTCCTTTTTTTCAAATAAGTGATTGGAAATTTTAAGAGCTTAGCATTTGGGTATAATGTTAATTTTTTTTTTCAGTCAGCTTTCTCAAGTTGAATATGTAATTTTTAATGCTCAGTGATCCTAAGGTAAACCTGGAAAGATTTAAGGTTTTGGTAGAAGTGATGTTTGGAGAAAATCTATGATTACAGGATCTGTGGAGGTTGTGCTCTCACTTCCCCTGTGATTCCTCAGTTCAGAATGCATTGCTCATTGCTGCTCCTTGCTGTACAGCAATAATTTACTCTGAAGTTGTTTGTGTGAGCGTTAGTTCTCATGTTGTTGTATGTTGGTTTCACACTAAGTCACAGTCACCCCTGGACTGTAGAATCTCTTGCTGTTTACAGGTTTAATTGTAACCATAGGATGCTGTTGATCTGTTCTCTCATTGCTAGATGGGCTACCTGGCACTGTTCTGTTGAGGAGATATTGGGCCATACCACGTGGGCATCTCAGGTCAGCTGCCTTCCTGGTGTGGAACTGACCAGGTTATGGCTTCTCCCAGAGAAAGTGAGCTGGGGAGGAAAGCTCTGAACTATGTCCCTGGGAAGAAACACTGTTCTTAAAAAGATATTTTTATATTACCTTGGTTTGTTTACATCATTACTGTTTTTCCAGTCAACCTAGGCTTGCCTGATTTGAAGAATTTCAAGAAGTCTAAGAGTGAGTCATAGGCTACTTTCATTTTAAGTTGTGATCAAATCAGCCTTCCAACAGTGTTACCAGCCTGACGATGACCTGCAGCACATGGGAGTGTCCCTTACCCTACATTCTCAGCAACATTAAAAAAAAAAAAGGGAAAAGCATTAATGAAAGAAGGCTGAGCTAGGCAGGAGTCGGCCATCCAGGCTGCGGTGAGTTGTGTGTGATAGAAGGGCCATGAGTTACCGGGCCTGCCCCTCACACCTACCCAGCCAGGCAGCCGTCACTTTCCACTGCCGGCAATGTCATTAGCGACTCCCCTTTATTCTGGCAACCTGAAAGATGAAAAAGTTGTTTTAAAAATGACTGTAATCTCTATAAATGTAATCATAATTTACATATTAGTGATTTTCTACACAGAGACACCATTCACATTTCTTGTTTTTGCCAATGATCTGTTCATAGCCTTTTCCTGTTTTTTCTTTTGGGTTTGTCTTGACTTGCTGGATTTATAGCTGTTCGTTATGTTTTAGAGTCATTAAGCATTTGTCTGTCAGACATTCTAGGATTTTCTCCTGGTTCGTCATTTGCTTTTAATTTTAATATGGCATATTTTATAGGGAAAAAATGAATTTAGTGGAAATCTGATCCACTGGTGTTTTCCTTTACAGCTTCTGAGGTGCTTGAAATGCTTTAAAAAGGACTTCCTATTTCAAGGTTATAAAAATATTTTATATCTTCTATTAATTTTATACTTTTAATTTTACATTTAGATCTTCAGAGTAGTTGGAATTTATTTTTATGTATCACATAAAGGAGGAATTTGCCTTTATTTTCTTGCAGATGAACAGTCATCTATCCCAATAGTCTTCCACCCCACCTCCCCAACCCCGCAATTTGAAACGCAGTTGTCTTCATCTTTAAACTTCCTATGCTTGGCTGCATCTGCTTCTGGACTTTCGGGTTTCCTCCACTGATTTATTCAGAGTTCACACAAGGCCTTATTGGGAAATGGAGCAAGACTTGAGGATGGGGTCTTAACTGGGCTAAGTGTGTGAGCCTGGGACTTGGGGTGGGGAGAAAGGAGGCCTTGCAGGCGAAAGGGAGCATGTGGGAAGGTCCTGTGGCCCTTCTTAAGAAATACAGTAAGGCAAACCTGTCAGGGTAAAAGTCATGTAAATGAGGTTGGGAAGCAGGCGGGGCTCCCGTTCTCCTGCAGGATAGATATAAAGCTCTTGCACATTTGGGGGCCCTCTTGTAATCCGGCCCTGCCTTCCTCCATCTGAGCCCTTCTCAGTTTTCTAGTGGTCAGCTCCAGCGGCTCACAGTGTTCTCTCTTGTGCTCATGTGCTCCCTGTGACTTCAAAAGTTCTTTCTCTTTTACTCCCATTCCTCTCCCTACCTGTGCCAGCGGATCTGGGTTAGCAGTGGCCTCCTGTAGGAAGCCCTTGCTCTCTGTCCCCTTTGGTCCCTCCCAGATGCCATTATACTTACCACATGATGCCGTGGTTGTGTCTCCGCGTCTGTTTTTCTTTTGGAACTTGATTTTTTTTATTGCAGTCAGGGGTCATGTCTCACTCATCTTTGTGTTCTCATCATCCAGCATGGAGCTTGGAACGTAGACAGTTTGCTCAATGATATTTGTTGACTGAATTAGTGAACAAGATAAAAAAATATCACTGCCCTTCTACAAATGTCAGCTTTGTTGTGTGGCATAACCCATATACTGCAGTACAGCTCAGAAACAACATCTGCTAGCTTTTGTCTTTGCAAAGAAGAGACTATCACCACAACACTGTTATCCACCTCTAGGAGATTTTCACATTTAACTCTTGTGCCTGGAGTTTCTTGGTGAAGACTATGACAGGTCCCTGGCAATTTCTAGTCTCCAGGAGACATGAGATGCAGCAGCTTTTGTCCTGCAGCTTGTGTGAGCATTTTAGTCTAAAGCCTCAGGTGTGCATCACCTTCCAGAACAGAAGCAGAGAGAGAGGGGATGGAAGAAGGGTATTTGGGGGTGGGGCGTGGCTACAGTCTGCGCAAGGAACAGGAAGTGTGTGACTGAGCCCAAGTGCAGGAGGAGCGTGAGAGTCTTTCTTCTTCTATTCAGAAGGTCATAGCGAAATGGCTGCGTCTGTTGTTTCCTCCAAAATCATCGCATGTAGAACTGAGTTGGCATCCGCTGCTGACATTTTGGATTTTATTTGTGCTGAAGTGATGCAGCTTCATGAACATTCAGTGCATATGCTTGACATTCCCACTCAGTTACAGTTTAAACTACATGGGGACTGCACTGTGTATCCCCACTTCATGTGTAAAGCACCGAAGATGTGTGATAGTCACCGTAGGTGTTTGTATAACTTTCTGGCAGCTGAAGTCGGGACCCTTCTAGAATGAGTCGCAGGGCCAGGTATTTATAGACGGATGCAAATGGTAACATACAGCAACAAGAGCGTTTTCGAGACGTTCCTGTCTGGACAGGTACCGTGTGGATGGAGATTCTTCTTGAGCATGAGTCCAAAGCTGATGTGGGAGGAGTCTCCAAACAATTTGCACCATCTTTAGTTTTCAGAGCTGTATATGGCAGTAGAATGTGCAGAAATCTTTATTTTTCACTAATAGAAGGGCAGGCTGAGGCTGAGAGGAAATATTTGGAGTCTTAGTTCCCGGAACAAATTAATGTATTGGCCTTTACAAAAAAAGGGGGTGGGGAATACAGACATACATAACCTTCGAGGCTGCCGGACCTTAGTTTCCTTCTATGCTAGTCTTAGAACTGTGTTGACTTGCAAAGAGTTGGACTTGCTTTGTGGTCTGGTAATAGTATATTCTCATCCAGGTCACATACTCATTTTACCATATCTCACCCAACAGAATTCTAAGTGACATTAACATTACATTAACCTGGCCAGGCTCGGTGGCTCACGCCTGTAATCCCAGCACTTTGGGAGGCCGAGGTGGGCGGATCACGAGGTCAGGAGATGGAGACCATCCTAGCTAACACGGTGAAACTCCGTCTCTACTAAAATTACAAAAAAATTAGCCAGGCGAGGTGGCAGACGCCAATAGTCCCAGCTACTCGGGAGGCTGAGGCAGGAGAATGGCGTGAACCCGGGAGGCGGAGCTTGCAGTGAGCCGAGATCGCGCCACTGAACTCCAGCCTGGGCGACAGAGCAAGACTCCGTCTCAAAAAAAAAAAAGAAAAGAAAAGAAAAAAAGACTGGGCGTGGTGGCTCTCGCCTGTAATCCTAGCACTTTGGGAGGCTGAGGCGGGTGGATCACAAGGTCAGGAGATGGAGACCATCCTGGCTAACACAGTGAAACCCCATCTCTACTAAAAATACAAAAAAATTAGCCGGGCGTAGTGGCGGGCGCCTGTAGTCCCAGCTACTTGGGAGGCTGAGGCAGGAGAATGGCGTGAACCCGGGGGTCGGAGCTTGCAGTGAGCCGAGATTGCACCACTGCATGCCAGCCTGGGCGACAGAGTGAGACTCCATCTCAAAAAAAAAAAATTACCTTAACCCATAAAATAAAGATGATTGTTCAAGAGGAATCTAGTAATGGACTGAAAACAAAAGAGACGTGTTGGTATCCTAGTCCTCCATTGGAAACAGGAAATTGCTGGCAGAGAGAGCTGTGGTGATCTCATTTAGCTAGTTTGTTAGCGTACAGCGCTATAGGTAATAACCCAAGTGCTTTAGGATTATAATATGTGCATTCATATTTGTCGTGGTTTATAGTTAATATAGTTCACAGATACATGGCTGGGCTTTAAACTTTCAGAATAAATAAAATTAAGTATTGGATAAAGTATATGAAAACCATTAAGTCTGGGGACCCACTGTGCTGGATTAAGAATCTGAATATACTCCTAAGTAATAATTTATCTGTTAGACATCTCACAGATTTCCCCAAAATGAACTACACATGTCACCGAATTAGACTGCATTTGATTCCAAGCTATGCCCCTTTTAACAATGTCACAAAAAACGTTTGAAGGGTCTATCAGTAGTTGTCTGAATTGAACTGTTTGGTTGTAGATTACATGAATACATATCAGTAGACAAAAGCATATCTGAAAACTCTAAAAGTTCATGTTCAGAAACATTTTTAAATATTCAATAGAGAAAAGCATTGGGATGTTGTAACTAGTATTTTCACATTTTATTTTTCTGTAACACTTAGAACATAATTATTACTAAAGTTGTTACTTAGGTTTGGGGGACAAGCTGTTGATATTACCATCAGATGCCTGTCTTGTTAGTGTTCTGTTCTTCTGTATCCAGGTTCAGGCTACTTTTTCCTTATATTTATAGATAATTGTTCCAAAAAGTGGTACAGATGGGGAGGAGGTAAACAAACTGATCCTAACCATTCTTCACACAAATAACCTCATCTTCTCACCCTCCTCCACTCTATTTTCTGCTATATTTTCCAACAAAAGGAAGGTAAATATGAGAAACTGCAAGCATAGCCTGTAAGTCTCTAGAACCCAATGTCTTCTGTATGGAATAAGCTTTCAATCAGTTAGAGTTTTGTTCTGTTTTTGTCCGTGCCTGCTGCAGTCTACTTTTATGAGACATGCAAATTATAAGAAAATAAATTGACAGGGTAACTTTCCTGGCCTCAGGTCATTGTATATTTGAATAAATCTGCAGCTGAAATATCAAAATTTGTGTTCCTGGAATGAAAGTGGTAGAAGCCTTGCCCATGCCCCATCTGAATTAGCGAGAATTTCACAGACCGAGTAGGTTGGTTTGTTCATACACATTCACAAGAAGCTGAAAATTCACTCAATTTTCCCAACCAGTGTTTTCTACTCTTGGAGGAAATACACTGACTGAATTGTTAGAAGAGGGTTACTCAGGGACACCAGAAACTGCTCTTCACAGATGTTCTTTCAGAAGGCACAATCATGTGACAACATCCACCAAGAGGCTCCCGCCGGATTCGCCCTGGCCAGTGGGCAGGAGGAACTGTAGAACCCCAGGAGGTACCTCATTGGCGCCTCCAGCTTCCTTAAGAAAGTTCCTTGGAGCAGAGGACACTGCGGGAAAACAGGCCTTCTGTTGCCTTATTCCCTAGTCCACTGGAACACTGGATTAACAAAACAACAAAAGGAATGCTTTTGGGAATTACCAGGCCTTCTATTAGAATTAAAACAGTACCATAAGGAGAGCAAACAAGTAGTATCCAGTGCAATAATAGATACTTAAAAGGAAACTATGTGTTCAGTTGCCCCAGCTCTCAGGAGAGGTTTCTCTAGTCAGCTCCGGGAACTAGAATGTTTTTATGGAGAAATATCTGCCTGTTCCTTAGAACTCCCCAGAAACCTAACTGGGATCTTCATTTGCTCTATGGGACAGTCCAGGGAGGTAGCAGGGTTTCAGAATGGCTCAGACCTAACACCCTGAAGCCACAGCTAGTATCATGTTTCACAGCGGTCTTTGACCTGCAGGTAGATGGGCAGGCTAAATTCAAACCAAAGTGTTTCACTGGATTCAAAATATCATTCCTGAGGCGATGCTAGATCCTTTCCAGAGAGGGCAGTGGGGGTAAGAAAACTCGCATGTATTATCAATATGTGTCCTCCTTCGTGTCAAGCTTATTTTCAACTTGATGGATCTGTAATTTATTTGCAAGGCTAAACCAAATTGATATTAATTCCTATCCAGCCTCTGAATACTCACATTGTTAGCTTGTAACTTTAAATAGTATAGATAATTGCGGAGTCTCAAAATGAATGACACAAATTATGTTTTAATTAACTGAGATCATACAAGGATTACTTCAGTCTTAAATTAGAGAAACTCAAGTAAACAATTTAATTGCATTGACCTCCCCAGTGAACATATATTCAATAGAGGCATGCTTACTGGCAGGTTAGAGAATCAGTTGCTTTTAAAGTTAAGGAGTTCTTCAATAAGAGCACAGTTTTTTCCAGATTGTTTGTTTCTCTCTTTTTTCACGAGGATGTGGAGTTAGACGATATGGTTTGGTAGTTAAGAGTGCAGCCTCTGGAACTTGAGTTCATCTTCCAGTTCTATGGCTTCCAAGCTGGTGCCCTTGGGAATGTTGTCTAACCTGACTGTGCCTCAGTTTCCTCATCCTGTAAAACAGAGGCAGTGTCAGGGGCCACCTTGCAGAGTTATTGTGAGGATTCAATGAGCTGATGCATGTCACTGCCTGCCACATAGTAAGCACGTGAAGTAGATGTTCATAGTAGTAGATATTCTTAGAAACATATCAGTTTGTAGTCATGGGAGCTCTGTGTCCTTAGTTGAATTTTCTTCTCTCGCTTCCGACAGGAAAATGGCAAATGCACGACAGCGGCCTTCTGAACATCACCAAGGTATCCTTCTCAGACCGAGGTAAATACACGTGCGTGGCTTCTAACATCTATGGCACTGTGAACAACACGGTGACCTTGCGCGTCATCTTCACCTCTGGAGACATGGGTGTCTACTACATGGTCGTGTGCCTGGTGGCCTTCACCATCGTCATGGTCCTCAATATCACCCGCCTGTGCATGATGAGCAGCCACCTAAAGAAGACCGAGAAGGCCATCAATGAGTTCTTTAGGACCGAAGGTGCAGAGAAGCTGCAGAAGGCGTTCGAGATTGCCAAGCGCATCCCCATCATCACCTCTGCCAAAACTCTAGAGCTTGCCAAAGTCACCCAGTTCAAAACCATGGAGTTCGCCCGCTACATCGAAGAGCTCGCCAGGAGCGTGCCTCTGCCGCCTCTCATTATGAACTGCAGGACTATCATGGAGGAGATTATGGAGGTGGTTGGGCTGGAGGAGCAGGGGCAGAATTTTGTGAGGCATACTCCAGAGGGCCAGGAGGCTGCAGACAGGGATGAGGTCTACACAATCCCCAACTCTCTGAAGCGGAGCGACTCCCCCGCCGCCGACTCAGACGCCTCATCGCTGCATGAGCAGCCTCAGCAAATTGCCATCAAGGTGTCAGTTCACCCACAGTCCAAAAAAGAGCATGCAGATGACCAAGAGGTTGGACAGTTTGAAGTCAAAGATGTAGAGGAGACAGAACCGTCGGCTGAACATTCCCCTGAAACTGCAGAGCCTTCTACTGATGTCACATCCACTGAGCTAACATCAGAAGAGCCAACGCCTGTTGAGGTACCAGATAAGGTACTGCCGCCAGCTTACCTGGAAGCCACAGAGCCAGCAGTGACACATGACAAAAACACCTGCATTATTTATGAAAGCCATGTCTAATACCAACCCCGAAAAGCTATGCATATCAAGAAAATCAGGGGCTGCTCCTTGTAATACAGATGTAGTACGCACTTGCCGCTAAGCCTTACCAGGAGACTCTCATCCCTTAGGTAGGAGTGATGCCACTTTAAAAGGAGAAACACCTGCCTGCAGTGAATGGGACTGGAATTTCCCCAGTAGAAAAGGATGCGAGAAACATCAGGGTGCAGAATTGGTATCAGACAGAAGGTGTCTATGTGATAATGAGTTTTAGAGGCTGATCTCTGCCAAATACCTTAATTGGTGATGCCTTCTTGGCAAAGAGTACACCACTGTAAGATATTCTGAGCTCAAGAACCCTGTCCAATGCACCCTGCATTGCTTTTCCTTTTAAAAAGTGTAGGTCTGCTACAATAGCAAATGCACGTACGTGGGTTTTTTGCACTTTCTTCTCAGTTTTAATTACTTTCGCTGTTCCTTTATAATGGGGTCATTGTTATTAATACTAATTGTTCTTTCTGGTGTAGTCCTCATTGCCATTTTTGTCCTCATTTTTCCCTAGAACACGTACCTCAGAGACTTTGGTATCAGTCACCAGGACCAGGGCTGATATCTACAAGTCACATTACATTTGTCATGTTCCAAAGTAGTTATGAGGCTTGTTATTTTTTTTTTTCATTCCCCAGGCCTATTTTCATAGATTGCTTTTGTTTGTTTGTTTCCAACGAAGCTGCTGTTGTGAAACTGAGAAAAACTTTGCCCCGGAATAGCACTTTAATAGTTAAAAATGCGTTTACCTGTCTGATTCAGAGAGCCTTTTAGTGAGTTCAGCTGAGATGTAGAGGGAGATTGTAAAAGGTTAAATATACCCACACCACCCACGAAAGTCACTTTTTATGTTGAAGTTACATCATCCTCCAAATAAAGACTGGTTCTTTACCTGGAAAATGTATTGCTTCCAAAGACATAGGATTCAATGTATTCCTGTAGGTTATAGAACGTTGGTTGGCTTCCAAACAGGCTTGCAGGGACCAAATGCTGTTGGATGACGTATAACCAGGCCCACTTTCTGTGAACTGCATAGCTGACTTGGTTGTCCTTAAAGGGGAGAGCAAAAGGTTAGGGTAATAGCAAAGGGAACTGTGCCATCAAATTTTATGCCAAAATGGTTGAATAATTATTCAGTCCTGCAAGAAAGTGGTTATATGTGAGGTGCATGACCTTATGGAAAGAAGACAAAATTAGTCATCCAAAGGCTTAATACCTACTGTGCCAATAACCAGCTACCTGACTCTGGACACGTCTGGGCCTCAGGTCCCTTATCCGTAGAAGGGGCAGATGAGATGAGCTCTGAGCACCATTGAAATGGTCTCGCTGTCTCACAGAACCAAGCTGATATTAACATCCTTGCTCCTTTTCACAATCACTTTAAAGTGTTTTGCATTCATCTCTCGGTCCACCTAACATTTTCATGCTGCATTACTTAAATATGTTGGTTTTGAGAAATTGTAGCATTTTAAACAAATTGTGGATCTTCTCCTTCCAAAAAAAACCACTAGGACCACATCTGCAATTAAGATTTAATATCGGTGAGAATGAGTGGTGTTATTTAATTTTCCCTTATAAGCAAAGGAGACAGTAGCCTTAATGCACTCACAGGGGCCTTGGCCACATCAGGTAGTGGGGTGGTGATGTCCAAGATTGCATGGACCACATTGGTGATGAGAGTAGACCCAGATATTTAGTCCTCACTCTGTCACCATCTGAGGAAGTGACCTTGGACAACTCCTTTCCTCTCTCTGGGGTTTAATCTTTTTCATCTGTAAAATATGCAGGTAGTACTCGAGGGTCTACAGGATCCTTTCTATTTGAAACATTTATAGTTTCATGGAAAGTTTGCAGTCTTCGAGGATAACCTACCCCCATTGCATGAGACAAGCAAAAATGGGTCCATGAAGTTGGATGCTTTTGCCGTCCAAACTTTACAACAAACATTATCTGGCTCTGTAATGGAGGGCAGTGGGCTTGGCTTTAAACCTAGCCTTGATTTGTTTATGTATAGATAACTGTTGTAGAAGGTGATAGGACTAGTTATGGAGTTTGATTAGACATCTCTTGAAAAGTACTGAACTGTTGACTTCTGGTTAGAAGTGCTTTGGGCAGTCACATAAAGAAATGAGCAGTGAGAAATGAGAAATTATGACTCCTATTCAGGCTCTCGGGACTAGCATCGTATGTTTTTGGGTTGCGGAAACGTTTTAACGCCACCTCTTAGGAGATAAAAATTTTCCAGTTGTCATGGAGGTCCACAAATTATTTACCATGGGTTTATGTGCCCAAAGCGACAACTGAGGACTTACGTTCATTTTGTGATAATGTATGAATGTTACCCCATTCTATTCCATTGTCATTCCACCCAAACCCGTGTGCAGGTTTCCACATGGAAGCAACAGGAGAAGGCATCCATTCCACCTAGACATTGAATAGTGATAATAAGCTAAAAGTGGGCAGATATTCAGTGGAGCAAGAGCAGAAATACGTGGCCAAAGAATGTTTCCCGATTGGTTTTGCTGCTTTAGACTGCAGTGGGAAGAGCTTATGTAGATTTTCAAAACTTTCTCCCTCTTTAAGGCATCGTAATGCTCTCAGTTTTGATAATAGCTGACATAAAGGGAGGTTGACTTAAAATGGGGATTTCTCCTTCCAAAAATGCTACACTCTTCCTATCCATCCTACAGCTTCTTTATGAAATAAGAGAGGCCCTCCTGCTAGAATATGAAATGCAGAAGACCTCACAACTTTCAGCTGATTTTTTAAACATAAAGTGAACTGTTCAGCTTCACAGTAATTCATGTGAGCGTGACTGAACGTGTATGCATACACACTCATGCACATTGGACTCATTTGGGCAGTTTTAAAAGCTTGACACTAAATCCAAAGCCTCGTCCTTTGGGTCGTATGTAGTCATTCGTAAAATCAACTTCTGGCTTCTGAGTCATCCTGGTCATATCTCTAGCGATGTTTTTCTTGAAATTCTGAAAATGATTCAAATATGTGTGTATATTTAATTCACTTAGATGATCCGTAAACTTGGATGGTATTTATTCTAAATGGGGAAAACAATTTTATATGGAAAATCTATGTAATTTATAATGGTTTTGTTTTATATATTATATTTTCATATCTTTAGGGCACATCTACTATCCTCATCTTTTTGTATACCATACTTAGCAAAAAGAAATACTAATACTTGACTAAAATCTCTAGGAACCAAATGTGATACATGTGATATATAACTTATAGAAATCACTCTAAAAATCTCTGAATGTCTCATCCATCCCAAGCATTACTGTGCTGTGTCATTATGTCCAGAATGATTTGTCTTGGATGCTTATGAGCATTCCTTTTTCACAACTAAGGCTGAAAGACCTGACATCTCACACCATGGGGTTCTGGAATTCCCCTTTCCTCATTTATCTGTTTTTATTATTTGTTTCATTTTTAATTGCACAAATCTATGTTGTCTAAACTTTGTTTTGAAGGGCAAGTGTGAGATAACAAGAAAGCAATGTGATAGAAAGACTGGATGAATTTAACCATGGCTATGTAAATTATTTTAATGGACTGGTAAGATGTTTCAAGTCTAATGCTTGGATCTTTATTTACTGGTGATCTAGGATCTGCTCAGCTCTTTAGTACATGACGAAAATGTCAGGTACAAAGGACATTTGCATATTTTGAACAGCATGCTCTAAGCCCAGTGCAGCCAACACAGATTGACTTGACTGTAGAAACATCAATTCCAGCTGCTGGAAGAAATGGTTTAGAAAGGCAAACCAGATACCTTTTATTCTGCCCTAGGAAATACAGTGTTGATCAGTCCTAAAACTCTTCAGTAGTAGACACTGTGGTTCTTTTCCTTTCAGTGTTTCGTTTGGTACCAAAATGGAGCATTTACCTTATATTTCAGATACTCTGTTTTCTCAGCATTGTTCAGATACTTTCCTTTACCGCTCTTCACATATCCTTTTGGCAGTCACTTGAGTAATTCTATAAATGTTTCTATTCTTGGTTTTTAAACCAAGTTATTCATAGTCTTTAAATACCTACCAAATCTCATTATATTTTCACACCCATATCTTGGGCATCAAGATACTGGTTATTTAAAAAAATCCTTCAGTAGATAACACGTTTATTTTCCTAACGACATTTTTAGGGTTTCTTCATTGATCAGCCAGGTTTGGGTTAAACAAATCAATTGTAGGGGAAAAATCAAATAAAACAATTGCTTATTGTATTTTCTAAAGGACTGAGCATTTATCGTTTATTCAAGAAGATATCATATGAGGATGATAATGATCTTTTACAGATTTTTTGGAGATGGAATTTATAAAGAGGCTAATACTAAGAATACTGCAATCAAAATTGAAGCTAGAGAATGTAAAAATAGAAAGTAAATAGTTCTGAGAATATTCTGGCATAAATTATTTTTATTTAGCCAATAAAATAGCCTCCAAATGTGTATCTCAGACACCATAGAGCTGCTAACAGTGAGAGTCAAGGAAGATGCTTGTACTTAGATTTCGTTTGTTGTATTTCAGTCGTTCTGGATGTCCTTTGTTAAAATTGGAAAATGGAAAAATGCCTCTAGACAGAAATGTCAATCTGGTGATTTTGTGAACTGTAAAATGTTCACTTTTAAAAATAAAGATGTAAACAAATGACTCATACATAAGTTGGTATTACAGTAGCAAAAACAGAAAACCATGTGATCCATCCTGTATTTTGATTGATGCTTTAATAAAGGGTTTGCACAGGTGTGTGGAATGTGTGTTGTGTCCCACCTGAAGGGTGTGTAACTGTTTCTTGACTCATTCTTTCCAGTGGTATAAAACCTGCAGTGTGTTCTTACCCCTACCCTGTGCATCTGCAGCATTTCTTGGAAAAAGAGAAAAATGAAGTAATTTGTATTTAAAACCTGCATAATTTTGTCCCACTACAGAAGCCTAACTCTGTCCTGACAAATCTTATAGCAATCGATTTTAATGTCTATCAAGAAATAATTTTTAGCACATCACATCGAGCTAGGTTTAGAGAATCCAAGAAAGAAACTCACATCCCTAAAAGATTCCACAGGGAGAAGGCATCAGTAGCAGAAATGCCACAAAACACCTGAACAGTACCAAATCCAAGAACATGCTAAGTAGGTTCATTTGACAATCAGTAAACAGCAGAAATGAAATTCCTCTTGGATGAGATGATTTTGTGGAGTGTATATAAGTGAACCAAGAAAGGAGACTACCAAATGGAGAGTGCAACAAAAGAAATGGGTGGCAAATCAGTATTGGGCAGGGCAGACCAAACAGGCAAACCAAATAGCTGAGTGAGTTATCCAATAAACTGTGCTTGTAGCCATCCACAGGTTTGCTCAGGTAAAAAAGGATTTAAGCAAATTTCACTGGCATAAGTGGCAAAATTAACAGCGTGTCATCACAAACGAGGAAACAGGAAACTTTTGTTCTAACGGGAAATTCTTGTGATCCCTATTTTCAAGACCAGAACAAACTGCTAATTTTTTTTTTTTTTCAGGTTTTGGAATGCCGTGTTCTACGTGGGTCTAAAAGGGATGTATCAGCCAGGCTTAACATTAACAAATGATTTTCAAAGAAGCGTGTAGTCACAGAGTTGGAAAATACATGTGAGGGTATCTGATTTATTTCAAGATTTGTATTATACAAATTTATTCTACAATATCCCTGGCAAGTACTAGTTCAGCTCTGTCTGAAAATCTCTGAGAAAGGGGGAGCATATGATCTCATGTGTGTTCTGTTGTTAGCTGTTAAGTGCTGAGTCAAAAATCCTAATAGTAGTACCCCACCAGTCCTTGCTGAGACATCTGGAGCTGGAAGCATGAGTTAGTCCTGCCACAATAAAATCGTCTTTACTGTCAAGACAAAACTGAAATTATATATAAAAGATTACAAAAAAAGATTGGGTGCGCCTGATACTACTACATTAGTTATGTGCCATGTGGTAAACACCCTTTTGAGTGAATGGTTTCTGCCAACAGGGATGTTAAAGACAGAATCAGTTATACCCCTCACCCCTTGAGATGCAGTAAAGCTACAGCTCCTTAAAGAGTTGTTCAGTAACCAGGGAAGAAAATGAGTGAACCAGCAGATTAATTGCCTCAGTTGATTAGTATGTTTTTGAAGGACCATTAGAATTGACTTCCTGAAAGAAGGACAGATTAGATAGATAGAGAGACAGAGAGAGAGAGATGATAGATACAGCTATAGATACATATGTGTGTGAAGTGGCATATTGGCGTATTTTAAAATAGCAATTGAAGTATAGCCGGCACCAATTGCATTTACACTGTTAGATAAAATAAAGACACAAGGGGAAAATAATTTTCCTAAAATATGAAGTAACAAATATTACATAATCTTTAAAATGAAGGTTGATACAGTAATAATGAGTTTTTCAAAAACAAATTTCTCGCTACTGATGTATTTTCTACCTCTGGCCCAGTTCATTGAAAGAGGTGAATAGTTTTGGTGAGCCCTTGCAGCTAACTAAACGAAGTGGATTTTCTTGCCATTGATTTGTGTTTTAAAGTTCATTATGGAGTAGAAATCCCAGTGAACCATGCAAAAAATCACCTGAGCGTAGAAATCCAACAAAATTAGGGGACTTTTCGCTGTTCAGCATAAATGGTGCACAGCATCTATTTCCCGAAAGTTTTCATGATTTATATGAAGCTGATGTACATTGGCGACCCCTTAAGTGGTGAGTGCCTCTGATTTCAGTCAGATTTACTACTGTGTCTGCTGCTGCTGTAGACTTCTGTTTAGACACTTGGTCAGATGCATGGACAAAGTCCCAAAGCTTTGCGAGGAGTCATAATTCTACAAACCACCAGTTTTTACACAAAATGGAAAGAAAAACATGTGTCTGAAGAAGGTAAAGTAATCCTGCAACAGCTGCATAGATTCCCTCATAGTTAGCTGGTGTTTTCTATTCTCTTTCCTGCTAGCATTACCTCAGCTGTCTGACCAGCAGACCAACTTCTTATACGTAATGTAAAATGCTTGGTTATAGAATAGAATCCAAGAGAAAATTCATCTACTGTGTAGCAGGCCCTTTATCAGTTTAATGCTGTGTGTGTCTGAAATTATTTAAAACCTTACAAAAACTAGGACCTGGCATCAAATTTATGGAAGTGTTTTCATCTAATAAGAAATTTGATCTGTGATGATTGTTGCGAAAAGAAAAAAGAAAATGTTTTAAATAATCTGAAAGTGGTAAGACGTCAGAAAATTTAATTGCATAGTCTACATTCTATTTGTAGGGAAAATATGGCAGTCAATAAGAGGAATCTGTGATTGTTAGATTGTTTAATGTGCAGAGTAACTTTCTGTATCAGTTCAGCCTAAATTATTTGTTTTCACAATAATAGTTGAGATGCACTAATGATATTTCTGAACGCTGTCAGATCCTGAAAAAAAAATCCAAATTTAAAAATACATATTTTAGTGTCATGTTGACTTTTTTTTTTTTTTTTTTTGAGACGGAATCTTGCTCTGTCGCCCAGGCTGGAGTGCAGCGGCCCTATCTCAGCTCACTGCAAGCTTCACCTCCCGGGTTCACGCCATTCTCCTGCCTCAGCCTCCGGAGTAGCTGGGACTACAGGCGCCCGCCACCACGCCCGGCTAATTTTTTGTATTTTTTAGTAGAGACAGGGTTTCACCGTGTTAGCCAGGATGGTCTCGATCTCCTGACCTTGTGATCCGCCCGCCTCGGCCTCCCAAAGTGCTGGGATTACAGGCGTGAGCCACCGCGCCCGGCCATGTTGACTATTTTGTTACCTTATCTCGTTCCATAATGAATTTGAGGTGATTGGATTAAAATATATTCAACTTTCTTTGAATCCTTTGAAATTGGTAATTGCTGTGTTTCATACAAGCTCACAAACTCTCAGTAACTTATTAGTCAAACATTTTACTCCCAATCATTTTGAATCAATGAGAGATTTACAGTATGATTATAAAAGCAGAGCAGGTGGGTGATCTATACATGTTTCTTTAGGAGAGAGATCGCTGGAACAGGGTCACAATGACACTGGAAGGGTTCTCATTCAAAGCCACTGAAATGTCACCATGAAAGACTTATTTCTTCAGTAGAACGTTGTTCTTTAAATGCAAATGCTCTAAACTTGTAATCACCATTAGCCCCTGTCAGGAATTATTTATTTGTAGTATGAGCTGATTTAATCCTATGACTCTACCTAACAACCCACTGAAATCAGAGAGCCTAGGGGGACCGGGATGTTGAAGAGGGTAGAGAAGAAGAGGGATGTTCACTGCTGCAGGACTTCTGAGAGGGCTGGCCTGGCTGGAGGACCTGAACAAACAGAAAGCATCAGAAATGGGGACCTCTTGGAAGCGCAGGACACGAGTTGCCTAGGAGAAGCATGAGAAAACTGAAAAATAACTTCTACTTCATCCTGCTCCCCAGGATCAGCCATGCCCGGATAGCAATGAATTTTTAAAATACAGCAAATAATCTGTCTACTTAATGTAAATTAATCCTTAACAATCACAGAAAGTTATACTCATTAACCTAATTTCTAGTCAAGATATCCCTTCAGTCTGAATCTTGGTTGTCTCCTCAATGATACAAACCTCAAATCCTTAAAGCATTTTGGTCTAAGCTATCTGGTGTCCTGTTATAAAAATCATCTTGTTACTGGGTGCGGTGGCTCATGCCTGTAATCCCAGCACTTTGAGAGACGGAGGCAGGAGATTACTTGAGGCCAGGAGTTCGAAACCAGCCTGGCCAACACGGTAAAACCCCGTCTCTACTAAAAATATAAAAATTAGCCGGAAATCACTTGAACCCACGAGGCAGAGGTTGCAGTTGAGCTGAGATGGTGCCACTGCACTCCAGCCTGGACAACAGAGCGAGACTCTGTCTCAAAATAAATAAAATAAAAATACAAAAATTAGCTACTTGGAAGGCTGAGGCAGGAGAATCGCTTGAACCAGGGAGGTGGAGGTTGCAGTGAGCTGAGAGCCAAGATCATGCCACTGTACTCCAGCCTGGGTGACAGAGCAAGATTCTGTCTCAAGAAAAACAAACAAAAAAAGTTAACTTGTCAAATCATTTCCAAGAAATTATTCCCTGGGATAGTGGAGGGCCGCTTGTTAGTTAAGTAGCAACATTAAAGCATTCTTCAAATGCTCATTTATTTTGAAAGTGATAAACTAAGATATTTTATTTCCACTAAGCTCAAAAATGTTCTTTATACTTGTAGCATCAATAACATTGCTATACTGTATTTTCCACTCAAAACTCAGGATTAAGCACAAAAATCTAGAGTTCACACTCCAACTATGACGTTTAATTTTATTCAGTAATACCTAACTTTTGTTCTATTTTCTCTGCACATGATGTATTTCAGTTTTGCAAAAGTGTTTATACTCATTTATCAACAGCAGGATGTAACATTTCCCATCATTTTTTTGGTATCAAAGAGTATTTAGATAAAGCCAGGTAAACCCTTAAGTCTTTGCTTTACCCTCTATAACAATATTCACTCTCCTTCCTCGTTGTCTTACAGGTAGTTCAGCTCAAGTAACAGATAGTTCCATATTCTAAAGAATGAAAAGGTGAAGTAATCTTCCCAAGTCCGTAACAGATTCTGCAGCTACTGGCTATGAGCTCTGTACAAGCAGAGATCAAACCCCTATCTCCACAATGCTTCCCAGGGAATTTTAAGGATTGCTGGCTTTAGTAAATTTAATAAAATGAAAACGATATGTCCTCCACTAATTAGGATTTGGGGGGACTGGATTAAATGTGTTTATTCATAAGGCCCAGTGAAAGGTTAAAAGTACGTTTTGAAGAAACTCTTCGGATCTAAAACCATGCTTGTCCAGACCCCTTTTCCTGGAATGTTGCTCTGGTCTGGATATCTGTGTCCCCCCAGTGCAATAAAAAGGTGGGCCTTTAGGAGCAGATTAGGGCATGGAGGTGAAGCCCTCATTAATAGGATTAATTCCTTTATGAAAGAGACCCCTTTCCTTTGCCCCTTCTATCATGTGAGAACAAAACAAGAAGTCATCATCTATGACAAAACAGGCCCTCACTATGTCAGCCAGCACCTTGATCAGAAATGTACTGCTCACAGTTCCAAGCAACTTACAACTCACCTTGAGCTCAAGGGAGATTGAGAAGGGAGTAGATATAGACATTACTTCTTGAGAAGGGAGTAGGTATAGACATTACTTCTTGAGAAGGGAGCAGATATAGACATTACTGGCATGCCTTGGGCTGGGCAGTCCAAGTCCAGCAATCCAGTCCAAGCCTTGGAACTGTGAGCGATAAATTTCTGTTGTTTATAATCCACTCGGGCTATGCTATTACAGCAGCCCAGAGAGACTAAGACAATGGTTTCTCTGGGTAGATTTCCTTTTTCCAGAATAGAATGTAACTTCCCCCGCCCCCGCCCCCGCCCCACCATTTTCTTTTCTTTGTTACTTGGACCTAACATTTGAAAGGGATGTTTAAAAGACTTTTGTCCACTCTAGTTTTGTCATGGCGAGATTATTTTCTACAATTAGAAATCTGCAGTGAATTCAAGAGAAATAAATTGTGACACTGAAATTGCTTTCATGTCATTACATGTCATAGTCTCTCCAAGCACTTGACAGTCACTGGAGGGTCGAGCAGAATAAAACCACATCCTTTCTGCAGTGCAGATGTTGTCAGGGATGGTAAATGCACCGCGACTCTAGGTTAACACATTCACTGCCCATGGTCCCCTCCTGTGTTCTAGGTTTCTTTTCCCTCAAAAGAAACAAAGCAAAATTCTAGTGGAAAACAGAATTGCAGAATCCAGTTTCTAGACCCTGTTCTGCCTTTTCTGCAATCCTCATCAAGCTAGACTGCCTTCAGTAGAAAAGTAACCGGCCAGGTGCGATGGCTCACGCCTGTAATCCCAACACTTTGGGAAACGGAGACGGGCAGACCACTTGAGGTCAGGAGTGTGAGACCAGCCTGCTCAACATGGTGAAACCCCGCCTCTACTAAAAAGACAAAAATTAGTCAAGCGTGTTGGTGGGTGCCTATAATTCCAGCTACTCAAGAGGCTGAGGCGGGAGAATCGCTTGAACCCGTGAGGTGGAGGTTGTTGCAGTGAGCCGAGATCATGCCATCGCACTCCAGCCTGGACAACAGAGCGAGACTTTTCTGAAGAAAAAGAGAGAGAGAGAGAGAGAGAGAGAAAGGAAAGAAAGCCCACAAGCAGCTGATGAGTTTAAGTTTTCCTTTCCTAAATGAGAAGGTGTGTATCTTCCATGATTTGCTTTCAGGCCATAAACAGGGCAGCTTTGGACATGAATCTCATTGCTGCAAGAAGAGGAAAATACAACTCATTAAGTGAGGGAATGATTTCAAGATTGAGACGGGAGCAGATATAGACATAACTAGCATGATATGCCAATTTAAGCATGTATTGACTCCAAAATCTGGAGCCTGTGCATTTTGATATTGATCACATTTCATTTTACCCAGCCAGCGCCTGTGGGTGTTCATGAGCACGGTTCACACCGCTCATGGAAAGAAGAAGGACTTCTGCACCTTGCTGCCAATTCATTTATCCAAGAAATTACCATTACCTCTTACTTCCTCAGAGAAGTCCAGTTTCTCCTTGTCTTCTTTTATTGACAGATAATAATTACACGTATTCATGGGGCACCATAGTGATGTTTTAGTACATAAAATGTACAGTGATTAGATCAAGATAACTAGTATATCCATTGTCTCAAACATGTATCATTTCTTTTTTCTTTTTCTTTTTCTTTTTCTTTTTTTTTTTTTTTTTTTTTTTTGAGACGTTGTCTCACTCTGTTGCCCAGGCTGGAGTGCAGGGGTGCAATCTCGGCTCACTGCAACCTCCACCCTATGGGTTCAAGCGATTCTCCTGTCTCAGCCTTCCGAGTAGCTGAGATTACAGGCACCCACCGCCACATCCCACTAATCTTTGTATTTTTAGTAGAGACAGGATTTCGCCATGTTGACCAGGCTGATCTCAAACTCCTGACCTCAGGTGATCCACCCACCTCAGCCTCCCAAAGTACTGGGATTACAGGCGTGAGCCACTGCACCTGGCCATTTATCATTTCTTTGTGTTGGGAACATTCAATATCCTCCTTCCAGCTATTTGAAAATATGTAATATATAATTGCTAACTTTAGTCATCCTACAGTGGTATAGAACACTGGAACTTATTCCTCCTATTTAACTATAATTTAGTATCCTTGTATCAAATATCTCCCTATCTCTCCCTTACCCTTCCTCTTCCTAGCCTCTAGTCTCCTCTGTATACTTTTTACTTCTATGAGGTCAGTTCTTTTAGCTTCCACATATGAGTGAGAACATGCCTGTTTACCATACTCTTCCTGGCTTATTTATCTGAACATAACATGGATGGAACTGGAGAACAATGTTTCTGGTCTTCATATGCCTCTCTGTCTTGGTCTTGTTATGGGGAAGGCTGGACCAGATCCCTAGCTTTGTCCTCAGCCCCCAGGCAGTAATGAATTCCTTTGTTTTCCTTATGTCTTAAAGTTAGCCAGATGTTCACAGACAGGCCAGTGCTTAAATTTACACAGACAATTGCTGATATCCTCCAGGAAATATTGGCTTTTACTGGTTCTCATATTTCTGCCACAGTTATCTCTGGTCACCTCCAGACATTCTTGGTCACCATATGCACGCCCTAACACACAGAAAATGTCCAAACATTCGTTTTCAATGCTGAGTTAATTTTTCCACATTTTCTAGGGAGCTTTGAAGGATAAGCCTGTGTATCTCCTTGATTCCACCTCTCTTCCCAAACTTCAAGGGGATCAGGCCTAATTTATCTCCACTGACCTGACTCCTTCTTATTGTCCTGATCCCTGGACCTCATAGTTCATTTTAACTTTTCCCTTTCTGAGCCTCCACTGACATGCACCCCGCTGCTGTCACCACCATGAGAACCCTGCCTTTGTTCACCCTTGTTCTTCAGGACAAGTAAACTCATCTCAGAGGCCTCAAGCTATTGGGCCCTGAACTGCTTCCCTATGTGACACTGCGTACACACCTGTTTGCCCCTTCCCATCATACCTGCACGTGTTCATGTGTGCACGTGCACACACTTCACACATTTTCAACCCAGCACTTCACTGCAGCCAGAGGCAGGTAAGGAGGAGAAAGAAGTACTGACAGGCTGGTGATTCATTCTGATTGTTCTCAGAAACAGTAACTATATCAAGAGAACTGATCTTATAATAGCAGAACCCATCATCCTACAACACATGTGAAACCTCCCTATCCCCTCTCACGTCCTGCATGGCACAGCATGTGGACAGAAACGCCCCCTCATCCAAAGACAGTTCTTTGTCTTGGTTCTGACACTCCTCAAGTTTAATGACATTCTAGAGGCAGTAGTGAGGGTGGGATTCAGAGCCAGGTTCAAAACTTATTTCTGCTAGAGGCCATCTGCCGCCACTCTGTCACACT
The DNA here is from genome assembly GCF_009764315.1 of Trachypithecus francoisi. Classification (NCBI taxonomy): domain Eukaryota; kingdom Metazoa; phylum Chordata; class Mammalia; order Primates; family Cercopithecidae; genus Trachypithecus; species Trachypithecus francoisi. The sequence goes on along the minus strand of NW_022681454.1, from coordinate 163,457,682 downwards.
CTCCTAAATGACTGAACTCTATAATCACTGCTCCAGGAGTCTGAGAAGGGCCTTGGATCCCTGAGCTCCTGGCTGACCTGGCATCTGGCAGTGTGTGTGGCTCAGTGGCTGCTTTCTTATGTAACATCAGCCCCGCCCAACATCGCTGTAAATCCTCTTTCCTGGCATTTGCAGGGTCACAAGAGTCTGGACTCTAGGTATTATTTAACTAAATGGTAGAAATTCTTTTGAACTCTCCATGTAAATCACTTCTTTCTACTTACTTGCTGTGCTTCTCTGAGTGCCTCGTGGCCTCTTTATCACCACCTGTTGAAGGAATGTTAGATCCAGATATGGATGGAAGGTGGACTCAATTGGTTTTTACTTTTATGAGAATATTTTGCAAATAAAATCTTCCTTGTTCTTACTAAATACTCAGGAATTTAATTTCACCAATTATAAAAGGGCTTACTTTGTAATCTGTTCTTAAACTGAGTGGGAACAAATCCTATTGTGGTATGGAGTTACATTCTCTTCTTACCCAGTAAGCAATCAGTTCATAGAAATGAATAGGGCGTATTTATCCTGATCAGTTTCTCTGATCTAATAACCCTGGGTCTATTTCTACTTCATACTGTAGTGTATTAAATTTAAGATAAATAGCTGGAAAAATGTGTAAGGATAAGAAAATATGGACAGTGATTCCAGGTATTTCTCATAATTCCCCCATGCCTGCCTGTGTGTTGCGTTGTTTTTCTGCAGACCAGCTGATTAGGGCTTCCCGAAGTTCCATAGGATGTTCTTTATGTTAATTGGTAACTAGGTAATTGCATGTCTCATCAGGATTCCTACAAGTGAACAGTAGTGCACTAATTCTGATGAGTAGAAAAGTTGGTCAGGAAAAAAATAGAAATTTGTTTTTATAAAAATATCCCTCATCTTGATACATCTTGACTCGCCAGAAAGTAATGTTTCTCAGTGAAGCAAAGCAATCATCCTTTTATAAAGTTCAAGTAATAATCTTCAGATGAAAGCCATAAAAGTACTTATAAATTTGGTGAATAATCCTGAAGCACTTATGTTATTAAAAATGTCTTTCCGATTAAGACTATCTCTGAAACAGAGAACTAAGGTATCCTATTTTGTAGCTGGCGTAACTCTCAATTCATCACTCCTTAAAGAAATCTCCCTCATAACTGATCAGCTGAGCAAAATAATTTTCCTTTTCTCTTTATTATATTTTAATTAATCAGATGATAAGGTTTGGACACACAGAAGAAGCAGAAAGCCAGTCACTTTGCAGTGATTCAACTTTCTTTATTGGGGTTGCAATAGTCAGGGAAATAACATGCTCCAAAGAGAACACAAAAGTGAACAAAAATGGTTCCTGTCCTGAAGACTTCACCTTTTTGGAGACTGCATCAGATATTGCAGCGAATAACTATTATAAACAGAAAGTAGTAACTACCAGTAATAAATGCCTTCGTTGATAAAGAGATAAAATCTTAGTGAAATTCAAGGGAAGGCATAACATAACTTCTGACTGGGAGGAATCAGGAGAACCTTGTGAAGAAAAAGATAATTTCAGATAGTCTGTGTAGATAAGATTTGAACAGATAAATGTAAGGAAGGAAGACTTTCCGAGAAAGAGACTCAATGTCAACTAAGAGGGCATGGTCATAAGGGCAAGGCTGCACTTGACCGGACTCTGCAATGTGATGCGGGCGGCGTGAGGAAGAACGCTGGGCAGCATCACCTGGAGCTGGCTCAGAGACCTTGAATGCCTGTGAGCAAGCTCTGGCCCTACCACTTGGACAGTGTGGACTCACTAAGAAGTGAGTGGAACTGAGAGACCCCAGCTTTAGAATGATGAATGGAGAAAAAGTGGAGGCAAGAGGGCAGTTCAGGAGGCTGCTGATGAGGTCTGACCTAGGTTAGTGGCAGCAAGGTGGTTCACAAGGAAGGGTTGTAAGAGAGATTTCTAAGATGGCATCATCAGGGACCCCGCAACAGATGGTTTCTGGTGCAACAGAGAGGGAGGAGCAGGCCGGGTGCGGTGGCTCACGCCTGTAATCCCAGCACTTTGGGAGGACAAGTTGGGTGGATCGCAAGGTCAGGAGTTCGAGACCAGACTGATCAACATGGTGAAACCCCATTTCTACTAAAAATACAAAAATTACCTGGGCATGGTGGCATGCATCTGCAATCCCAGCTACTCAGGAGGCTGAGGCAGGAGAATCACTTGAACCTGGGAGGTGGAGGTTGCAGTGAGCCAAGATCACTCCATTGCACTCCAGCCTGGGCAACAGAGTGAGACTCCGTCTCAAAAAAAAAAAAAAAAAAAAAAAAGACAGAGGGAAGAGCCAAAGATTTATCAGAGATTTTAAGTATGGATGACTAAGAGAATGATAGCACCATTAGCAGAAATAGGGAGGAGAACATAAAGGAAAGAGAATGTTTGGAACAGTTATAAGTTATTATTGTGATTTTTAAAAATCCATTTTAGCTACTTAAGAGTGACATAGATATATTTATAAACATGGGATTTGACAGAAATGTTTTCTTTCTCCCAGTACATTTGGGATTATCAAATATCTTCTTGTCCTTGGATTTCTTCATGTGGCAGGACTTTCAAGGCCTGCTGAAATAGAAAAATATGCAATGGCATGTTATATAGTGAAAATACAATACAAAAACACTGAGTTTTCTAGCACTTAAAAATAGACTTCTGTTGGAAATGGAGGCTTAACATCTTGATAACTTGACATGATAATTACTAGAAAGTCTCATTGTTGTTCAGAAGTCCCCAAACCAGTGAAGAGAGGGGAATTAGAAATACAGGTTGAGCAAACAAGGAGAAATGAAATTGTTTAGGATGCTTTGAGCTTAGTAGTCAGTAGGAGAAAACCCAACTCAAATGACTTAAACGATATTAGGATTTTTTTTTTAATCTCACATAGCAAGAACTCTGGAAGTAAAGAGTTTTCCCGATTGGCAAACTCATCAGCACAATTAAGTACCAAGGTTTTCCTCCAGCCTTCACAGTCTCATTTTCTCCTTGGTCTTTCAACTAGGTTCCCTTATGGTGTCCAGATGGCCAAAGCACCTACAGGTGTTATCTGATCACACCTGCCATTTAGAAATGAAAACACAAAAGGACTGTTTTTGCTTCTTCTTGTTTGTTTGTTTGTCTCATTTTGTTTTAAGGAAGGAAAATTTTTCTCTTAAGTGTGCCAGGCAGACTTCCCCTCCCATCTCATTGATGAGCACTGAGTGAAATGCTCTTCCCTAAATTGGTCACTGGCTTACACCAACCATAGTAAACACCCTGTGGTTAGGGCCAGTCTTCCCTGAAATCAATAGCTACTAAAAGGGGCAGGCTGAGTGCTCTGGCTCACTCCTGTAATCCCAGCATTTTGGGAGGCAGGTAGATCTCTTGAGGCCAGGAGTTTGAGACCAGCCGGGGCAACATAGCAAGAACCCCATCTCTACAGAAAACACAAAACTTAGCTGGGCATGGTGGTATGTGCCTGTAGTCCCAGCTACTTGGCAGCTGAGATGGGAGGATTGCTTGAGCCTAGGAGGTCGAGGCTGCAGGGAGCCAAGAGACAGAGCAAGACCCTGTCAAAAAAAAAAAAAAAAGAGGTTATATGAGGGCTTACATGAGGAAGGGGTACAGGAGGGATGAATGCATTTGGGGAGCAACAAGTGATATTTCTACAATCCCAACAGTAGGCAAGAGAGAGAGAGAGAGCATGACCACAGGAGTACACCAAAAGAGAAAATAATCACCTTGAGAGTGAATTTAGGGGTGGATTTTTGTTAACATTTCATATCAATGAATTCAGAAATTGAGAAGAATCTGCTCTTATTTTTTGTCACTGTTTCAAGGGATTTTCGTAGCCATAGAAACGAGGACTGATTGGCACAAAGTTCCTGGGCTCTCCAGCCACAGTTGTCATTTGGAAGGGAATTCTAAGTCACCAGAGAGCTAACACTTATTCTTGGGAGAATGTGAGAGCAAACCCTCCTTACACTGCCAAACTGGCACAGGATAGTGCAGCCACTCTGCAAATGAACGGTGCACAAAAAACAGGCCGAGGGAGAAAGCTTGAAGTTCTGAAAGCCCTCTTGAGGGAAGAGAGAAGGCAGTTCCTGGGAACTGTGAACTAATGCCGTCAGAAAGTGGAATCATTGATTTCTATCATGAATGACTAATGATCGTGATGGTGTGGTTTAGAACAGAAGTGCAGCTTCTACAGCCTGAAGAACTACCGGCCTTGTCTCCTGTGAAGTTCCATTTCTACTTGCTTAATAAAAGCATCCCAATAAATTAGACCATCTCACGTTTGTTTAAACTTGTACATTTCTGATTCATGAAGTATTTACCCATGAATCCAATTACCATTTTCATTTGCCATGCCTCTAAGACTTTTTTTACTCAATTAAGGATGGCTGATACATGTATAACGTTTGGGTAAGATAAATACTATGTATGCAGCTGAGCTGTTGGTATCTTCATGTCAAAGCGCCCAGGATTTTTGGCATGCCTGTTTGATTGATTCATGTATTTGCTGTCACTAGGTAATATGAAAGCTTTGAAAAATTCATGCTAAAGTATCCAAATCCAACTGAATCACCACCTGTCCTTGATCAGCAAATTAATAGACCACCCTTTCCTGGATTCCCAACTCACTGGGCCGTATATGAGCACTACCGCAGCCAGGTAGTCAAGGACACGGTCTGTTCGTTGCCTGTACCATTCTCCATTCTCCTCTATTCATGTTCTTGCAAATCAATATATTTATTGGTATACCAAAATCAAAATATCCTACTATGGCAAATAATAATGGTGGTGATGATGAGGATGATTAAAGTGATCATTCATTCAACAAATGTTATTGATCACCTTCTAATGTATATGTGAGGTACTATTCCGGTTTCTGGAGATGCAGGAATGAACAAGGCAAAGTCCCTACCCTTATGGAGCTTATGATCCAGTCAGCACTGCCAGTAAACACATAACCAATTGAGTAAGATAATTCTAGGAAGAAATAAGTAATGTGAACAAAATAAATCAGTACAGTGGTGTATAAAGTTATTATATACATAATATATTGTGTGTGTGTCTCTTCCCCCTCCGTACATACACACACAACACACATAAACTTGTATAGAAATTATTACTAAAGTTTTTATTACAGATACACTTGCATCCATTCAGAAACCTCCTCTGCGTTGGCCGCAATTCAAGATTATTTTACAACAATAACAAGTTGCATCAGAACAAGGGCATCAAATCTAACAATTCTTTAATTCATTCAACAAATATTGACTAAGGGCCTGCAACATACCAGGCAGGCTCTGTTCTGGGCACTGGAGATATGGCCTCTAACAAAAGAAAGTTCCTTCCCCATGTAGCTAAAATTCTGGGGGGAGAAAACAGGCAATAAGGAAATACGCAAATCTGTAGTATATTGGATGTTAGTAAGTGCTAAGGCGAAAAATAGTGCAGGGTAAAGAGAAAAGGAGGTGTGGCAGGTGGGGCCAAGTCTGTGTTTCGTATGTAGGGTCTTTGTATAATGGCCTCAATAAGAACAAGTGTACAGTCCCTAGAGGAACAGTGCTTGGGTTTCTCCAGAAACAGCAAGGATCCAGTATAGTTAGTGAGTAGGGAGCCAAAGGAGCAAAGGCAGGGGAGTCGAGGCAGCACTTGCAGGATCTTATCAGCAATATTAAGAATTGTGGCTCTAATTTGAGATGGGAAGCCTCTGGAGGCTTTCGAGCATGTGAATACATGATCTAGGAAATCTGCGAGATGGGAAACTTAAGTACTACCTTAAAGTCCAAGGATTAAAAAGAAATTGCACGGGGTAACAACCCTAAAGACTTGCCTTCATTCGACTGGCCCCAGTAGGGGATAGCACCTCCTTCTCAGAGCCCAGTTGCTTTGTACCACAGCATCTTCAGCCTGTGTTCTCTGCAGAGTCTGACCAGGAGTACTTTACTCCACTCATTTCCACACTTTGGCAATGCACCCTGGGGTGGATATTCTTTCGGCAGCTCAGGATCTAAACTCCTCTCCTGTGTTTGAGGAATCTCCCACCCCATGAGACAGAGTCTGCCTCTCACTCTAGAAGCTGAAAAAGCTTAATACGCTACCAGCTTCCCTTGCAACTGAAATATGGCTCCACAAATAAGATGATAACCTCCTTAGAGGTTGAATAGGAGAGCAGGGACCACACAGCATCCATCCTTTTGAGGGGGATCAGTGGTAGCACTCCACTGCTCCAGGACCAGCATTGACAGAGAATCTGCCATCCATGCTAGCATATGTGATGATGGTGGTACAAGTTGCAGGGTATATATGCAGCCACTTAGGCTGTGTGTTGTTCTGGTTATCTATTGCTGAACAACAAACCTTCCTTATACTCACAGATTCTGTGGGACAGGAATTTGGACAAAACACAATAAGGATGACTTGTTGTTTCATGATAGTTGGCCTCTTGGATGAAACTCTAAAATGTCTAGAGGTGACTCCAATGTCTGGGGATTAGAGTCATCTGGAGACTTCACATGTCTGGGGCTGCGCTTATATGACTCAAACAACTAGAAACTCACTGAACATTTCTTTCTATCTGTAATCATAGGCCTTCTCCTTATTGGCTCTGTGCAAAACTAGGGAGAAGCTGGACCTTGCACTTGGTGACTCAGAGCTCTGAGAGCAAGTGACCTAGCCTGGGAAGTCACATAGCATCATATCTGCTATAATCTATTTTTCAAAACAATCACAATGCCTATCAAAATACCAATGACATTCTTTACAGAAATAGAAAAAAAATCCTAAAATCTCTATGGAATTACAGAACATCCAGAATAGCCAAGAAATCCTGAGGGAAAGGAACAAAGTTGGAGGTATCACATTAGCACACCTTAAAATATACCATAAAACTGTAGTAAACAAAACAGCATGTTACTGGAATAAATACAAACACATAGACCAGTGGAACAGAATAGAGAACCCAGAAATTAACCTACATATCTGCAGCCAACTGATTTTTGACAAAGGTGCCAAGAACAATCATTGAGGAAAGGACACCCTCTTCAGTAAATGATGCTGGGAAAACTGAATATTCATATTCAGAAGAATAAAATTAGACCCCCACTTTTGCCCTATACAAAAATTAACTCAAAATGATTCTGAACCTAACTGTAAGACCGAAGACTATAAAACTACTAAAAGAAGACATAAGGGAAATGCTTCAGAACATTGGTCTGGGAAAGGATTTTATGAATAAGACCTCAAAGGCACTAACAACAAAAGCAACAATAAACAAATGGGAGTATATGAAACTAAAATATTTCCACATAGCTAAAGAAACAGTCAACAGAGTGAACAGACAACCTACAGAATGGGAGAAAATATTTGCAAATTTCCAACAGGGGATTCACATCCAGAATGTACGAGGAACTCAAGCATCTCAACAGCAAAAAACAATCCAATTTAAAAATGAGCAAATGATCTGAACAGACATTTCTCTAAAGAAGATATACATAAGGCAAAGGAATATATGAAAGTGCTCAGCATCACTAATCATCAAGGAAATGCAAATCAAAACCACAAAGAGGCATCTTCTCATTCCAGTTAGTATGGCTATTATCAAAAAGATAAAAAATAACAGATGCTGAAGAAGATGTAGAGAAAATGGAATTTTATATACTGTAGGTGGAAATGTAAACTCATACATAATACAACCACTATGGAGAACAGTGTGAAGGTTCCTCAAAAAACTACAAATAGAACTACCATATGATCCAGCAATCCCACTACTGGACATTTATCCAAAAAAGGAAATCAGTATATGGAAGAGACATCTGCCTCCCAATGTTTATTGTAACACTGTTCACAATAGTCAAGAAATGGAATCACCCTAGGTATTCAACAACAGATGTATAGATAGAGAAAATAGTGGTGAATATACTCAATGGAGTACTTTTCAGCCATAAAAAGAATTAAATCCTGTCATTTGTGGCAATATGGATGGAACTGGGGGACATTATGTTACGTGAAATAAGCCAGGAACAGAAAGTTAAACACTGCATCTTCTCACTCATATGCGGAAGCTAAAAAAAAAAAAAGTTTATCCCATAGAAGTAAAAAGTACGACAAAGGATACTCAAGGTTGGAAAGGGTAGGAGGAAGCGGGGGATGGAAATAGATTTGTTAAAGGTACAAAATTGCAGGTAGACAGGAGTTCTATACCACTGTAGGATGACAATAGTTATACGGTTTCGAGTAGCCAGAGGGAGGATATTGAATGTTCCCAACACAAAGAAATGATAAATGTTTGAGATGATGGATATGCTAATTCCCATGATCTGATCACTACACATTATGTGTATCAAAACATCACTGTGGAGATGATGGATATGCTAATTCCCATGATCTGATCACCACACATTATGTGTATCAAAGCATCACTATGGAACCCTATGAATATGTACAATTATTATGTCATTTTAATACAATAAAATTTTAAAAATTAGACAAGTTTTTTTAAAACAGCCACAAGCTCACTCAATTCAAGGGAGGAGGACAGAGACTCCACCTGTTGATGGGAAGAGTGTCAAAGAATTTGCAACCATGTTTTAAAATCACTACAAGTGTCTTTATTAAACCGTGTGCCATCCTTAGAAATTCTGTGAGCTAATCAATATCCTTTAAGAACTCTTTCTCTGATTAAATTATCCAGAGTTTATTTCTTTTACTTGCCTCTAATAACTCTGATTAGCAAAAATACCAGCCTCACCTGAAGAATTATCCTGCCAGAAAATTCAATAAAATACGATATATGCAAATGAACTAGAAGCTATGGACCATAGCCAATCTCCTCGTTCCTAGAAGGCAAGTCCTGGCGTCAGGGCCAATTGCACACCTTCTACATATTGCTAAACCCAGCCCCCTTATTCTGTTGCTAGTACTGTTTCCCATCTTCATCCCTCATCTTCTCTTACTTCCCTGTCTATAATCTCATCCAAGTCAGCTAATCCGCCATGTTTGCCATCTACTTGAAACTCTCCTTGCTCGGCCAGCCATACAATGCTCTGGAGAACCTGCCACCTGCTCACCTCCTTCCCTATCCTTATCTCAGTCTCTCTAGTCACATCTCTCCTGCCCCAGCCATAAACTTTCCACTCTTTATTTCTAGGTTTTTGTTTGTTTGTTTTGTTTGTTGGTTTTTGCTTCAGGAACAACAAACAGCTCAAATACTCTTGTGCTTCTTCCCTCTGTGTCTTTGCTAAGGGAAATCCCTCCATTTGCAATACCTTTCTTCCCCACTTTCTTTTCCAACCTCCCCTTACAAATTTCTGGCTAATTCCTACTCATTCTGGATCACCTCTCTGGAATCCTTCCCTTCTGTCCTATATGAGTTGATGCCTCTCCTTCTTTGAGTATCTCTGGGGCTGCAGTTAGCATATTGTATCTGTTCATAAATCTGCTGCCCTTCTTGCTTGTGCATCTATGAAGATAAGAGATAGACCTTGTGCATCTATGCATCCTCAATATCAGGATTAATATTAGCTCACTGTAAATAAATTTTGGCTAGATAAGTGAAAGAAATAGGCAGTGGGTTTTGTGTCTGATTGGATTTGCACTCATTTCTCCAAAACTCTGATGTTTAAACGAACACAGATCACAACAAAACCACCAAAACCCAAAAGTCCATTGAATCGTACTTGTTTCAATATGGAAAGACATTATTTAATAAATAATAGCAGAGAGAGAGTTTAGTAAATAGTGGCATCTCCTTATATGGTAACACTTCTGCTACATGGAGTATTTATAACATTTCACTGACTTTCTACTGTGCTCTTGAAAAGACTTGAATTCTCAAATCCAAAGCATTTCAGCTTCCATTGCCATCCCTGAAATCAGTTCCTGGTTTTTGTAACCATAGAACCTTGGCTCTGTGAAAAGTGTGAGATGTGTATGTGTATGTGTGTGTCCCTTTCCTTTGATCCAGCATTTTCACTGCTTCAGTTACTGTTGGAGAGAAAAAAAAAATCTAGAAGTCCCTTCAAATTTGAAACCTCCATCCATCTTCGGTATGTCAGACTACGTAAGCCTCACTAGAGCTGTCAAAGGGCAATTTTTCAGACTGCTAAGTCTAAGGGCACACACACGGGCAAGTCAGATCAAACAACAGGGAAAAAAAAGGAAACTAAGGGTAGATGCTGCTGCCTATTCTGACTATTCATGAAATCTAAAATTCAAGAATTTTCTATACAAAACACATTTGGCCAGGCATGGTGGCTCACACCTGTAATCCCAGCATTTTGGGAGGCTGAGGCAGGCAGATTGCTTGAGTTCAGGAGTCCAAGACCAGCCTAGGCAACACGGGGAAACCCTGTCTTTACAAAAAAATACAAAAATTAATTGGGTATGGTGGCGTGCACCTGTGGTCCCAGCTACTCAGGAGGCTGAGCTGGGAGGATCACTTGAGCCCAGGAAGCAGAGGTTGCAGTGAGCCGAGAGTGCACCACTGCATTCTAGCCTGGGTGACAGAGCCAGACTCTGTCTCAACAACAACAAAAAAAGGAACATTTTACAGGGAGACTCAGGTGTTTAAATCTCACCTATCTACAGATTTATTATTTGTGAATAGTTTCCCACTTAGATGGCCCATGTTTTGTCTGGAAATAGCACCTTGCCATTACTTCATACGTTTCAAGAATATCTGTCTTAAGGATCAGTGAGCAAATACAACCATCAAACACCATGAGCTTCCCAGAATATTAGAGGTATGAAACGCCAAACTTGATGGTGGCCATTAACATAAAATGCTGGGAAACATGCTACATTTGTTTGTTTCTTTGTGTGTTTGCTTTCCAGTGAAGTATAAACATCAAATATCAGGGGAGAAATGTACTGATTCACCAGGTTTAAATCTTTCAGAGGCTAAAATACACTTCCAATATTTTCCCATGTAGCTATTTTAGACCATAGACTGGACTTGTGCCTAATCATACAATCAGATTGTTTCAACTACCCAGATACATGTGGGCAAAAATAGTAATTCCTCACCAAGTTATTATTAGTTTTTCCTGCCTGAATCATGGCTGAGACCTATTTGTTTTTAGAAGGGATATTGACATAATTAAATTATAACCAATTTGATATTTCCTTCCTAGCTGATGCGTCTATTAGCAGCTTCTAGTTGGAAATCCTCTCCTAAATGAAGTTTCCTTTCCTAAGCCTTGTCAGTTTCTGTGTGAAACTTGAGCCTTTAAGGAAGCCAGACCTACAGTGTATGTTACCGAACATGCTTTCTATTATAAAAACATTGGTATTGTGATAGCTACTACTGTCTCTTATTTTAGAGCTTTAACGTGAAAGCCAATCACCCAGCTGAATAAGAGATTCTGCAATAGTGAGAATTTCATATTACATAAAATGTTAGAATCAGAATGGTCAGGTTGATGGTGATAACATAACGATGCCCTTTATCTAACAGGGAGCACGAAATATGGGGATCACTACATAAATATGAAGTGTGTGTGTGGAATCGGAGTGACCACTTGGGAAGTTTCATTTCACTTGGTTTGATACAGTCGTCATTGTGTCAATCCTAAGCCACCTGAAATCATTTCTATTAGTGGATGTAATACAACTATTAATTTGAAGTATAGTTATAATAACAAAAGGTGCTTCGTTATTTAGAAGGTATGAGTTGGGTGGTACTTTTCAAACAGCATTTGGTGCTTCCCTAGTTTGGGTTTAACATGAATTAGTGGCCCAATTAGCCCTTTGTTATGAAGTAGATCTTTGTGAAAATCAGGCCAAATTTAAAATGTGTGTGTGTGTGCGCACACAGGAATGCCAGCAAAAAATCACACAATTGAGTCAATCTCAGAGATTTCATGAGTTTTATTAAGCAAATACTATAAATACTTGGACCACATGAAAAGAATAGTAATCATCTAGTTATTCTGGTTGCTACTTCCAGTCTCAACTCACAGAATGTGTTCTTGCAAGGGAGTGATCCAAGGCCCAGGAGGACTTGACTTTCCTCCTGCCGGCAAGGCACATCACTCGCAGCCTGAGGACCAGACCTGTGGACAGCAGGGAGAGGAGGAGGGGAAATGAGTTTGGCTTTGTCAGTTTTTCATTTTCCTTGTATTCCCACCCACCCCCCGATTCCTACTCTGTCTGTTTTCACCAACTCCCTATCCTGTACCCCATTTCTTCTGGGTCTCATGCGTATTCAGGTGTTCAGCAAATCTCCAGTTGACTTTAAATCTGATAACTTATTAAGCAAGATCAAAGTAACGTCTCTGATGGTGGAATTTCAGGCAGATGGTGATGGGCAATTGGACTCAGGACAGGTGATTGGAGCTAATTTGAGAAGGGAGTTTTGAGCCCTTATCCCTCCCAATCTATCTACCCTTAGGTTCTAAGAGTGAGAGGTCAAGAATGTTAGAAATATCCTATCATTCCTGTGTTTGCCCATCACAAACCTCACCAAATCAAACCCCAACCAATGCCCTTAAAATACATAAGCCAGAGATACTGGCTTAATCTGATCTAGCATTCTCCTATCAATAAAATATTTGTAATACCTATTAACAACTTAGAGCTCCTTCTGCAGTGACAGATAAAAGTAACATTTTAAATCAGATCAGATAGAAGCACTGACAACATTTAATAAAATGTTTCTAAGCAACAGGGTAAAAAAATCAAAGAGTTTCAATAAAGCTGACATTAATAGAATAAAAAAGAATCCAAAAATAGCCTCTTTTTCTTATAAGCAATTCGCTCCGGAAGGTAAAACAAACTCCTTCCTGAAACTCAGCCTATTGAATAATAATGTTTTCCCAAACATCCGACATACAGTCTAGCATGGAATGGCCAGGTAGTAGCCAAGGTTTAATGTGTATCAAAAACTTGGAGAGTAAGCACTGAGAAATAGCAACAATTTAAATGCACTGGCCATATGATATGCCTTTCTTCAACCCTTAGTTATGAGCGTAACTTACAAATAAAAAGGAATGCTGTATGTATGCTTTGGGCCCATCCAAGCAGAACTTTTGCTATTCCACTAGCTTTGTCAGCAGGATAGATTTCTAAAGAGAAATGAGCGTCTGTAATAGACCCAAATGAGTACTTAAAAGATTCTAGTCTAGAGGAGAATATGTCATGCATTTGTGTCACCCTAATGCCCCCAAACACAAAGCCCTTTAATACTTGTAGATCAATTTTCCCACCACTGCCTCTTTGAAATTGTAACTTAGAAATCAGTGAACAGTCTCATTAGCTTATCCAAGAGATAAGGACAGTGTGTGTGAACAGTCTGTAGAAAAGGCAAGTGGCATACAGATGCATATCATCTGCTCTCTTTCACTCTGCCTGTCCTCAAAGATACACACACACACACACACACACCACACACACACACACACACACACACACACACTGGCTTAAGAAAGAAAAAAAGGAGGCCCCTGTGCTGGTCATTGGTCTGATTGACAAACCAGTATTGGATACTTTGATTTCTCCATTCCTGCTGCCAGCTGGAGGCAAATGCAGAGAGTCAACATAGGGGGCATGTGCATCATTTTATTGGAGAAAAAGAAGCTTGTGTGACATACATACATATATGCAGGAAACTTTTTTTTTTTTTTGAGACAGAGTCTCTCTCTGTCACCCAGGCCAGAGTGCAGTGGTGTCATCTCTCTTCATTGCAATCTCTGCCTCCTGGGTTCAAGCGATTCTCCTGCCTCAGCCTCCTGAGTAGCTGGGATTACAGGCACCCGCCACCACGCCCGGCTAATTTTTGTATTTTTAGTAGAGATGGGGTTTCACCATGTTGGCCATGCTGATCTCAAACTCCTGACCTCAAACAATCTACTGGCCTCAGCCTCCCACAGTGCTGAGATTACAGGCATGAGCCACCGTGCTCAGCTGGAAGTATAATTTTAAGAGTTGTTTAATGATTACCCACTTTTTAGAAAACTCACCAATATCTATGTCTATCTCTATTGCTATCTCTTATTTATCTCTATCTCTACTTCTATCTCTATCTCTGTCTCTACCTCTATCTCTATCTCTATCTCTATCTCTATCTCTATCTCTATCTCTGTCTATCTCTATCTTGTATGTCCACTAAAGCTCACCAGAGATCATTTATAAGATTAAGTGCACGTGACTTTGTTCTGGCCCAAGTGATTGCACGCCTCTGCCAAAATAAGCCTGATTTTTCTCCAGTGTTCTGTCTTCTATACCCCATGTACACATTCAAGAACTATTGTTTTGCTCTTTTAAACCTCCTTCAGTGTTTGAGATGATCAAAACTTAATGTATTCGTCTGTTTCCACGTCTGCTTGGTGGACATTTCTGAGACCAGGGTTTGACATCATGGTTTTCATTGTTTCTATTGTTCCCATCACTTTCTACTGTATCTTAGTGAAAGTGTAAAGTCATCACAAAGTGAAATGTCTAAATTTATGGAAAATGATTAGCACAAATTCCATTTAAAATTGCTTCCACAAAACCCGAAATTAAGCTGTCAATTGCTCCTACCATTTTTCTGAGGTAGCTATTATAGTGTGCCCCCAACTGTCCTTCAACCATTATGTATCTTAAGGTTCTATAATAGCTACATAAGAAAGTCACAGATGTGAGACTAAAATGGAATGCAAGGTTAATACTCTTTTTTCTCAGCTTCCATCTCTAATCCTCCATTTGCTGATCTAACCATTTTTCATTTTGATAATGTAATGGTGTTTTCATTTAGACATATTGCCTCCATTAATGCTGTCCTGGCTGACGTCAGCATGTATATATAAAAGGCACCATACCATGCAGCAAAACATTAGGTCAGTCACAGCCCATGGCAGTAAAAAAACAGTACTGAATGGATGGACAAATTAAACTGCTTCTAATTACATACTGTGCTTCATCATTGAGAGTCAAACTACAGCAGTATGTTTTGCATTGTCCTAGATTAACCTTAAAACAACTATGTCGATGAGTCAACAAATGTGGCCTCACCTGGGAAGTACCCAGATAAAATGGCAGAGCGTGAGTTACCTCCCTTGCTTGCTTCTTCAAGAGTCCAGGCTCTTAATTCATCATTTAAGAAGAGTCTCACCGGTGGCACTGAACCACAAAATACTATCTCCAAGCACAGCATTATGGGATAGTGAAGAATATTGAACTAAAAAGCTAGAGACTTGTTTTGCTATCTGGCTCAGCCAATAACTAGTTAGGTTAACACAGTTTACATTACACTTATTGCCATTTCAGATGCCCTAAGTGGCTCTCAATTGTCATACAGATCAAAGTCAATCTCCCCATGTTGCCTTTAATTTCAGCCACTGTTCTCTCTAGTTGTCTGAGGGTGATCTGGCGCAATGGTGAGGTGCTCAGGCTGAAGCCTGACAACATGCATTTGAATCCTGGGTGTGCCCTGATCCACTGTGTGCCCTTGGGCAAGTTACTTCACCTCTTTGGAATTCAAGTTTTTAATCTGTAATTGAGAAAGAATAACAATAGCTACCTTGTAGGGCTGTGATGAGGATTAAGTGAGTTGAAATTGTCCTGTCCTTAGTAGGATACCTGACAGAGTAGGTATTGTGTTTGTTAAAGAAGAAGTAGTCCTTTCACTTTAAATTCCAACTTTAACCTATCTGCTCCACAGTCCTTTTCCAAATAAATAACTATGGTTTGGTTCTTTCCCAAACCCTATATATGGCTTAAGAATCAATGGACAATTATTGAGTTGAGTTAGCAGTTCAAACATGATGATGTATTCAAGATGTCTGAGAGCAATGAGGCTGGTTTTCCTTTGATGCTTGATCCACTTCCTAGTCACCCCCTTGTGCTCCTTCTTGTATTTCAGTATTCCCTGTGTACGTGCAGGCCTAAAAGGTGAAGTTCCCTATGAAGAATCATTTCTCTATCACCCCACTTCTCCTGGCAAACTTTTGTTCCTCTTTCAAGATGTATCCCAAACATCACCTGTTCAGTGAAGCCTTCCTGATTCCCCAGGTTACTAAGGCACTCTCTTTTCATAGCAGTTTTTTAAATGGCCACAAACTTCTTTTACAGTTCTCCCACTGAGAGTTAGATTTATGCCCCTTCCCCTTGCACCTGGGTGGGCTTGAGGCTGCTTCATGCAATAAAGTATTGCAGAAGTGATACTAGTGTTTTATGAGGCTGGGACACAAGCAGTGATGTGGTTTTCACCTTATTTGCTGGGATACATGCACTTGGAGCCCGAGGCTGCCATGCTGTGAGGAAGCCTGACTCTGTGGGGAGTCATGTGTACACCTTCCGCTCAGCAGTTCTGCTCACTGCGTCTTCCCAATTGGGGTCCCAGACATCATGAAACAGAAAAACATCATCTCTTCTCTGTTTCTTCTGTGACCTCTCCAAATTCCTAACCCACCAAGTCTAGGAGAATAATAAAATAATTGTTTGATTCCAGTAAGTCTTGGGTTAATATGCTACACAGTGAAAGTAATTGGAACAATTTTCTATGATTCCAAAAGACTTTGTTTAGGCCAAGCACAGTGGCTCACGCCTGTAGGTTCAGCTACTTGGGAGGCTGAGGCACAAGAATCACTTGAACCCAGAGGCAGAGGTTACAGTGAGCCGAGATCATGCCACTGCACTCCAGCCTCAGCAACAGGGAAAGACCCTGTATCAAAAAAAAGTAGACTTGGTTTATAGCCCTCGATTACATTGCGGAATAATTTTATTTGTCCTACTCAATGGATTGCAAGCTCCTCAAAGGCAGAAAGTCTGCTTTATTTATCTTTGTGTACCTACTGCCAACCATGGTGCCTGGCACATGACAGATGCTTCATATATGTTTGTCAAATAAGTATGTTTGTCATATATGTTTGTCTATGTTTGAATATATAGATGTCAAATAATATTAGATGAAGTTATTTTAAAATTATAATATAACTTACATTGCCGGGCACAGTGGCTCCCTCCTATGATCTCAGCATATTGGGAAGCCAAGGCAGGTGGATAGCTAGAGCTCAGGAGTTCAACACTAGGGCGTCAACATGGTGAATCCCTGTCTCTACCAAAAAAAATACAAAAACTCGGTGGATGTGGTGGTGCACGCCTATGGTCCCAGCTTCCCCAGAGGTTAAGTGGGGAAGATCGCTTGAGCCCAGGAGGCAGAGGTTGCAGTGAGCTGAGATCGTGCCACTGCACTCCAACCTGGGCGACAGAGCCAGACTTTGTCTCAAAAAATAAAAAACAAATTTTTAAAAAATTTAAAATGATAACTTAAACGTATAATCACCAGAAATTTTGTATCCAGTGCCCCAAACTCCATGGATTCTCAAAAACCCATACAATGGCTGGCAGTACTTGGATATCTGCATATATATTTAACACACGTCACGTGAGAGTGCACACACATTTCATGTTCACTTGTTCTCCTCAGACGCCTCACCCCAGCCTCACCAGCATCTACATATTTATTGGACTAATCACTCAAAGAGATCCCCTAACTTAGGCTAGCTTACAGAAATCCCTTTATTCTTCCTGCCACGTAAATCGTGCCTGCACATAAAACCCTCCTTGAAGTCATTCCTGTTGAATTAGCAAGAACATGACAAAGAGCTGGTCTCAGGCTTCCAGACCAAGCCAGCAGTCAGCTTGTAGGATTCTTAATAGGTTCCTTCATGGGATATCCACACACCCTTTACCCAGCAGTGGCTTGCACATTCTTCCTTGATTGTCAAACACTCTATTTTTATGCAGTTTGAGTAAGCCAAGAAAGTAGAGTTTTTGTTTTCATTGCCAGCTTTAGCTGACTATATATAGATACATATTATATGCTCACACAGATATGTGACATATATATGTATATTCACACCAAGTTTTCTCCATTGGGTTAGCAGCCTGATTTGGCTCCACTCTGGAGCTTAGAGCTCCTGGTGAGACTTCAGGGAATGCTGTTCACTTGCTCCTCCATGTGTGATAGAGGAAAAATCTGTGCCAGCCCTGCTAAATGCCAGGCAAAAGCTTCATTCTATCTTCATTTATTTTGTTGGATTTGAGGTGAATCTTGATTTAGTTTTCACATGCAAACCAATTATGCCACTTTTCAAGTGTCTACTTTTTTGTAAACAGCATTTCAAGAAGCCACATAAATCAACAAGCCATGTAAAGGGGCCGAAATTAAAGTACACTTGAAATTTACCCAGAACTGAAATCCAATACTCTGAGATTAGGATTGGTGGAGGGACGATAACCTGTGAACCATATAAGTGGGAGGTGGGATTTTTCTGGAATGAAAACGTGCCTGGGAGACCACACGATGGATGGTGGTGGGCCAAGGAGAAACCGGCCATTAACCTGTCTATAGGCTCTGACATAAGAAGAATTTGGCCAGGCGCAGTGGCTCACACCTGTGGTCCCAGCACTTTGGAAGGCCGAGGCAGGCAGATCACTTGAGGTTAGGAGTTCAAGACCATCCAACATGGTGAGACCCTGTCTCTACTAAAAGTGCCCAGAATAGGCAAACCCGCAGAGACATCGTAGATCAGTCCTTTCCAGAGACTAGGGGGTGGATAGGTGGTAGGTGACTGCTGCTGGGCAGGGGGTTTCATTTTGGGAGGTGATAAGAATGTTCTTTAACTGAGAATGGTGATGGTTATAGCTCTGTATATTGTATACCTGAAAAAAGATAAATTTTATAGTATATGGATTACAGCTCAAAATACTTCATGGCTTCAAACAACAACTCACTGCTATTTCTCACAGTTTTTTAGACGACTGGGTTCAGCTGAGCAGTTCTCGTCTGGGTTCTCTCTGAAGTTGCCGTCAGATGCTGGCTGCGGTGACAGTCACCGAAGGCTTTGACTGGACTAAATGTACAAGAGAGCTTGCTACATAGCTGGCAGTTGATGCTGCAGCTGGGTGTTGAGCAGGACAACCACACATGTGACTAGGACCTCTCACCACAGTGGGAACTGGCTTGTCAGAGGGAACCAAGAGGCAGGAAGCTTCCAGGCCAGATGGAGCAGCCTCATTTCCGCCACATTGTGCTTAATAAAGGAGTCACAGGTCCTGCTCACATCCAAGGCAGACGTGACAAGGTCCCATTGCAGAAGACCACGTGGCTTAGGAGACATTACTGTGGGCATCTTTGGAAAATACAATCTGCCCTGCTATCCTAAACGTCAAGTTGGAAATAATAAGATCTGCACAGTGTCTGGTCTATTGCCATGTATAATAAAAATTGGGGACCTGTAATCATATTGGTGACAATCTCTGTGAGAATAACTTCTTCCCTATTGTATTTAGAAATAAACTCATCCAGAAACCTTAGTTGTCTCTGCAGGGCTCGGGAGGATGGAGAGATGATGGTTTCTGGGTTTCCCATTTATGCAGGGTTTAATGATACTGGGTCTGGGAAAAGGCACTCAACCTTATATCCCACCACGGGGTCAGCATCCTCAAGCACTGTGTTCTTACAGCTCCAAACATCTGCAGATATTTCTAAAAATCCTTTGCTCCCATGCCTCCATGCAAGTTCTAACAGGTTATACTTCAAGAAATCTCTTTTTCTTTGCTTCCTGGATATTAGCAGGGAAGAAAGAAAGAACTACTAGACTAATCTGAGTAGAATTCAGTGAAGTAAGATACTTAGGGCCACATCAGCATTTACCCGAAGTTTATTTTACTTGCATAATTATAATGCTGGAGCTAAAAATACCCTAATAACTTGCATAATGAATAAGGAAGCTCAATATTGGTAGGCTTTGGTTGTTACAGTAAAATCCGTTTTCTTTTATGAATCATTTATTCAAATGACCACCCTTCTTTACAGTCCATCTCCTAAACTATACACTAAAATGTTGGCCAGCCATGGCAGCTCACACCTGTAATCCCAGGGCTTTAGAAGGCCAAGGCTAGAGGACCACTTGAGGCCAGGAGTTTGAGACCAGCCTGGGCAACATGGTGAGCCCCATCTTTATAAAACACGTTTTAAAAATTAGCTAGGTGTGCTGGCATGCATTTATAATCCTAGATACTCAGGAGGCTGAGACAGGAGGAGCTCTTGAGCCCAGGAGTTTGAGACTACAATGAGCCAGGATCATGCCACTGCACTCCAGCCTGCATGACAGAGTCAGACCCTGTCTTTAAAAATTAGATAGATGGATGGATGGATAGATAGATAGATAGATAGATAGATAATAGATATGATAGATAAAACTTTGATTCTGATCCTACTGCTCAACTGAAACTATTCTCTATGTGATCATCCAAACAGTGATTATGCCAAAATATTTAAGAGAGCAGGATGGGGCCCTCACAGTCTGATCCCAGAGTGTGGGCCACTTCCTTCTGCATCTACTCTTGCTCTGTCCCCTATATTCCAGCCACACTGAACTACTGTGAAATAGACCCCAAACACCTTTCCTGTCTGCAAGCCTGTGCTTTTGGTGTCCCCTTCACCCGACATCCCCTTCCCATGTCCATCTATCTATTGAACTTGACCTTAAGGACCAGTGCCAATGTTATTTCCTTTTTGTATCTCTCCTAATCCATTTCTCCACCATTCCATCAATTGTTCCTTATCTGTGTTTTCTGTATTTTATACACACCCTTATCACACCATTTATATCACATGTTAGGTATTTATCTGTATTCCTTCCGCTCACATTGCATTGCATGCAAAATGATCATGATTACTATTTGTTGAACTCATGCCTCCCAGTTTCCCTTAGAGTGAAAGTCACTGTCAGCATGTTTTGTCCACCTCCTCATACCCAATCTCAATAGGGAAGATAAACATGACAGGGTGGAAATGCTAGGAGAAAGGCTGCTCTGCAGCTTAGCAGAAACCCAGACACTTAAAAGTGAACTGATCCCATGATTTAAGGAAGCCTACCAAAAAATAAAATTAAAAAGTGAACTGAAGTTCATGCAAGTGATTGTGGTGAATGCAAAATGGAAGTGGGATGATTTTCATAGCTTTTACTAGAAAAATGAGAGAAACCTGAGACGTGGGATGATGAAGGGGGAAGTCACAGAGGTAGGAGGCTCTCTGGAATGGCATTGACCAGATTGCATTGACCATAGAACCTAGTTAGTGGCTGTTTTGTTTTATCAGTGTTCTCAAGATATGTTTTTTCTTCATGATTACTTTAAAAATGTAACTTCTAAGACTATCTCTGTAGAAATCATTTTGGCAGAAGAGAGTAGAAAAATAATCTAAGTACATATTGCCTGTGGTTACTAAAGTACTCACGCAAAAACCCAGCCTAGTTGAGGTTTTAAACTTTGATATGGGTCAGGCTTACCTGAAGGGCTGGTGAAAACACTGATTGCAGTGACTTACCCTGAGATGCTAACTTAGTAGATCTGAGTTGGGACCACCACTCCACATTTCTCACAAGCATCATCCCAAGTGATGAGGATTTGCTTACCTGAGGACCTCACTTTGAGAACCAGTGCTCTCATTCATTCATGTCTCATGCTGTGACCTCCAGGAGGGGTCACAAAGGTCTTCTTTCCCTGATCTGGACAGCTCCTCATAAACCTTCCCTTCCATCTCAGTCTAATGGGGTGTGAACCCACACAGTGAATGTCAAAAGTGCCCAGGAACACTGCATCTAAAATAACAGAGATGGAGTTAGAAGTAGAGAAGTGAGGAAAGGCACATATTTATTAATAATTGATAAGAAAAAAAAAAACAGCCAGGTGTGGTGGCTCATGCCTGTAATCCCAGCACACGGGGAGGCTGAGGCAGGAGGATCACTTGAGCCCAGGAGTTCGAGATCAGCCTGGGCAACATGACGAAACCACGTCTCTACCAAAAAATACAAAAATTAGTGGGTATGGTGGCACGCACCTGTAGTCCCAGCTACTCGGGAGGCTCAGGTGGATCACCTGAGCCCAGGGAGGTCGAGGCTGCAGTGAGCTGTGATTGTGCCACTGTACTTCAGCCTGGGCAACAGACTGAGACCCCATCTCAAAAAAATAATAATAATAATCCCATGCAGTCTAAAAACCAAATTTTACTGTCTGTCAAGGATAAGGTATTCTTTCCTTTGAGCTCTTCTGCAAAGACTTAAAATTATCTCATACACAGTTCTGTTTAGTTTTAAAAATATATTGGCCTTACCCAGATGTTTTGCTAATTCTCCCGTCCCATCCTTTCCATGTAGCTAAAAACAAACGAAAGGCTTGGATAAGAATAGAATGATCTGGACTGATTCTCGATATCTGGGTTTTAAAAAAGAAGAATATACTGATAAAAGTAATTACAGACATGCGTTTGACTTTCTCAACTCCATGTCTACTAGGGTCACTTTGTGCTTTGAGATTCAAATAAAATTGGTTCAAATCCCCAGCTCATTTATTATGGGAAATCCTCCGACCTTCCCAGTGTGTCCAGGGACTTTATGGGCTTATGTTTTTGCCTAGTCACCTCTAGCTACTACGTTCTCTTCTACTCAATTCTAAATCTCTCAGGACAGGTGCGGTGGCTCACGCCTGTAATCCCAGCACTTTGGGAGGCTGAGGCAGGTGGATCATGAGGTCAGGAGTTTGAGACCAGCCTGACCAACATGGTGAAACCTTGTCTCTACTAAAAACACAAAAATTAGCCAGGCATGGTAGCATGTGCCTCTAATCCCAGCTACTTGGGAGGCTGAGGCAGGAGAATCACTTGAACTTGGGAGGTGGAGGTTGCACTGAGCTGACATTGAGCCATTGCACTCCAGCCTGGGTGACAGGGTGAGATCCCATCTCAAATATATATATATATATATATATATATATATGTATGTATGTCTTTTATTCCTTGCTTGTTGAATTTAACACTTGACCTGCATGGTCCAGTCACCAAGTGGAGCATATGGCTGTTGAACATATATTTCTTCCCAAACACTATTCCTTTAAAGCTTTGTTCTATTGTGGGCCCTACTAAAGATCTGTGGGTAACAGTAGGGGATTATATAACCTCACAATGTAACTTAAAATTAAATATTAGACTTCTTTTTTATTTTTTATTTTATTATTTCTATTTATTTATTTTGAGACAGGGTCTCACTTTTGTCACCCAGGCTAGAGTGCAGTGGTACCATCTCAGCTCACTGCAGCCTCAACCTCCTGGGTTCAAGCGATCCTCCTGCTTCAGCCCCATGAGTAGCTGGGACTACAGGCACATACCACCATGCCTGGCTAAGTTTTGTATTTTTAGTGGAGACGGGGTTTTGCCATGTTGCCCAGGCTGGTCTTGAACTACTGAGCTCAAGTGATCTGCCTGCTTCAACCTCCCAAAATGCTAGAATTACAGGTGTGAGCCAGCATGCCCTGCCTTAGACATCTATTTTTTAAACATATAAGAAAAGATTGTCAACACAGAAAAAGCTAGGGGGAGGTGTGGAGCCACACACAGGTAGAGCCACTCCTTCGAACTCTATCAACATGTGGAATTGTTTTACTTGCAAGATTCACTCATTCATTTGGCAAATATTTATTGAGCATCAGCTATGAACCGGGCACTGTGAAAGACAGTGCAAGTGTAGAAACTAGTAAGACAGAGTGGTGTTGGAGACAGACAAATGAAAAAGTTAATACTGTAGACTGTGAGGGGTTCATGTTCCCTAAGAGAGGTTGAACCTAGGGTAGGGGAGGCTCCCTGGAGGCAATAATAACCTTAAGCTGATTCTTCAAGGATTATTTGGAAGGAACCAGGTAAAGAGGAAGGAATAGATAAGGATAGGGTGGAGAGTTAGACTAGGACCAGATAATGAGCATCCTGAAATAGCATGCTGATGGATTTGTACTTGTAAAATGTAAATTACATATAAAAATTAGCCAGCCGTGGTGGCACACACCTGTAATAGCAGCTACTCGGGAGGCTGAGGCAGGAGAATCACTTGAACCCGGGAGGCAGAGGTTGCAATGAGTCAAGATCATGCCACTGTACTCCAGCCTGGGCAACAGAGTGAGACTCTGCCTCAAAAAAAAAAAAAAAAAAAAAAGTAAATTATAGTGCCTGGCACAAAGTAAAGCTCTCAGCAAATCCTTGTTCTTCATTACTTATCCTATGGGCAATAGGACAGATTTTAAGTGGTGTGTGTCTGTGTGTCAGGGTGAGAGGGTAAGTGGGGAGGTGTGTTGACATAATAAGATTTGCAGCTTGCAAGATCCCTTTGGCTACAGGGAAGAAAATACATTGTAGGAATTAGTATTAGAAGTAGCAAGGCAGCATAGAAGCCTGATAGAGTGATCTGGCAAAGTATGATGGAAGAGAGAGTAGAAGAATGGCCGTAGAGAAGGGGAAAGAAAGTGGTAGAGTGGTGTACAGATAGGGATGGGGTGAGGGAAAGGTGGTGTCAAGGATGACATGGAGTTTCCCAGCTGAAAAAATAAGTAGATGGTGGTGTCCTTCCCTGAGATAGGGAATTGCTGGAAGAAGAGGGGAGAGGGTGGAGGGGAGAAATAGTGCTTTCTATTTTTTTTGAAATGTCCAGTTTTAATGCCTGTGGGTCATGCAGACAGCTGGGCATAGGCTGAAATTAATGAGGAAATCTGGACTGGAAACATAACTTTTGCAATTTGGCAGCCTTTAGAGACTAATTAAATCCATGGGAGTGGAGGAAATCACCCTGAAGCAGACCTGGGGGAGAACCCTGATGGTCACCTTTAGCTGGAGGATGAACAGAGGAAGGAGAGAGGCTGAACAAGACCAAGATTCCAAAGAAGCAGGAAAAACACAAAGCTCACAGGCTATGAAGCAAGGAGGAGAGCATTTCAACAAGACAGGGTTACACATTTTGGGGGAAATTCAAGTAAGATTAAGGATTTTTAAAATTCCCTTTACTATTCCCTCAGCCTTATTGAAGCTACGATCTGCCCTCATGTAAATCTTCTCTTTAAGCTCTGTTCTTACCATGTTTGCTTATTCTTGACCTCATTTGCCTGCTTACATAGCTTAAATCCCATCACCAGCCCATATCTAAAATTGTTGGCCAACAGTTCTAAAACGATTCATGTGAAACAACTTAAGCTGACTGTCTGCTGTTAATTAGCCTTTTCTCTCCCTATTTTCACTTTAATCACTATCTATGGCATTTCCCATAGTATCTGTTTCAAATATTTTCCATTTTCCTCAAAACATGAATCCCCCCTCAATTGTCAGACTCAGCAAATAATCCCATCTCCTACTTTAGGGGGAAGATGGAGGTTCATTGGTGTGAGCTTTCCTAGAAATGTCCCTTCTTCCTACTTCAAAACTTCTCTCATCTTCTCCTATTCTCTCCCTTTTCCTATATATTGAAAACAAAAAAGTTTCCCTTTGCAAATCTAACTTACATGTAACCTTAACCCTTGTCTACCAATTGTCCCCGACCTGACTCTTAAGATTGGTTTTCCTTCTACTCTCACCATTGCCTTCCAGACTATTATCAAATTTCAGCCTTCTGTGGCAGGCAGACTCTAAGACGGCCCCATAATTCCTGCCTGCTGGTGTTTCTGACAGTGTATTTCCCTTCACAGGTAGGACCTGTGATTTGCTTCTAACAATTAGAATATGGCAAAGGTAATGGTGAGAGGTGACAATGTGGTAGCAGCCCTCACTCTCAGCACCTGCTCAGCCTCCGGCCTGGGCCTCGGCCTCCACTGTGGCGGCGCTTAAGGAGCCCTTCAGCCCGCCACAGCACCGTGGGAGCCCCTCTCTGGGCTGGCTGAGGCCGGAGCCTCCCCCCTCAGCTTGAGGGGAGGTGTGGAGGGAGAGGCGCGGGTGGGAACCCGCGCTCCACTTGCCGGCCGGTGTGAGTTCTGGTGGGCGCCGGTGCCGGCTCGGGCTCTTCCGGCCCGCACACCTAGCGGCCAGCCGGCACTGCCGGCCCAGGGCAGTGAGAGGCTTAGCACCAGGGCCAGCAGCTGCGGAGGTTGCACCGGGTCCCCCAGCAGTGCCAGCCCGCCGGTGCGGCACTCAAATTCTCGCGGGGCCTTAGCTGTTTCCCCAGGGGGCAGGGCTTGGGACCTGCAGCCCGCCATGTCTGAGCTCCCCTGCTGCGGTGGGCTCCCGCACGGCCTGAGCCTCCCCAGTGGGTGCCGCCCCTGCTCCGTGGCGCAGGGTCCCATCCACAGCCCAAGGGCTGAGGAGTGCAGCCGCAGCTGGGGACTGGTGGGCGGCTCTGCCTGCAGCCCTGGTACATGATCCACTGGCTGAAGCCAGCTGGGCTCCTGAACTGGATGGCGACTGGAGAACTTTTATATCTAGCCGGATGATCCTATGTGCACCAATGAGCACTCTGTGTCTAGCTCAGGGTTTGTAAATACACCAATCAGTACTCTGTGTCTAGCTCAAGGTTTGTGAATACACTCAATTGGTACTCTGTATCTAGCTAACCTAGTGGGGACTTGGAGGACTACCACTCTGTGACTGTGTCTAGCTCAAGGATTGTAAGTGCACCAATCAGCACTCTGTGTCTAGCTCTCTGTAAAGTAGACCAATCAGCGCTGTGTAAAATGGACCAATCAGCAGGATGTGGGTGGGACCTGATAAGGGAATAAAAGCAGGCTGCCCGCGCCACCAAGGGGTAACCCGCTGGGGTTCCCTTCCAGAGTCCGGAGGGTTTGTTGTTTTGCTCTTTGCAATAAATCTTGCTGCTGCTCACTCTTTGGGTCCAGGCTGCCTTTATGAGCTGTAACTCTCACCGGGAAGGTCTGCAGTTTCACTTCTGAAGCCAGCGAGACCACGAACCCACCAGGAAGAAGGAACAACTCCAGACGCGCTGCCTTTAAGAGCTGTAATGTTCACCACGAAGGTCTGTAGCTTCACTCCTGACAGCGAGACCACAAACTCACCAGAGGGAAGATGGTCCAGACACATCTGAACGTCTGAAGGAACAAACTCCGGACACACCATCTTTAAGAACTGTAACACTCACCTCGAGGGTCCCCGGCTTTATTCTTGAAGTCAGTGAGACCAAGAACCCACCAGTTCCGGACACAACGGGATGTTACCTATACTGTTATACAGCCGTATGCAGCTAATTCACCTTATATACTTAAAACAGTCCTTCCCCAAAACTGTGCTCTCAAACATCCATTGTTCTCTTTTTCCCTTTGTTATAATAGTTCTTTCTTTTTTGTTTTTTTCCGACAGAATCTCCCAGATTGGAGTGCAAGAGGCACGATCTCGGCTCACTGCAACCTCCACCTCCAGGTTCAAGCTATTCTCCTGTCTAGTCTCTGGAGTGGCTGGGACTATAGGTGTACACCACCAGGCCCAGCTAAATTTTTGTATTTTTAGTAGAGACGGGATTTCAGCATGTTGGCCAGGCTGATCTCTAACTCCTGGCCTTAAGTCATCCACCTGCCTTGACCTCCCAAAGTGCTGGTGAGCCACTACATACAGCCTGTATAATATTTCTTGAAAGGAAAATAATCTATATTAGCTATATCCACATTATTATCATCTATCCTGTGATAAATTTTAAATAGCCTCAAGTTTTTGGCTCCTCCCATTGAGAAGTGGAGTCTAGTCCTCCACTGGGTTGACCTTGTGGCTTCCTTTTACTAACAGAGTGTGGTTGAAACAATACTATGTAACATCAGAGAAGACTTAAGAGATTAACTGCTTTGAGTTTTATGCACTTGGAACAGATCTTCTTGGAATCCCACCACTATGCTGTGAGAAACTCGACCTCATGCATAAACTGTGTGCAGGGGATAACAGGCTCTCTGGCCAACAGCCCCAGCTGGGTTCTCAGCCAACAGCCAGCACTGACAGCCAGTCGGGTGAAGGAGCTATTTGGGATGTTTCTGCACAATCAAGCCTCCAGATGACTGCAGCCTCCCAGTGGCCCAGCCACCACCATTTGGAGCTGAAGGACCACCCAACTAAGCCTAGAGCCTAGGCAATGCTTAGAAATGTGAGAAGCAATAAATTATGCTACTTTTTTTTTTTTTTTTTTTTGTGAGACAGAGTCTCGCTCTGTCACCCAGGCTGGAGTTCAGTGGCACGATCTCGGCTCACTACAACCTCCGCCTCCCAGGTTCAAGCAATTCTCCTGTCTCAGCCTCCCGAGTAGCTGGGACTACAGGCGCATGCCACCATGCTCGGCTAATTTTTGTATTTTTAGTAGAGACAGGGTTTCACTATGTTGGCCAGGCTGGTCTCAAACCCCTGACCTTGTGATCCTCCCACCTGAGCCTCCCAAAGTGCTGAGATTACAGGCATGAGCCACTGCACCCAGCAGATGACGCTACTATTTTAAGGTGCTATGTCTGGGGTGGTTTGCTAAGTACCAAAGGGTAACTAAACATTCACTTTTCATCCTTACCTCTCTGATGAAGCAGCTCCTTTCAAGAAGGGTAATCTTAGTCTCAACATTTAGTAACCCTTTCTGCTTGTTTTTCTTTCTTAACAGCTGCAAGGCATATAATACTAATGAAATTATTTTTTTTTCTTCATGCTTTCTTCTCCTTTCATTTCTGTAACATCCTCTGGGACACAGTTTCTTCCCCTCATCCCCTAGATTAAATGTTCCCCAAGGTACTGTACTTGGACATTTCTCTCTATGCCCTCTTGCTTGATAGTCTCTTCCAATCTCATTGTTTTAAATCTCACCTCTATGCAGGTAATGTTCAAATCCTTTAAGAGGCACAATGATTAGAAGCTCAAGGTCTGGAAATGGGCCAGAGTTTTAATCCTGGATCTGCCAATTACTAGCCATATGACAAGGAACGAGTGGCTTAACCTCTCTAAACCTCCGTTTTTCTCTTCTCTTAAATCTGGATAATACTAGGATCTTGCTAATAAGAATATCACTTGGGCCTGCCACAAAGTCCTCCATCAGTGCTTTTCAACATTTTAGTTTTTCATATTACTGCTTCCATTAGAAAAATGATAGTGCCAGTATGCATTCTGGGATGAATGGAAGCGGCTGCTCAGGTCAAAGATAATTGGTCTGGGGGCTTTGGCCTCTCCAGCCCCTGCCCAGCCCCCACCCTACTGCGTAATCAGTATTTGGGCCCATCAGCTCATTGCTGGCACACCAAGGGGAAGCTTTACAGGAAGTGGTAGCAATTACCCTTATATCTGGCCCTGATCTCTCTCCAGGGCTCCAGGCCCACAATAACAACTCTCTGCTGGACACTATCCCCACCACCTTCATCCCCAAACCAGATGGTGATTCTCAAAGTGAGATCCAGGGTCAGTAGCATCAGCGCCACCTGAAACCTCTTTAGAAATGCAAATTCAAGCCCCAACCCAGACCAACTGAACCAGCAACTCTACGGATGCGTCCGGCTATATGCATTTTTAACAAACTCTCTAGGTAATTCTGATGCAGGTAAAAGTTAGAGAACAGGTGACCTATAGTGATATCAACTCTGAGGACCAAGCATGCTCCTCCAGCTTTGTTTCCTACTTGGGTTAATTAGTTCCACTACCCTCCCAGCTACCTGAGCTCATAAACCTCCGATTCATTCTTGACTTTTCCATCCTGTCTGCCTGCTGTATCTAGTCAGTCACAATTCCTGTCTTTGCCTCTAACAAAGTTAGTCATTATTCACATCTTCCTTCCTTCCTTCCTTCCTTCCTTCCTTCCTTTCTTCTTTCTTTCTTTTTTTTTTTTTTTTAACAGAGTTTCACTCTTGTTGCCCAGGCTGGAGTGTAATGGCACGATCTCGGCTCACTGCAACCTCTGCCTCTCAGGTTCAACCGATTCTCCTGCCTCAGCCCCCTAAGTAGCTGGGATTACATGCTTGTGCCACCACACCCAGCTAATTTTGTATTTTTAGTAGAGACAGGGTTTCTCCATGTTGGTCAGGCTGGTCTCGAACTCCCAACCTCAGGTGATCCACCCGCCTTGACCCCCAAAGTGCTGGGATTACAGGCATGAGCCACTGCGCCCGGCCCCACATATTTCTTTCTTGGCTCTGTTCCCACAACCACTCCCGAGGAAGTGCTGGCCAGTTTCTCTCAAACCAATTCATTTAAAAGCTAATTTGCCTGTGACCAATTTCACTAACAGCCAGTTAGGATAAAGCAAATTCATTTAAAAATTAATTCCATGCAGATAAATTGGCCCATTATTTTCTTTATGACTTCTACTACTTCTAAGTTTACTAAGTCTTTACCCCTCCAGATATTATAAATATACAACTATCTAATTCTATTTATCTAGTGTTTTACATGTTAATTTTTTTACACTTGACTCTTGAATTGTCTGGAATGTGTTTTGGCTTCTGAGTGTCAAGCGAAGCACAAATTGCTTGCCTGCTTACCATGCAAGGGAGAAAGCTCCTCATTTACAAGTCTAAGTTCCGAGCTCTCAGCCATTACAACTTTATTCCCCTCACGGCCAAGCAGAAAGATCAAAGACCATATCCAGGAAGGCTGAAGTGCTGCCATTGTTGTTTCACAAGGGAGCGATTGTCCCACTTTCCACATTTTGTAGCAGGACAAGCCTCAGACAAAACCCCTCAGACACCCAGTTAAAGAAGGAAGGGCTTTATTCGGCCGGGAGCTTCGGCAAGACTCCCATCTCCAACAACCGAGCTCCCCAAGTGAGCAATTCCTGTCCCTTTTAAGGGCTCACAACTCTAAGGGGGTCCATGTGAGAGGGTTGTGTTCGACTGAGCAAGCAGGGGGTACGTGACTGGGAGCTGCATGCACCGGTAATTAGAACAGAACAGAACAGGAAAGGGATTTTCACAGTGCTTTTCTATATAATGTCTGTGATCTATAGATAACATAATTGATTAGGTCATGGGTCGATCTTTAACTACCAGGCCCAGGGTGTGGTGCTGAGCTGTCTGCTTATGGATTTCATTTCTGCCTTTTAGTTTTTACATCTTCTTTCTTTGGAGGCAGAAATTGGGCATAAGACAATATGAGGGGTGGTCTCCTCCCTTAATTTGACTGACTTTCTGGGAATAAACTTACTTTCTTATTAGCATCTTGAAATGGGCTTACTTGCAAGAAAGTAAGGCAGAAGTGTCCTTGGACAAATTAGCTTTTAAAATCTTTAAATGTTCAAACATTAGTATAAGGAAACAACAGAACCAGCATGGGCGAGGTCTGGGCATGATGGGTGGTGTCATCACCTCACCTCTATTTCTTTACTTTTTTAAAAAAATTGGCCAGACGTGATGGCTCACTCCTGTAATCCCAGCACTTTGGGAGGCCGAGGCGGGTGGATCACCTCAGGTCAGGAATTCGTGACCAGCCTGGCCAACATGGTGAAACCCCATCTCTACTAAAAAGACAAAAATTAGCTGAGCGTGGTGGCACACACCTGTAATCCCAGCCACTCGGGAGGCTGAGGCAGGAGAATCGCTTGAACCCAGGAGTTGGAGGTTGCAGTGAGCCAAGATCGCACCACTGCACTCCAGCCTGGGCAAAAAGAGTAAAACTCCGTCTAAAAAGCAACAACAACAAAATAATAATGTAAGGAATCTAAACCTTCTAGATATTCCCTTCCTCTGAGGCACTTTATCTCCCTGCTTTTCTACTGCCATTGTGACCTGAGGAAAGGCAGGACAGAGAAGGAGGAAATGGGGAAGGAGAAGTGACTACCAGGTAAGAGATGGTGGGCCCACCCTTTCTGCCCCCAGAGGATGAGGCAGGGACTGGAAAGTATAGGGGAAAAAAGTAATATCTTTTCTCATCCAATGCTAGGCTCATGGCTAAGACTCAAATAACAAAAATCAGATTAACAAGAGAGTGCATACGGATTTATTTAATATAGGTGTTATGTGACACGGGAGCTTTCAGAAAATGAAGACCCTACGGAACAAGAGATCTGTGGATTTTCATGGACACTCATCTGTGGATTTTCGAGGACAGTCATGCAGAAACATACTTGGAGAATGGGGATTATCTTGAGGTAATGAACTTGGTGGTGGGAATTTAACAAATCCTGCTTATTCACATTCCTCTTGGCCTTTGTGCGTGACATTCCTTCCCTCTGGGCATAGGGCAGGACACCTGTCACATGAGGATTTTCAGGGGAGGAGGACAAGGTCAGAGAGTGACCTTCCTAGGTTTTATGAGGCTTTATGACTTGCATCAGAAAAGAAGGGCAAGAAAAAGGTGAGGTAGGCCGGGTGCGGTGGCTCACACCAATAATCCCAGCACTTCAGGAGGCCGAGGCAGGCGGATCACTTGAGGCCAGGAGTTCAAGGCCAGCCTGGCCAACATAGTGAAACCCCATCTCTACTAAAAATACAAAAAATTAGCTATACATGGTGGTGGATGCCTGTAATCCCAGCTATTCGGGAGGCTGAGGCAGGAGAATCACTTGAGCCTGGGAGGCAGAGGTTGGCACCATTGCACTCCAGCCTGGACAACAAACACAGACAATGTTGAAAATGAAGGAAGGAAGGAGGGAGGGAGGGAGGGAGGGAAAGAAGGAAGGAGGGAAGGAAGGAAGGAAGGGGAGAGAGAAAGAAAAGAAAAAAGCTGCTGCTTTTTCAATTTCCAAGGTGCCACATTTTGAGGCAGTGTTTCCTATACCACTTCAGGAGATAAGGGTCGGACACATTTGGGATGACGGCTCCCTTTCCGGTGTCTATCCAGAAGGGGTACAGCATCACATTAAAAAGAGGGGGAAAGCCAAAAACAGAGGGCTCCATGTGGGGAAGC
Organism: Trachypithecus francoisi; assembly: GCF_009764315.1. Lineage (NCBI taxonomy): Eukaryota > Metazoa > Chordata > Mammalia > Primates > Cercopithecidae > Trachypithecus > Trachypithecus francoisi. The sequence continues at coordinate 163,425,049 of NW_022681454.1, read as the reverse complement.
CTCCTGTGCGGGCTGGCTCCAGGCAACATGGGCAACTGTAGAACTACAATATGTTTGTTGCCTGATGCACCCAGTAAGTCAATACTCTGAGACTCCAGGTTGCAGCAGAGAAAGGTGTAATCTCAGAAATTGGGCATAAGGCAATATGAGGGGTGGTCTCTTCCTCATAGGTTTGGCTGTGGGGGTCCACTTATACATGGATTTTCTTCCTCCTCTGCCACCCCTGAGAGAGAGTAAAAACCAACCCCTCCTCTTCCTCTTCCTCCTCCTCAGCCTAATCAATGTGAAGATGATAAGGGTGAAGATCTTTATCATGAGCCACTTCCACTTAATAAATAGTTAATATATTTTATCTTCCTTGTGGTTTTCTTCATAACATTTTCTTTTCTCTAGCTTACTTTATTTTAAGAATACAGCACAAGATGCATATAACATGCAAAATGTATGTTGAGCTCTTACCAGTAAGGATTCCAGTCAGCAGCAGGCTATTAATAGTTAGTGGGAAGTCATAAGTTACATATGAGCCAGATGTGGTGGCTCACATCTGTAATCCTAACACTTCGAGAGGCCAAGGCAAATGGATTGCTTGAGCTCAGGAGTTCAAGACCAGCCTGGGGAACATGGTGAAACCCCAACTCTACAAAAAATTACAAAAATTAACCAGGCATGGTGGCATATGCCTGTGGTCCCAGCTACTTGGGAGACTGAGGTGGCTTGAGCCTGGGAGGTGGAGGTTGCAGTAAGCAAAAATTGCACCACTTTGCATTACTTTTAAGTTTATTAAATATTTAATAAATAAAAACTAATATTTATAAAGCAATATAAAATGTATGAAAAACATTAATTTAACAAAAACTAAATACCCAAGGATCTGCTTGTCAAAAAGGGCACACCTATAACCCTGAAGACCGTCCCAGCCCCTTTGTTCCTGCAGAGAAATCACCATCCTTGGTTTTGCATTCATGGTTCTCTTGTTTTCTTTTTTTTTTTTGAGACGGAGTCTCACTCTGTCGTCGGGGCTGGAGTGCAGTGGCCGGATCTCAGCTCACTGCAAGCTCCGCCTCCCGGGTTCACGCCATTCTCCTGCCTCAGCCTTCCGAGTAGCTGGGACGACAGGCGCCCGCCACCTCGCCGGCTAGTTTTTTTGTATTTTTTCTTTTCTTTTCTTTTCTTTTCTTTTTTTTTTTTGAGACAGAGTCTCGCTCTGTCGCCCGGGCTGGAGTGCAGTGGCCGGATCTCGGCTCACTGCAAGCTCCACCTCCCGGGTTCACACCATTCTCCTGCCTCAGCCTCCCGAGTAGCTGGGACTACAGGCGCCCGCCACCTCGCCCGGCTAGTTTTTTGTATTTTTTAGTAGAGACAGGGGTTTCACCGTGTTAGCCAGGATGGTCTCGATCTCCTGACCTCGTGATCCGCCCGTCTCGGCCTCCCAAAGTGCTGGGATTACAGGCTTGAGCCACCGCGCCCGGCCTGTTCTCTTGTTTTCTTAACAGTTTTACTACATATTTTTGTTTCTCTAAATAATATGTCGTTCAGCTTTGCAGGGTTGTTTTTTGTTTGTTAGTCTGTTTGTTTGTTTAAGATGGAGTCTCACTCTTGTTTCCCGGGCTGGAGTACAATGGCACAATCTTGGCTCACTGCAACCTCCGCCTCCCAGGTTCAAGTGATTCTCCTGCCTCTGCCTCCCAAGTAGCTGGGAGGGCATTTGGTGTTAGCAGACATTTGCATGCATCCCATATATGTATTTTCCTACGTATGTGTATATATTTGTATATACATACGTGCTTCTCTATGAATATGTTTAATACCCACCCCAAGTAAAATAACCTTATTTAAAATATGTTGAGATTCTCAGGCCTGGTGCTGTGGCTTATGCCTGTAATTCCAACATTCTGAGAGGCCGAGGCAGGTGGATCGCTTGACCTCAGGAGTTTGAGACCAGCCTGAGCAACATGGCGAAACCCTGTCTCTACCAAAAACACAAAAAATTAGCCAAGTGTGGCGGCGTGTGCCTATAGTCCCAGCTACTCAGGAGGCTGAGGTGGGAGGTTCACTTGAGCCTGGGAGGGGGAGGTTACAGTGAGCCAAGATTGTGCCACTGCACACCAGCCTGGGCAACAGAGCAAGACTCCTTCTCAAAAAATAAAAGTAAAAACAAAAAACAAAATAAATAAATATAATATATTGAGATTCTCTTTCTTTATGTTTCCCCAGGCTCTAGGGGCTAAGTCCATGTTTGAGTGAAAGCTATCAGAGAGCTAATGAGCACAAAATCTAGAAACAAAAAATAGGCAAGTGTCCTTCTCTCCCTCTCATGAGAAATGAATCAAAATCGAAGTTTTCCCCAAAGGAGGACAGCCTCCCTCAGCAAAAACACTACTCCCTCAGCACAAACACTCCTGTTCTTTTCTTCATATCAGCAATTTGTGCAGTGACTGTGCATTTTATTTCAAGAAACTAGAGATTTTTCTGTTTAAAGGCCGGAGGAGAATATATTTGGCATGGATCCTTAGAGGAGTAGAAAGCTGTCTTTCTACTCGGACTCGCTTATCTGATTCTCCTCCCCAGAGCAGAACTTCTTATGGCCCGGAGGCTGATCCTCCAACTTGGTACCCAGGAGCCCTGCAAAGATTTAAAGGCTTTGCAAGGCTAGGCTTTGTGGCTTAGCACCAACCCAGCCTGATTTTGAACTAACTGTCCCAGTTGACTGAGATTTCTCTCCTTTTTCTGTTTTCTGGTCCAGGTGTTTTATACCCTTTATTTTTCACTACATATGGCGTTTTCCCCTCAGTATTTAAATTGTTGAGGATTTCAACAGTGCCAACATTTAAGGTATAGATCCAAGAAGACGCCCCCCACCCCGACCCTCCCTCCCCCAGGTCACTCTAACTGAAGTGCTTCTCTCTGCACCCCACTTAATTTTTTAGAGGCAGTGTCTGAGATCTTGTGTGACTTTCTGACTAAAGCTTGATTTAATGGAAGGAGATAAAATAAAATTAAGAGCATTTCTGTGTTTGTGATTTTAATATTTACAACTCAGGGATGGGTGTGAAACAGAAAGCAAAGCAATACTCGCCGCTGGTTTTTTGGGTTTTGTTTCTTTTTGTTGTTGTTGTTATTTAAGATGGAGTCTCACTCTGTTGCCCAGGCTGGAGTGCAGTGGCGCATTCTCAGCTCACTGCAACTTCCACCCCCCAAGTTCAAGTGATTCTCCTGCCTCAGCCTCCAGAGTAGCTCGGACTACAGGCGTGCATTACCACACCTGATTAGTTTTTGTATTTTTAGTAAAGACAGGGTTTCACCATGTTGGCCAGGCTGGTCTTGAACTTTTGACTTCAGGCAATTCACCCGCCTCGGCCTCCCAAAGTGCTGGGATTACAGGCATGAACCACGATGTCCGGCCTCACCCCTGTTTTTTGTGGTGTTTTACAGCTCATCAGGAGGCACTGGCATCGTCTTTTTCCTTTCCACCCTCTCAACTAAAAATAACTTCTCTAGAAGGTAGCTTTTCTCACAGGTGTTACACAATGTTGTTTTTAATGTAATTTGTGTGGAAGGGTAATTATGAAGTGGCTATCAACTTTGCTTCATGGTCATGTGTCATAACAGTATTTTGTGACGATAACGTGCCACTAGAGACATAGGGGATTTCTATTTCAGTAAGGAAGAAGAAGTTATGAAAGTTTCTTCCTGACTTTGATGAAGTGGAGGTCTAAATGCCATCCTAACAGAAATGAAGGCCACATTTTTTAAAGCTACCCCAGGGGGAAGACACAACAAACACACAACAGTAACTATGTTTTTTAAATCTCAGCATTTAAGCTCTAAATATGAATAGTATCTTCTACTTCTCTAAGCACTTTACCATAACAACAAGATTTCTCATTCATTCTTTTGTGTGTTTCCCACAATTACCTTGTGATAACGGAAGAAAAGCTATTGTTATGTCTGTCTTCCTCATGGCAAAACCGTAGTTCCCAGGCTCAAGGTCACACAATCGGTGAGCCGCAAAAGCTTAAAGCTAGATCTAGAGCTTTCTCACCATATTAATAATGGACTGTCCTTCCAATATAAGTCCAAGGTCTTCGTGTTGCTTTTTCCAGTAATTGTGACAGGCAGTATGAACCATAAACCTTCTGTAGCCCCAGCGTTTTATGTCCTGTGATGCACAATGCTTAAAAGCCTTGTCCCAGTTGGGGTCCCAGTCTATAAATGGGAAGTAGACTTTTTATTTAATTGGCCCATGTGGAGATGAAAACTGTGGTCCTAGTTATGTCAGTGCCAGGCTTTAACCATATTTTTTCCAGATTGCTAAAATTGCTTTACAGGTTATCTATTCACACTCCTGCTGTGATACAAATTTTTAACAAGAACAAAAATACAATCTCTGATCAGAATGGAGAAGATAGCGTTCCATTCATCACAGTAATTATGAAGTATTTGTTATGTTCTGTTGAGATTGGGGCCCTAATGATACTCCAGCCTTCTCTGGTCACCATCCATATTAGCCAAGGAATTATTTTACAACCGTTCTGCTCATCTGAATAATCTCTAAGGGGAGAACATATTGATTTGGAGTGCTTTTAAAAGGATGGTAATTAATGGATTTAGGATGAGCTATGCTCACCCAAATTACAGAGCAGAGATTTATTTCCCTGGAGGGTACTTTTACAGTTTTCCAGTGTTGTATATTTTGTCTCACTGGATAGGGTAACAGGTTATGATTTGCATTCTATTTTAGCTTAGAATAATGTCTTCAATTTTCTTCTATTTCATGTATAGGATTTATGTGATTTTGGTGTTTTTCTCTCATACTAGGGCTTGACCATTAGGGAGAAAACATATGGATCCAAATGATACCCTTGATAACAAGATTTCTTGGATCCATCATGAACATTCCAAAGCTTATGGAAGAGCTGTGGGTCACAGGACGGCTAGAGAAGAAGAGAAGCTTATTGGATACAACTTCTGAATTAGAGACAGCCTTTATGTTCAGGCTAATTTCTCCTATCCATTTTGAAAATGGATCCATTTTTTAAAAATTTTTATTTTTAAGTTCAGAAGTATGCTTGTGCCAGAAGGATTTGTTGTGCAGACTGTTTTGTCACCCAATTATTAAGCCTGGTCCCATTAGTTATTTTTCACTATCCTCTCCCTCCTCCCACCCTCCACCCTCCAACAGGCCCCAATGTCTATTGTTCCCCTCTGTGTGTCCATGTGTTCTCATCATTTAGCTCCCACTTATAAGTGAGAACGTGCAGTATTTGGTTTTCTGTTCCTGCTTTAGTTTGCTAAGGATAAAGGCCTCCAGCTCCATCCATGTTCCTGCAAAGGACATAATCTTGTTCTTTTTATAGCTGCATAGTATTCCATGATGTATATGTACCACATTTTCTTTATCCAATCTACTATTGATGGGCATTTAGGTTGAATATATGTCTTTTTTCTTGTGAATAGTGCTGCAATGAACATACACGCGCACATGTCTTTATGATAGAATGATTTATATTCCTTTGGGTATATTCCTGTTAATAAGATTGCTGGGTGGAATGGTATTTCTGTTTTTAGGTCTCTGAGGAATCACCACACTGTCTTCCACAATGGCTGAACTAATTTACATTCCCACCAATAGCATGTAAGTTTTTTTCTCTGCAACCTCACCAGCATCTGTTATTTTTTGACTTTTTAATAATACCCTGTAAGGAACATGGCTGTGGTTTGTTCAAGGATAGGCCAAGGTAGGATGTTTACATACTGTGTGACTTGCGAGTTTAGAGCACAGGCGTATAACTCCACTTGTTATCACAGCCATGTAGCCATAACATGGGAAGGCCATCCCTTGCTCTAAGCCAGTATTGTTTGCAAAAGGTGTAATTGCCCTGCTGATACTGTACAGGTGCGCTGGCACCCAGAGAAAGAGAAAGAGAGCCAGAGGGGTCTGTGTTTGTAGATAGACAGGAGGGAGCCAGGACACAGCTCAGCTCACTTGTGCCCAGAGAGAGAAAGAGTTAAGTTGCTGACCCTGAAGGCAAGGGAGAGCCGGCTGTGCTGCTGTGTGTGTGGGAGCTGCTGAACTGAGCAACTGAGACAGGGCGGACAGTGTGAGAGAGTTAGTGTGAGAGAGCCGTTAATGAAAACTGCTGCTGAATAAAGCCATGTCTCATCTACCTGCTGTCTCTCGAGTGTTCTTCCAGCTCCCTGCCCCAGGTCCACCCACTCCCCTCAGCCCTCAGCTGGGGCTGGAACCTGACCCTGGGCATGACATAGCCAGAAAAGTGGCTCAATTTTTATAGTGATAAGGATCGGAAGACTGTGAGAAAAAAAAATCTTTTCATGCAGAGAAAAGGTTTAATTTTAGAAAACTTTCAAAATACACTCCTTTGAACTGGGCTTGCAGCTTTATACTGTTGTTCCCACGATGCTATGGACATCAGGAGGCCTATCAATGGCTCTAAAAGCCCACGTGCCTCACTCTTTCCCCTAGAGCCCCACAAAGTTGACAGCAATGAAAGAGAGATTTCCGAGGTGGAAACTCAATTCTATTTTCTTGATGGTATGGTAGTGGGAGAAAGAGAATAGAGAACTGTAGAGGAAGGAAAGAATTTGGTGACAAGGCTAAAAGATTCAGCAGCATTCTAAAGCATGCCAAGACCAAAGTTGCTGTTTCCTGGTTCTGAATCTAGAAATAGGCCCAGGAAGCAATCAAAACATAACTTAATTCTTTCTATATTAATATTTATAATTATAGCTAGTAAGTACTGCACAAAGCACTTTACTTGAATTATTTAATTTAATCTGCACAAGAAGTCTTTTAGGTACCATTATTATCCTCATTTTACCAACAAAGAGAATGATGTTTAAAAGAGGCTAAGTAACTTGCCCAAATTACACTTGTAGTACGTTCGACAGACCATTACCAAACCCCTATCTCCTTGACTCTAGAGTTTATACTCCCACTAGGTGTCTGCCAGAGGATGTTTTGTGGAAGATGCTTCTGCTCTGTGGGGCTTTCCTAATTTGCCCCTAATACTAAGGCAGGTTCCCAACTCTTAACACTTCTCAGGGACTTAGATAAAGGGCAGTCGGTATAACAGAAAGAGGCTGAACTACGAGTCAAAACCTTCCCCAGCAGCTGCGCTTGCTAGTCACATGAACCTGTGCTACTCATTTGACCTGTCAGAACCTCAGACATAGGGTAGGAATGATATTTTCTCTTCCAACCTGACATGGATGTTGAAAAGAGCAAATGTGAGAAAACTGTATAGATGAACATGATTTGAAAACTATGAAGTGCTTTCTAAATGTATTAGTGTAAGAGTCAGAGTGGATTTGAGGGGTGAAATCAATTTGGGTAATCTTATACATCTTACACATCACCTCTACCAAGTGGGTGGTTTCCAGGCATTTCAAGGGATTTAAAATAAAAGTTGAATAAGGGAACAGTCTCAGAACACTAACATACCCGTCGGCCGGATGCGGTGGCTCACGCCTGTAATCCTAGCACTTTGTGAGGCTGAGGCAGGTGGATCACCTGAGGTCAGGAGTTTGAGACCAGCCTGACCAACATGGAGAAACCTCGTCTCTACTAAAAGTACAAAAATTAGCCAGGCGTGGTAGTGTGTGCCTGTAATCCCAGCGACTAGGGAGGCTGAGGCAGGAGAATCACTTGAACCCAGGAGACGGAGGTTGCGGTGAGCCAAGAGCACGCCATTGCATTTCAGCCTGGGCAACAAGAGCAACACTCCGTCTCAAAAAAAAAAAAGAACACTAACGTACCCAATTTATTTGTCTTCCTTCTTTTCCCTAATCTCTCCTTCATGAAAATTGGTCAAAACTATTAATGCTATATTGGACCGCTGTCTTGGGCTTCTCAGTCTCTCTCTTGACTTCCTTATCTGCCAAATAAACATGATGGTCTAGATCTGTGCTGTCAACACAGCACTGGCCACGTGTGGCTACTTAACGGAAATTAAGTTAAATTAAACATTTAGTTCCTCAGTCACACCAGCTACATTTCAAGTATTTACATGAAGCTAGTGGCTAATGCATTGGCAATACAGAGGTAGAGCATGTCCATCATCTCAAAAAGTTGTACTGGAAGACGCTGGTCGAGATAATTTCTAAAAGCCAATCCAGCTCCAACTCCTATTGAATTAACCTGATTGTTCCTTGTATGCTTTGAATGCAGTCCTTTTGCATTTGATATGTGAATACCTGTGCACATCATGCCAAGGAAGGTATTGGTTTAGTCGACAAAATATATAACAACCGTGGTACATTATATATGTTGAATATTTTTAAAATTTCTAATTAAAACATTTCCCAAGGCAATATATTTACATTAAAAGTCTAAAACAGAGCTGGGCACGGTGGCTTCTGCCTGTAATCCCAGCACTTTGCGGGGCCGAGGTGGGTGGATCACCTGTGGTCAGGAATTCGAGATCAGCCTGGGCAACATGGTGAAACCCTGTCTCTACTAAAAATACAAAAATTAGCCGGGTGTGGTGGTGCATGCCTGTAATCCCAGCTACTCAGGAGACTGAGGCAGGAGAATTGCTTGAACCTAGGGGGTGAAGGTTGCAGTGAGCCAAGATTATACTACTACACTCCAGCCTGGGTGACACAGCAAGACCCTGCCAAAAAAAAAAAAAAAAAAAAAGTTGAAAAAAGGAGACTTTAATGTGCTTAAAAAGAGGTTTCTTATTTATACCAATTTTTTCTCACTTCCTTTTGAACCTAGAAGGGGGTTTCTCTTATATATCTTTGTTGTTTGTGTGACCTAATTCTGTCTTAGACAAATAGAGAAAGTGGGCAACTCTGCCAAAGAACCCCGCAGCCTAAAACCTGGAGCAGTTCTCTGGGAAGCAGCTGCTTTATCCCTGAAGGTATCTGGCATTTCAAACGGTTACACTGAAGAAAAAAAGAATACATTCATTTTTATTCCATTGTTTAAGATGCTGGCACAAACACCACTCATTCATAAACTGAAAATAAGTACAAAAATCCTCTACTACTTTAAGACAAAAATGTCAAAGTTTAAAATTTTTCAAGACAGTTATACCAGGGTTTTTTTTTTTTTTTCTGTGACAATCTGACAATACTTGAGAATATCTAATTCCACTTTTCTCCTTTTCTCTCTGTCTCTCCTTACCCTACCCCTACGCCTGCTGCTTCTCTTTGATTTTTTAATCAAAAAAATATGATTTTTAATCATAAAGTGTTTTTCCCCTGAATCCTATGCTTTCAAAAATTCTTATAGGCATAACGACACCACATTATGAAAGTGTGAAAAACAGCAAATGGTGGAGAAGAGAGCACCAATAACATCACTAGTTCTTCATAATGGCTATTAGCACTGTCATCTGTTTCAAGTTTTCTTACATAAATACTTTTTTACAATTTTTACTATATAGGTGTCATTAAAATATACTTGCAACTATACACTTCCTTTGTAAGACAGGGTTTCACTCTGTCACCTAGGTTAGAGTGCAATGGCATGATCTCAGCTCACTGCAACCTCCACCTCCCAGGCTCAAGCGATCCTCCTACCTCAGCCTCTTGAGTAGCTGGGACCGCAGGCATGCGCCACCACACCTGGCTGATTTTTTTATTTTTTATATAGACGGGATTTTTCTATGTTGTCCAGGATGGTCTTGAACTCCTGAGTTCAAGCAATCCTCACACCTTGGCCTCCCAAAGTGCTAGGATTACAGACATGAGCCAACATGCCTGGCAACTATACACTTAAAACAATTTTTTAAAAATTTCTGACATTTACCAACATAAAATTAGTGTTTAAAATAGAGCACTTATTTGTTTACTCATTCCTCCTAAAACCAGCCCTGATGGTTAAGGGAGGAAACAAGAAGCACTGTCTCGCTATAAAAGTGGCATTAAGCCAGATAAGCCTGGTCAAGTTTCATGATGCCAAGTCATTAAATAAGCCCTCTACAAGGACAGAGTAGGACCTTTCTGCACAGAAGAAAGTCTTATGGAAGTTGGGAGTGGTTAGAAGAAAGCACAGCTATTCCCCAACCATCTCGAAGAAAATACAAGGTTGGTCTTAGACTGTGTAACTATTTATTCAGATTCTCACTGGGATAGTCCAAATCCCACAACCTCCTAAGGCATATGTGGGCTGCAACTCTTATTTTTAAGAATCCTTAAAATTCTCAGTGGATTTGATTTACAGTCCAAAAGAGGATAATCCACTCCCCTGTCCTAAAGACTTACATAATAATTAAGGTTTTGGGGGGAGTCACAAATAACAGAACCCACATCCAGCTAACTTAAGGAAAAAAGGAGTGAGATGTCATTGGAAAGATACTGGAGTAGCCCATGGAACTAAGGGATGAATTAAAGTACATGATCCTCTTCTTTAGAAAGCTGCCATCAATGTGACTCAGCTCTGAAAACTCCCAGACTCTCTGCCTCTCAGGTCCAAATTTCCATTTCCAAGGCAAGACATTGAAACAGTTCCGTTGAGTCAAGCATATACCAACCAACAGTATCACATGGAGCAGGCTGGGATGCCGGAAGATCCTCAGTGACCCCAAGACATCCACAGTTATCTAGACTCAAAGAGTTCCATCTTATTCTGAGCAACACGTTTTCTATATATACCTGACTAGATCTTTCTATTAGGCTAAATATAAATATTAGTTTGGTGCAAAAGTAATTGTTGTTTTTGCCCTTGAAAGGAATGGGGTGGGTGGGAAATGACTGTGCTTCCTTCTAGCCACTTCCAACTTCCCTAAGACTTTCTTGGTGCAGAAAGGTCCTGCTCTGTCCTCTAGAGAGCTCATAATACAACTGGGGGATGAGGTCTGCCTTAAAGAGGAGAAAGCCTGTGTGGGGAGGCTGGTGGGGAGGAAATACCGTTTAGGAAGAATTCCTGAGGGAGATGTTCCTATGTCCCTCAAATTCAAATACCAACTAGAGTCACATTTAACCAGTAGAACAACCATCCTTTTCCCAGTAGCAGTTATACTGAGAGCGGCACCAGCTTCTAGTAACTGCCTGGCAATCTGACAGTGTGAGGCCTTCAGATACACTGTTTTTTGGTTTTTTGTTTTGTTTTCTGCCTCCTAGATTAAAGGGATTCTCCTGCCTCAGCCCCCCGAGTGGCTGGGATTAAAGGTGCCCGCCACCACACCCGGCCAATTTATTTTTTTTGAGATGGAGTCTCCCTCTGTCGCCCAGGCTGGAGTGCAGTGGCATAATCTCGGCTCACTTCGAGCTCCGCCTCTCAGGTTCAGGCCATTCTCCTGCCTCAGCTTCCCGAGTAGCTGGGACCACAGGCGCCCTTCACCACGCCGGGCTAATTCTTTGTATGTTTAGTAGAAACGGGTTTCACCGTGTTAGCCAGGATGGTCTCGATTTCCTGACCTCTGGCGATCCACGGGCCACAGCCTACCAAAGTGCTCGGATTACAGCCGTGAGCCACAGTGACCTGCTCTTCCGCCACATTCTTACGCTGAAAAGTTTAGGAACAGAGAGAGCTGACAATACCAAGTTCAAAAGCAGTTTCACCAGTGGAATCTTCCCTAGGCATGCAGCGAAGACTGCTCTTCTTCCTCAAACTCCTGCAGGAGTGGTTTACCTTCTGGGACCTGGCATTACTATAAAGTGTTCTGTGAATCTACATGCTCCCCAATCATTATCATTAGGCTGAGCGATATATCTTGCCCATGTATTTCCCACTACTTTTAAATATGTATTATTGTTGTGATCAAGGAAAGCATTCCTAGGACGTGTGCAGTGGCTCATACCTGTAATCCCAGCACTTTGGGAGGCCGAGGCGGTTGGATTATCTGAGGTCAAGAGTTCGAGACCAGCCTGGCCAAAATGGCGAAACCCCTTCTCTAAAGAGAACAAAGCCTACGGGGCTTTTCTCTACTAAAAATACAAAAATTAGTCGGGCGTGGTGGTAGGCACCTATAATCCCAGCTACTCGCGAGGCTGAGGCTGAGGCTGAGGCGGGAGAATCTCTTGAAGGGCAGGGGCAGTGGGGAGGGTGCAGTGCAGGGAGGTGCGGAGGTCGCAGTAAGCCGAGATCGCACCTCTTCACTCCTGCCTGGGCAAAAGAGTGAAACTCCGTCTCAAACAAACACACAAGGGTCAGCGCGGTGGCTCACGCCTGTAATCCCAGCACTTTGGGAGGCCAGAGGTGGGCGGATCACGAGGTCAGGAAATGGGGACCATCCTGGCCAACACGGTGAAACCCCGTCTCTACTGAACATACAAAATTAGCCGGGCATGGTGGCCGGCGTCTGTAGGTACTCGGGAGGCTGAGGCAGGAGAATCGCTTGAATCCGGGAGGCAGAAGTCGCAGTGAGCCCATATCGCACCACTGCACTCCAGCCTGGGCCATAGACCGAGACTCCGTCTCAAAAAACAAACAAACAAAACAAAACAAAACAGAAAGAAAAGCATTCCTGACTTCACAGTAGTTTTATACACATATGCATTTCCTCAGTCAACAAGTAATTCCAGTAACCATTACATGTGGGGATGTCTCAAAGGTTTGCTGTTGAGAAAGGGCCACTCTAGATATGATGTGATAAAGCATAACATGGAAGATCAGCAAATGTCCTGGTATAAAAGGGATAAAGGAAACAGGGCCAAGGCAAATCTGATTTTCTAGGCAACACCTGGCTGTGGCTTTAGTCAGGAGTAAATCGAACTAACTCTAAAGCCGTTCTTCATAATAACTGCACTTTGTGATATATAAAATTATGTCTCATAAAAGCTGTGTTTAAATTAATGGCATATTAAATAAACATGTATTTACACTGGGTTAACTGTAGTAATTAAAATTAATTAGTATGCTAATTTCATGAAGTTAAACTCAATAAAGTTAAACTTGCTAGGAAAACAAAAAAGGTGGCTCATGCTAAAAAATGTTGGGAATCACTTTAGTCTTTGCCATTCCTGTAACAAATATGACCTCATAAGTGATCACTGACTCTCTGAAAAAAAAAAAAAATTCAATAAGGGAAGAAAAATCTAACAAGTCTATTGCTAATTACTTCACTTTAGTTGTAACCAGACATAAAGGAAATTCAAATGAATTCAAGGTTGAAATTGGTCTAAGGAACAATATTTAGCTTTGAAGGTGAATTTCAGCATTGCCTTCCCCTTTGCTGAATTTGCAGTTTCCCATATGGTAAGTGATGCTGATTTGAAATTTGATTTTACTGTCACTTTTTTCCCTAGCAGGTCTCTTAATGGCTGGGTTCCAAATTTTGCCTAAATGCTCCAATTGCTGAGCCATAAAGCTGGTACAATTCTAGGGCTATTTTTCAGACAGACTACCATACAAAGCAATGTTTTAGTGTCACTGTCTGGAGCCTGCGTGGCAGGACACGGAGTCTGAGGCAGAGGTGGGAGCTTTGCCAGCTGAAATATGGGCACCTAGACTGTGCAGTTCTGCAGCATGCCTTGTTCTCAGGGGATGCCACAATCACATTGCAGGAACAACTCAAGGCTTAACAGCAGCAGGAGCATCTTGTTTTCCGTTTCCTAACTCACAGCCTTGCAGTGCTTGTCAAGCCTTCATTTCCTTTTGTGCTTCAGGAGAGAAATTGTAGCCTGGTGTCAGCATGGTGATTACCTGACCAAAATGGAATTACGATGTAGACTGGTAAAGCTGTACCTTCTCATTCCCTTTAACAATGATTCCAATCCCTTTTCTACTTCCCTTTCTATCATCCTGCATTCTCTTCAGTCTCTCTTTCTCCTTGCAGATAGATGATTGATTAATTGATAGATAATAGATAGATAGATAGATAGATAGATCGATCTCCATTTCCATCTTTTATCTCTCCCCTCTTCCTAATACAATTCACACCAACAGGACCGCAGGCTCCTAGGGCCTCAAGAATCCAAATAAATAGCTAACAGAGTTTTGCAGCACCACTCAGAGTCAGGCAGATCTAATTGTAGGTAGCATCATCATTTTCTACCAAAGAAAAGAGAACAAATCCAGGAACAATCAGAGGGAAAATGAAACACTTTTGTTATTGCTTTTCTTTTCTTTTCTTTTTTTTTGAGACGGAGTCTTGCTCTGTTGCCCAGGCTAGAGTGCAGTGGCCGGATCTCAGCTCACTGCAAGCTCCGCCTCCCGGGTTTACGCCATTCTCCTGCCTCAGCCTCCTGAGTAGCTGGGACTACAGGCACCCACCACCTCGCCCTGCTAGTTTTTTGTATTTTTTTAGTGGAGATGGGGTTTCACTGTGTTAGCCAGGATGGTCTCGATCTCCTGACCTCGTGATCCGCCCGTCTCGGCCTCCCAAAGTGTTGTTATTGCTTTTCTTTGGGACTGTGAATAATGTCTTTAAATGTCTTTGTAGGTGCTTAATATTTTAGGTCTAAAACTGCCTCATTGTCCAATTGAAATATTAAGTCACCAGATCAATGAAGATACACACGGCACTGTTACATTTTAAGAAATAGTAATGATAATAACAATTAACCTCTCCTATGCATTGTTTGTACAATGCAGTGTGCACTGTAACTCTCCTCCCCCACCCTGTAGTACATCTGCTGTTTCTCATGCTGCCTGGAGAGCAAACATATTTTCACTCCATCCTGTAACATGGATATCAGGTGCTGGGGGAGGGGACAAGGGAAAGGATGAGAGAAGGGGAGAATGATAAACAGAGAAAGACAAAAAGAGCACAGAGAAGCAGAGAGAAATGTATATATACGGATCCATTCTGGACTTCAGGAGGAAGAGAGGTACTGCCTGACTGTTCTCTCCTGACACTTTCTCTAAGGGGTCCAGGTATACACACAGCTGCATCGTGTCACTGCAAGTCACTCCCGGATTTGTTCCTGTTCATCCAGGAAGAAAATCCCACCAAAGATTGAGAGACATCAATGAGTGTATTTCCAAAGAATCTGAAAGAAGATATTTCCATTTGGCCCTCTTACCCTCTATCCAAGCTAAGGAGGGAAATGCATTCAAGAACTTTAATGGCCAGCACAAATTCCATCCAAGCCACGGAGCAGAGAGGGCAGATGATACCAAGTGTCACACCGGACAGCCGTCTTGCTAATACACCTCGGGATTACATTTGCATTTACACAAAATGTGAGCGTCAGGAGCCAGACGCATTATTTTGGTTAATAGTTTGGCATGTTCTCAGCTTGGAAGCCTGAGCGTATGTGATGGGTAATACAATAAAAGTAATGGGGAAGCATTTCTTTCCCCAATGGTGAATTTCTATCCTACTCAGGCAACAGACTTTCCGAATCAGCCATCACAGCTGTCTGCTTCGTTCATACCATTTGCCATTAAATATACCCAAATAGGAAAAAGAGTGTCTTTGTATTTGCTGTTAAATGTAATCAGAGACGATCTTTATGACCATTCGGGATCATTATCATCAGCATAATTACAGCTTTAGAGAACAATAATCATACATACGTGTGGTATAGATATGTGGGGAGTCCAATGCAACAATGCCGAAGAGCCAAAGGGCCTGTTAATATTTTACAAAAGCTGCAATTATTACTGAAGATTAACTAATTTACATAAAGGAACAACTTCGTATATAATTTTTTAGCTCAAAGTGTTCAACAAAGTAGAAAAAAATTACAGGGGAGGAAAAAAAACCTTAGCCAGTACATTGATGCCTGACCTGATATGAGTAGAAGTAATCTATAATTTGCAAGTTTAAGAATCATCTCCAGTTAAGATATAATATCTTTGTGTGAGAATGTGCAGTGACTCCTAGAGTCATAACTATGTAAGTATCTGTGTGTGTCCATTTATTGTGTAAAAGAGAGATGATATGTTAAAACATGTTCTCTTTCTTTCTTCTTCCTCACTTGCTTGCATATGACATTTCCCCTCTTCAACCAGAGGATTCCATCTGCCTCGGGGAGAATTAGAATTACTGCAGAAATGCAAAGAGAAAGAAAGTTTTTGACTGCCGGAATAGGATTTTGAAACCCATAGAAACAACGGTCTTGAAAGCCTATAAATTTGAGAGAGAAAAGGGATTTCTAAAGCCTCAAAAACTTCCTTTACATCTAACAAGCAAAACTAGCAGGACTGATCATAAATTCCCACTAAGCCATTGCCAGGAAGAATTTAGAATGTGCCATAAAGTTCCAACCACAGAAATAAAACTGAAAAAGGCAACAAAAAAAGCAAATATAAATAAAAAATAAACAGACCAAAAAAAAAAAAAAAAAAAGACTACAATACAACAAGTTCCAACCAGAACGAAAAGGTTGCACTCAACAGGTTGTTTTGCAGTTGTAAGTTTGTGACAAGGGAGTTGTGAGAATGAATGGGATAATGTGCCTGAAGCACTGAGCACAATTACTGTCGCTGAAAAGAATCAAGCTATAAAATATTTGAAGAGATTTATTCTGAGCCAAATATGAGTGATCATGGCCTGTGACATATCCTTCAGGAGATCCTGAGAACATGTGCCCAACGTGGTCAGGAAGGCATGAGACATCAATCAAATACATTTAAGAAATATACTGGCTTGGTCCAGAATGGTGGGACAACGGAAGGCGGGGGGTGGGGCGGGGGTGGAGGGGCTTCCAGGTTATAGGTCAACTTCATGTTCAGGTTAAGATACAAGATTGTGGAGACCAAGGTTCTTTTGAAGTCTTGCAGTGGCTGCCCTTAGAGACAACAGATGACAAACGTTTCCTATTCAGACCTTGCATGTTGTGCACATGTACCCTAGAACTTAAAGTATAATAAAAAAAATTAAAATAAAAAATAAAAATAAAAATAAAGGTGCTAGACTCTCTTCAGGATTGGGAGAGCCTGGAAGAAAAAGATCTGGCTATGTTAATAGAGTTTCTCTACAGATGCAAATTTTCCCTCACAAAGGACAGCTTTGCAAGGCCATTTCAAAATACAGCAAAGAAATATGTTTTGGGGTAAAACATTTTTATTTTCTTGTTTGTCATGTAATGTTATGCAAGAGTCAGATTGGAAAGTAAGTCACGATACATAGGCTTAAATAAAACCCATCTGATGAGAATTTATGGTTTGTAGGGCATGACTCTCCAGACCCCTTAGATAGGAATTTGGCTAAGATAAGAAAAAAACCAGAGCTTAGTCCTCAATTCCCAGCATTTGATAAATACTCTCATGTTTATAAAAACATTAGTACAGTTACCACACTACCTAGTAAATATTACCTCTCTACTTGTCTGCTCCCATCCCACTAGACTAAAATGGATCGAGGGCAGGGATTCCATTTTATTCATTCCTTCATCCCTAACTCCTATCACAGAGCTTGGTACTTTATAAATTTTCGTGGAGTGAATGAACCTCACTGGTTCTCTGAGACAAAGAAGGCGTGCAGTAAGAAGGTCGAGTGGTCCTTGCTCTTTGTTGTTCGTTTACATGACACCATCATCTCCAGCACCAGTTTGTGGTTGTGTAAAAGAAAATAAAAACCTAACCAATCTGAGTTTTAGATTGGGTAAGGATGAGATGTTTTTTACCTTCTGATGATAAAATAATCAGATGGCTACCTCAAAATGTGGAGGACTCTTTATGCTTAGTGAGCTTTTCGAGATGTCAACAGTATCTGTCCTGGATGATTTAGACATTCCCTTGTCTGCAGAGAGAGAGCTGGGCTGGATCATCTCTGAAACTGCCTTCAGCTCTCTATTATCACTACATGATTCTATTAACCAGTTAACATTTTTCCTGTAATTTGCCCTTAGCAACTGCCTAACAACATTACAGGTTCTTCCATCAGATTCAATGATGTGATATTAATCTAATATAACATACCCTCTCTGCCTGTTTCACCAACACCTCTCATTCCTTGACCCTTGAATAATTATTCAAGGACATCTTCTTTCCTTTTCTTCAACTAAACTAAGACCATCCTTAGGGCTTTAAACCAGTACCCATCATAGGCTCAGTGCTTACTAAAAATCTACCTGGAGGTTCAGATACTTCATTCACCAGGCCTTAAATTATTCTGTTGGAGACAGTGAATTCTAGATTTCTCTTCAAAGAATCAGTACGTCAGTATATTCAGTTTTTTGTCCTCCATTTTAAAGTTTAACTTCCTCGTGGTTTCAGTAAAGAACATTTTTCACCAGTTTAATCAGTAGTTCACATCTGTTCCCCTGGTCATCTGCTCCATCCTGACTCATCCCGGTCACCTGCTTTGACCTGCCTGAGTCACCCCTGGTCACCTGCTCTGACTTAAGTCACCTTTAATTACCTGTTCCTAACCGTCCTTCCTGCCAAACTACTCACGCCGCCACTCTGGCTCATACCCCTGCTCTCTTTAAAATAGCCAATTGGAATTAGCTTAGACTGTGTGGTCCAACCCTAGCCAATAGGGGAACGACACAGCAGTAGGGGCTACGTGTGTCAGGAATAAGAACCCCTTCCCCTCCCTTGTTCAGGTGAGCTCTCGTCATTACTCCATTTGTGAGTCGTACCCTTCTGTAGAAGTCAAAATTGCCTTGCTGAGAAAATTAAATTTATGTTCAAGTGCATTTCTTTGCAGCACCAAAGAACAAACATTTTGTTTCTAGCACTTCTGTTTCCTTCTTTCATCCCATCCAAATTATATTCTTTTTTGCTGTTATAAACTAAAACCAACTGCTAACCATAAAAATCGGATTCAGAATCTGGATGTCCTCACATTTCAAAATACCTGAAAATGCCCAAACTCACTCTAAGACTGTGTTTATCCTTGCTGGGCAGATTCAGCTGACATCTGTCCACTCACAAAGACAGACTGGAGAAGAGAATCCAAGGGTCAGAGGATCAGGATAACATGGTAGCTCATTTCTTTCTCACCTTCCAACCTTTCTACCATAGGACAGAGATTAGAACTGTTTATTTAAGAGGATTTACTGGCACAATAGCTGTTATAGCTTCACAAAATAGCTGACTTGTCCCTAAGGAGAATTTGAATCTGTGTAGCTTCATGAGGCCTCGAGTCAAAGGTAGCTCTTTCCCCACCAACTTAGACGCGGTTCAACTTTGCCTCTGCTGGGCATGTCTTCTTTATGCTTGGTCAATCAAGTGAATGGGATTCAGTGATAGCAATAACTGCCCTCTATTGAGTGTCTAATATGTAACAGGCCCCCTAGCCAAGCAGTGCCACGCACATAGTGGTCTGCACGGATGGCAGCCCTGGAACCATGCGATGCTGCAGCCAGGCCCGCCATACAATCATATAATTCAACTGTAACCATAAAAGGTAGAATTGCCATTCCTATTCCAAATGAGGAAAAAGTCTCATGAAGGTAACTAAATTGACCATGATCACACAAAGAGTGAAGAATAGAGCTGGATTTGAAACTCAAGTGTGGTAACCAAAGACCCTGCTATTGTCAGGAGTTCTGCTCCATGCTGTGGAATTCAAAAATAAGCAAGTAGGGCTGGGTGCAGTGGAGGCAAGAGGATCACTTGAGGCCAGGAGTTCAAGACCAGCTTAGACAACATAGCAAGATTCTGTCTCCATAAAAATTATTTTCTTTTTTTATTTTAAATTAAAAATTAACAAGTGGACCCGGACTTCAAAGACCCTGAAATGCAGTTCAAGAAAACAAGACATATTCATGTAAAATTAAATAGCAATGAGGCCAGGCACGGTGGCTCATGCCTGTGATCCCAGCACTTTGGGAGGCCAAGGCGGGTGGATCACGAGGTCAAGAGATTGAGACCATCCTGGTCAACATGGTGAAACACTGTCTCTGCTAAAATTACAAAAAATTAGCTGGGTGTGGTGGCACGCACCTGTAGTCCCAGCTACTCGGGAGGCAGAGGCAAGAGAGTCACTTGAACCTGGGAGGTGGAGGTTGCAGTGAGCTGAGATCTCAACACTGCACTCCAGCCTGGGCAACAGAGTGAGATTCCATCTCAAAAAAAAAATTAAATAGCAATGAAATGTTGAAATAATAGCTCAAGTCAAAAGAGAAAATGTGTCACGGGGCAGACCATGATTCATTGCTAAATGGACCATATAGCAATAATTGTTACAACTGTTTAGAGAACACAGGTTTACAAATATTTACAAGTTTTGGTAAACATAGTCCATGTACTGGGAATTTCCAAATAAGGCCCTAAAACTGGCAGTAACACAAAGGCAAATAATAAGAGAAAGACATGACCTTGCTTCTACTGCAAAAAGTCCTCATAGAAGCGAAGCCACCAGGCACTTGTAGGGGAGGGAAAAGATGAAGGGTCTGTGGCAAAAATTTCAGAACTCTGTGAGAATGATTAATATGACTTTTTTTTTTTTTCTTTTAGAAAGTTTTGACTTCAGATTTAGCTTACGGCCTTGGGAGCTCAGGTTGAAAATGTGTAAATTATATTATTTGAAGTGAAAATGTGATACACACTTTGGGTTTTGTTTTATAATTTAATATAAAATAAGCTTTAAAAGCTATGGTTTTTACAAAGAAAACGTGAAGGATTTTGTCTTTTAAGACTGATAAGTAGGAATTGCACTGGCAAAATCTAAATAGTAACTTCCAGTTTAATTCTAATGTTGATGGATATGACAACTAAAGCACTGTGTTCTTCATGTTCCTGTGAGTAAAGGAGATGCTGATAAATGCTACTGTTTTCTCTTTCAAATCTGCATCGCAGATAGTAGTCATGTGCACTTTTGACTAAGACCAAATAGACGAGAGTTTATAAGAAGCCTAGGAACCGAATACCAAATTTAGACTTGGGTTTTGAATCCTTCCTATGCCAGAATGATGATGCTTTCCTTAAATAGTTAACCAACTGGTTTGTTAAGCAAAGTATGTTACAGTAATAAAACTAAGGGGGCAGAGATAAGTATGCCTCTACATAGTTATATATGACTAGAGAAGAAAGACTAGTATTTTATAGACCAGTGGTGTTTCTTCCCAAACGCTAGTCCCATAAGGCACGGTCCCCACCCGCCTGCCACAGACCCGTCCTGTTAGGAACTGGGCCACACAGCAGGAGGTGATTGGCAAGTGAGTGTTACTGCCCAAGCTCTGCCTCCTGTCAGATCAGTGGCAGCATTAGATTCTCATCAGATCGTGAACCCTATTGTGAACTGTACATGTGAGGAACGTACGTTGTGTGATCCTTATGAGAATCTAATTCCTGATGATCTGAGGTGAAACAGTTTCATCCTGAAACCATCCCCTTTCCCCTCTTACCCATCCTTCCATCCCCCTTCCATCTGCCATCACCCAACCATCCATGGAAAAATTGTCTTCCATGAAACCAGTTCCTGGTGCCCAAAACGGTTGGGACTGCTGTTACAGATCTTAATACACAAATCACTTTCACATGTGTGTAACCTTGGAAACCACCTCTGGGATAAACATTATTATTGGCTCCATTTTATAGATGAGAAATTGACCTTAATGGAGTTAAATGATTTGCAGAACTATACTTAAACACAGATTTCCTAATTCTGACTCCAAGAATTCAAAAAAAAAAAAAAACTGTTGAAAGTGACTTATCCTCTGAGAAATACAGGATAAGTGCCCTTCTTTATTTTGATTTACTGCTATGGGAAACATGATTGCCCCTTCTAAGCCAATATGTCTTCATCATCAAGACACACAAGGTTTCAAAATGTAATTGCATTCTGATACACATAAGGAGTGAAAAAGAAGGAAATTAGAGACAGGTCATTCGTGGTTAAAAACACTGGCTTTGGAGTCAGACTGGCATCAGACTCATCCTCCAACTTTTACTAGTAATGTGAGCTTCAGGAAGTTGTTTGATTTCTCTGGGCCTCAGTTTCCTCATTTGTAAAAGAAAAGTAACAAGATCTAACTCTTAGGGTAGTTCTCATCATTAAAGAAGATAATACATTCCGAGAGCTTAGTTAATATGTGCTCAATAAATTTTTAAGTCTACTGCTATCACTTATTCAAAAAGTATTATATTGAGTGTATATTAGATGGTGGGAATATGGAATGAGAGAATACGGTGCTTGCCGTCATAAATTTTGTATTTTAACCCTAGTTGCCACCAAAATTTTTATCATGAAGTGCATTATTTAAAAATTTCTGAGCATTATTCCCAAAATATATATGTATATGTTAATTTATAAATTATATATACATCTATTACTATACTAAAAATTATGTACATTATAAAATGTATACAATAAATGAATGCAAAAGAATAAACAATTAAGATCATACTGAATTATCTTGCACAGTCTTTGGAATGTACATACCACACTTTGAAGACCATTGTTTTAGCCCAGGGATTAGCACATTTTTCTTTAAAGGACTGGATAGTAAATAGTTTTGCAGACCACGCAAAGTCTCTGCTGCACAATCTTCTTAGCTTTTTTTAAAAAAAATGTTAAGCAACCCTTTAAAAATGTAAAGCAATACTTACCTCCAGAGCTTTGCAAAAACAAAGCTTGTGCTGTAGTTTGATCATCCTGGCTTTAGATCATAGACTGTTCTAGGGTAAATGATTCCAGACAGTGAACTAGTAAGTACATAATTACTATAGTAAGTTCTAGATGAAAGAAACTGGTTTTTCATGTGTCTGTTGGCTGTATGAATGTCTTCTTTTGAGAAATGTCTGTTCATATCCTTGATGGGGTTGTTTGTTTTTTTCTTGTAAATTTGTTTGAGTTCTTTGTAGGTTCTGGATATTAGCCCTTTGTCAGATGAGTAGATTGCAAAAATTTTCTCCCATTCTGTAGGTTGCCTGTTCACTCTGATGATAGTTTCTTTTGCTGTGCAGAAGCTCTTTAGTTTAATTGGATCCCATTTGTCAATTTTGGCTTTTGTTGCCGTTGCTTTTGGTGTTTTAGACATGAAGTCCTTGCCCATGCCTACGTCCTGAATGGTATTCCCTAGGTTTTCTTCTAGGGTTTTTATGGTAGTAGGTCTAACATTTAAGTCTCTAATCCATCTTGAATTAATTTTCGTATAAGGAGTAAGGAAAGGACCCAGTTTCAGCTTTCTACTTATGGCTAGCCAATTTTCCCTGCACCATTTATTAAATAGGGAATCCTTTCCCCATTTCTTGTTTTTCTCATGTTTATCAAAGATCAGATGGCTGTAGATGTGTGGTATTATTTCTGAGGACTCTGTTCTGTTCCATTGGTCACTGGCCATCAGAGAAATGCAAATGAAAACCACAATGAGATACCATCTCACACCAGTTAGAATGGCAATCATTAAAAAGTCAGGAAACAACAGGTGCTGGAGAGGATGTGAAGAAATAGGAACACTTTTACACTGTTGGTGGGATTGTAAACTAGTTCAACCATTATGGAAAACAGTATGGCGATTCCTCAAGGATCTAGAACTAGAAGTACCATATGACCCAGCCATCCCATTACTGGGTATATACCCAAAGGATTATAAATCATGCTGCTATAAAGATATATGCACACGTATGTTTATTGCGGCACTATTCACAATAGCAAAGACTTGGAATCAACCCAAATGTCCATCAGTGACAGACTGGATTAAGAAAATGTGGCACATATACACCATGGAATACTATGCAGCCATAAAAAAGGATGAGTTCATGTCCTTTGTAGGGACATGGATGCAGCTGGAAACCACCATTCTCAGCAAACTATCGCAAGAACAGAAAACCAAACACTGCATGTTCTCACTCATAGGTGGGAACTGAACAATGAGAACACCTGGACACAGGAAGGGAACATCACACACCGGGGCCTGTCATGGGGTCGGGGGAGTGGGGAGGGATTGCACTGGGAGTTATACCTGATGTAAATGACAAGTTGATGGGTGCTGACGAGTTGATGGGTGCAGCACACCAACATGGCACAAGTATACATATGTAACAAACCTGCACATTATGCACATGTACCCTAGAACTTAAAGTATAATAATAAAAAAAGAATAAATAAATAAAAATAAAATAAATTAAAAAAAAAAAAGAAAGAAACTGTTCAGCTCAATGAAGAGTAAGGGAGAGGAGGCCAACTTCAGCTAAGATGGTCAGAGAAGATCACATCTAAAGTAAGGCTGGAAGTTGAGGAAGGAGCCAGGCACAGAAGACAGAAGAAAGCCTTCTGGGCAGAGGGAAGAACAGGCAAGGACAAGGTCCTCAGATAGACAAGAACTTGCTCGACCAAGAACTGACAGGAAGTCTGTGTGCCTAGAACTGGTGAAAGAGGGGAAAAGAGCAACGTGTGAGATGAGGCTTGTGAGTTGGGCAGAAGCCAGTTTTGGGGCGTTTTGAAGATGATTCCCACCAAGTAAAGCCTCTGAAGCAGAAGTGTAGTTAGAGAAGATAAAATCAGCCGATTGTATGCCTCCAGAATGTGAACAAAGTGAAATAATAACCAGAAGGTGGTGGATCAAGGACTGGTTCCTGGGGCAGAAATAAGAGCTAAAGAGAAGTCAATTGTTTTGATTATGTCCTCAAGCTATTGAAGACAATTATTAAACTTATAAATCCTTTATTGTTATTCAACCCTGAAATAAAGTCATGCTGTTCTGACTTTCATGAACCAAACCAAGGGAGTTTAGAACAAAGCCCTTATATTCCCACGTACACATTTTTTTTAAGTTGCTCTCTTCAAATTAAAACTGCATTAAAATGTCTTCTTGGAAGACCACACAGAAGCAGGTAACACTGGTTGCCTCCAGGGAATGAAATTGGGCATCTGTAGCACAGAGGAGGAGGGGGACAATATACCGTGTATCTCATTGTGCTTCCAGAATTTGAACTGGGTCACTGTAAATCCCTAGTCAAAATGCAAATAAACAAAATTAAATTTAAATTAAAACTTTTAAACCACATTAATTTTGTGCAACCTCAGAAGAATGAAACAGTTCTCTAAAGATTCATTTGACTGAGACAAACAGGCACTCTTGCCATTCAAATAAATATTAACAAAATGTGATTAAGGTAACGACTTTGCAAAGTGGGTGTGTACATATAACAGCATGATACATAGAAAATGCATAAATTAATGAAAAAATTCACTTTAACAGAGAATGGAAGCAGTACAGGTAATTTTTTTTTTTTTTTTTTTGAGACAGAGTCTCAGTCTGTCGCCAGGCTGGGCGCAATCTCCGCTCACTGCAAGCTCCACCTCCCAGGCTCAAGTGATTCTCCTGCCTCAGCCTCCCAAAAAGCTGGGACTACAGGCGCACGCCACCATGCCCAGCTAATTTTTGTATTTTTAGTAGAGACGAGGTTTCACCATATTGGCCAGGATGGTCTTGATCTCTTGACCTCGTGATCTGCCCACTTCTGCCTCCCAAAGTGCTGGGATTACAGGAATGAGCCATTGTGCCCCGCCCAGTACAGGTAATATTTTAAAAACCAATTTATACATTGGAAAACAGGGTTGGCAGTTCCTCAAAAAGTTAGAGTTACCTTATGACTCAGGAATTCTACCTGAGATATATTCTACCTAAGTATATTCCCCAAAGAATATGGAAACATATGTGCCCGTAAAAACTTGTGTACAAATGTTTACACTAGCTTATTAAAATAGCCAGGAAAGTAAAAACAATCCAATTGTCTATCAACTGATGAATGGATGAATAATATGTAGAATATTCATGTAATAGAATATTTTTCTGCAATAAAATGAAGTGCTGATAAATGCTGCAACATAGATGAATTTGAAACCTTATGCTAAGAGAAAAAAAAAACTAATGACAAAAGACCACTGATTTTATGATTTCATTTATATGAAATATCCAGAATAGTCACATTCACAGAAACAGAAAGGAGATTAGTGGTGGCCTAGGGCTGATGGGGGAAAAGGAGGATGGAGAGTGACTGCTGGTAGGTACTAGGCTTTGTCAGGGGGCATAAAAATATCCTAAAACTAAACCGTGTTGATGATTGCATAGCCCTATGCATATTTAGTGAGTATACTAAAGCCCATTAAATTTTATACTTTAAATGATAAATTGTATAATATGTGAATTGTATCTCAGTAAAGTGTTTTGGGTTTTTTTGTTTGTTTGTTTTGAGACAGAACCTCTTGCTGTAGACCAGGCTGGAGTGCAGTGGCATGATTTTGGCTCACTGCAACCTCCACCTCCAGGGCTCAAGCTATCCTCCCACCTCAGCCTCCCAAGCAGCTGGGACTACAGGCGCACACCACCATGCCAGGCTAATTTGTTGTTGTATTTTTCGTAGAGATGAGGTTTTGCTGTGTTACCCAGAATGGTCTCCAACTCCTGGGCTAAGCCATGCACCCACCTTGGCCTCCCAAAGGGCTGGAATTATCAGCATGAGCCACTGCACCAGGCCTGATTTTTTTTTTATATCAACTTATAAAGGGCTATTCAAATACCACATTGTAATGTAAAGTATAGGTGAACTGCCACTGAAAACAAAAGAATAACAATGTCAATATATGAACACTTGGATTTATAAAAATGGAAACCAACCAGTCTTCTTTGGTTACCAAAAAAATCAGTTTGGGTTTTGTATTGCACGGAAAGTACGATCTCTGTGGAGTTAGTTATTCTGAAACACATCAAGTTGCCTGCAGCAATCCTCTTTCCTAACTGCCCTTGATTGCACAAGGTGCAGGCTAAAGAAGTGAAAATATTACAAAAATATTAAAAGTCCAGAAATCAATGAGAATGGCCTTTAGGAAGCACTTTGATATACACAGACATTCAACTTGTATGCATCAGGACTGAAATCCCTTCTGCCTATGAGAGAACACAGGTCATGAAACTACAGGAAATCTGCAAATAGATCATCTACTTGTGAATAATAAAGAGTTGGTGCACTGTACATGTATGCCTGATTCCTATAAATCACCCTCTATTGCTAACAGATTGTCATACTGATGAAGTTGGCAACAGTTTCTTTTGTTTTGTAAAATATTCCTATTTTACTTTATAATAAAGTTTTATTTTGCCAGTTTTGAAAACTCCTATTAAGGGAGGAGACAACCCCTCATATTGTCTTATGCCCAATTTCTGCCTCCAAAAAAAGAAGTAAAAACTAAAAGGCAGAAATGGAATCCACAGGCAGAGAGCCCAGCAATAGCCACAGGCAGATAGCCCTAGGCCTGGTAGTTAAAAATCAACCCCTGACCTGACTGCTTGTGCTATCTATAGATACCAGACATTGTATGGAAAAGCATCGTGAAAATCCCTGTCCTGTTCTGTTCTGTTCTGATTACCGGTGCATGCGGCCCCCGAGTCACATAACCCCTCTTTGCTCAATTGATCAGACCCTCTCACATGGACCCCCTTAGAGTAGTAAGCCCTTAAAAGGGACAGAATTGTTCACTCGGGAAGCTCAGTTTTTGAGACATGAGTCTTGCCAATGCTCCCGGCCGAATAAAGCCCTTCTTTCTTTAACTTGGTGTCTGAGGGGTTTTGTCTGTGGCTCATCCTGCTACGCTATAATTAGTGTTTGAGAGATTCATATAGTAATTGATGACATTATATACTATCTACAGAAAATCTCATTCTTGCCACATAAAATAATTCCAATGAGTTATCTTATACAGTCACATTCAAGTTCCCTACAAGAAAATTCAATGGCTAGAGAGAGGTCTATTTACTCTTTTCTCTAAAACTAAATTTTTAAAAACTTGGCTCAGTCTTGATTTTATAATTTATGAAAGCAAATGATTTCAGGAATGATGTGTTCAAAGTATTTTTCAAACTTTTCCAAGGCATAATGATAAACTAAAACAAATTTATTTATTCAGTTTATATAACAAGATAGAAAAGTATATAATAGGGAGGAACTTGTTACAAACATTGGATAAAAATTATATATTTGCCAACATTGTCATCCATTAAAAGATGAATTATGGCTATGGTAGGTCTCCTAAAATACTATAATTTATATCTTCAGTCTGGATGTGTTTCTCTCCTGTAGACTCATATATCCAGCTGCCTATGTAACATCTCCACATAAATGTTTAATAAACATCTCAACCTTAACACATCCAAAGCATAGCTGCTGATCTTTGACACCCAAACCAACTCCTCCTGAAGTCCCTCCCTACCTCAGTTAAGGACAACTCAATGCTTCTAGTTGCTTAGGCCAAAAACTTTGGTAGCAATCTTGATTCGAACTTTTCTCTTAAATGCCACATCCAGTCATTAGCAAATCCTTCCAGCTCTATTTTCAAAATATATACAGAATTTAAACACAGACTTTCCCCGACTTCCACTGCCACTTCATAAACCAAGCTACCATCATTTCTTACCTGAATGTTGGCCACAGATTCCTAATAGGCTCACTCATTACTAATAGGCCTACCACTAACTCATACAGCAGCTTTGTGCAAATTAGAAAAAGGTGCCCTTCCGCAAGAACATCTGCAAGAACACTGTAGAAATAAACACTACACAAAATTCTGATGCTAACAATGTCACGGCCTCCCCAGATTGTGGTACACTTATGCAATGCACAACCTGCCTAACTGTACAAAACTGCCTTGCTTGTTAGCGTGGTATATTTTTATTTATTTTTCTTATTTATTTTCTATTTCTCCCAATAGCATTTACTCTTTATGAGGGCTAGGATTTCAGTGTCTTATTCATTGTTGTAGCCCTAGCACCTAAACCATACCTGATACGTGATATACACTCAATCAATAGTTGTTGACCAAAAATGTCCAAAGAACAAGGGTCACATCACCAAAGACCCTGGGCATGAGCTGCCAGCAGGATGACCTAAATATTCTTCTGAAATCACTTTATTAGATATACATCCTCAAGTACTGTTGATGTGGAAAGAGGATTGGAAAACAGGATCTCTTTGGATGGTTAGTTTCCATTGTAACAAACATTGCCATGAAGAAAATCCTTAGTAATGTGTAAGCCCCAGCTGCAGGCAGCAAAGTATAACTGAAAAAGGAAGTAGATAGAGAGGTCAACCACAGGCCCTCCAAGTCCAGAGTGTGACAAAGCATGGAGACCTGAAAGAATGCACTGTGCTGGGTAGGAATCCAATTGCTTCTATGTGGAGAGGAGCAGAGAAAGAGGAAGATAGATAGATGAGGCCTTTGCCATCTCTTCTCTGGCCTTGAGATGAGTCATCATACCTAACCATGACCTTTAACAAACTTTACAGAAGATTGGAAGGTTAAGGACAAATCTGTACAATAAACAGATTTATTTACAACAGCTAATAGAAAGAATTGACCTTGGAGCCCAATGGCCCAACCCAATTCTTAAATCCCAACCAAATTCTCAGCAGGCTAGTTCAACCTCCACCGAAGGGATGCCCCCTATGTGGCCACGTATTTGTCTAGGTCCAACTCTGACAGCACCACCCAAAATAAAAACTTTCTCTACCCATTTAAATGCCTATTTTTGAATTTCCTTCTCCAAAATGATTGGCAGTGGGAATAGTCAGCCCCTACAAATAATATCCCATTGTTTGCTCTCGAAAATGTAAAGTTAGACAGGAATGGTGGCACACCTATAGTCTCAGCTACTTGGGAGGCTGAGGCGAGAGGATCACTTGAGGCCAGGAGTTATGGGCTATAGTGCACTATGATTGCACCTGTGAATAGCCACTGCACTCCAGCCTGGGCAACACAGCAATATCCCATGTCTTAAAAAACAAAAACAAATAAATTTAATTTTTCTAATTTAAAAAAATATGAAATAAGATGAATCAAATAAGACAAACATACTATTTACAGGATACTCCTTAATATGTGAGTTATTCGTCCTTCTGTAACACCAATGTAGGACACCAATATCCTGTACCCACTGCACTGTGCTTTTTCAGTTCTTCCTCCAGAGTGAGTTGAAGAGATGAAGACAGCACATTTCTCCAGCCATGTTCTAGCTTCAAATTCCATACCCCACATGCAAACGCTTAGTAAAAGAAGCCATGAGACATCCAGATTTGGTTGGTGGGAACGATGTTTTTAATTCCGTAGGACTTAGCTGTGCTTACGCAATGGAGGCTCTATCACATAGTGCTTGAGAGTGAGGACTCTGAAGCTAGACGTGTTGAATTCCAATCTGAATTCTACTGGTTACTTATCTGTGTGTCCTTGGGCACACTATTGAACCTCTCTGTGTCTCCATTTCATCAATAGCAAGGGATTATAACAGAGTTACTATGAGTATTACATTAATACATATAAAAATCTTACAAGAGTACCTGGCACATAGAATTTGCCTCAAAAATTTTAGTTATAAGTATTGCATTATTAAAGAGGGTATT
This sequence comes from Trachypithecus francoisi, assembly GCF_009764315.1. Lineage (NCBI taxonomy): Eukaryota > Metazoa > Chordata > Mammalia > Primates > Cercopithecidae > Trachypithecus > Trachypithecus francoisi. The sequence goes on along the minus strand of NW_022681454.1, from coordinate 163,394,901 downwards.
TAGCATCCCACTTTGAGCATTTTCACTGGGACCCTTGTCAATTTCAGCCAGCCACAAGAATATTTAAATCCCCCTACTACTTCTGCATAACCAAAGGTGACTTCTTTCTGGACATAGTCTGAACAAAAATGAATTCCAATCTCTATTCACAGAAGGCAAAAAAACAAAAACAAAAAACCCTGCTTGTAACTCTTCCAATGACAATATTTTCCAAGTTCAAACAATTTTTTCAAGACCAGTTCTCATTAGGCACCTAGTTAAGAAATCTGGACTTTAGACTGATGGCAATGAAGAGGCAATGAAGAATTTTCTTGTTTTGTTCTGTTTCTTTTTTTCTTTTTTTTTTTTTTGAGATAGTCTCACTCTGTTGCCCAAGCAGAAGGGCAATGGTGCAATCTCAGCTCACTGCAACCTCAAACTCCCAGGCTCAAGCGATCCTCCCACCTCAGCCTCCTGAATAGCTGGGACTACAGGCATTGTTCCACCACACACGACCCAGAATTTTAAATGCAACATGACTTGATCAAACTTGTGCTTTGAGAAGAGCACTCTGGCAACAATGTGAGAGCAGATGAAGGGCTATTGAGAAGGAAGTCCAAGTGTAGGCCACTTCAATTACTTAGACAGGAAATAAGAAGGATGAAACCCAAGGCAACAGGTGAAGAGATTGTGCCAAACCATCTTCCATGGCCATCACACGTCCAGAATATCAAATTTAGTAATCACCTATTTTTCAGCTTCATCTAATAACATTTGACTTGTATGATGTTAAAAAGTGGTGGATGTGGCCAGGCGCGGTCGCTCACACTTGTAATCCCAGCACTTTGGGAGGCCAAGGCGGGCAGATCACGAAGTCAAGAGACCGAGACCATCCTGGCCAACATGGTGAAACCCCATCTCTACTAAAAATACAAAAGTTAGCCAGGCGTGGTGGCGGGTGCCTGTAGTCCCAGCTACTCAGGAGGCTGAGGCAGGAGAATTGCTTGAACCCGGGACTCGGAGGTTGCAGTAAGCCGAGATCACACCACTGCACTCCAGCCTGGTGACAGAGCGAGACTCCCTCTGAAAAAAAAAAAAAAAAAAGTTGGGGGTGGGTGGGTGCGTGGACTTAAACACTTGGCTTCCAGATCTCATACAGGAAAACATGAGAAAATGTCATCTACTAAATTACAGTATGTTTTCTATTAGTGAATGGCTTTGACTTTCCACAATGCTGATTACCCTATAATAAAATTCAGCATTTAAAATAGAAAATTATTAGACTTGGGTAATGGCATCCTCTTCTTTGAAAACTTCCAGGACCTGGGCAGGAGGAAGAAAGGGCATGAGGCTCTTCTGGGAATCAGCACACATTCTCCAACAGGCCAGCAGAGTGAGGGGTTTGGAGGGCCAAAGGCCTCCGTCAGAAAGAACCATTGTTGCCGGATCCATGGCACCTCTTCTTTATTTTCTGAAGGCTCCAAGGATGAGCCTGGCAGCTACATTTTTAATGTAGAACAGAATTCAATTTTCAGTTCTTTCTCTTAACCTCTTTCCCTAGAACAAATGCAAAAGTAAGAATTATTTCTTCAATAATATGGTGCATCAGCATCTTTATTTTCTCAGCTGCGCAAATGCTTTTTAATACATTGTTTGGTCAGCATTATCTTATTCCTATAGAACAAATAATGGAAGCACAGAGAAGAACAGTGGGTTACCCAATGTCACACAGCTAATCAGCTTCCAAGCTGTAACACTCAATGTTATCCCCACTATACTTAGTAGATGCCTAGTGAGTCCTTGAATTTCAATCCAGGGCTCCACTCAGATATTGTTTTTGTAAGCAAAAGATACATTAATCCTACCTTTTGAGAGATAGGACTCAGAAGAAAAAAAAAAAACAAAAGAAATGTTAAGAGTAGATAACGTGAGAAAAGTAAAATAAGTAATAATTTTAATCAGTGCCAGAAAAACATTTTCAGCAAATAATGGTCTCACTGATATTTTATGAAACATGAATCCCCATACACGGTATTTCTCTAGTTTCGAGAAGTGCTATAGATGAATTATTTAAAAAGTCATGTTTTCTTCAGCAAGCCTTCCCCTCTTACTTTGTTTTTGTTTTTTTCAGAACTACATCTCTAAAGATTTTTAAAAAATTTTTTATGCTAAAAGAAAATAGTAACTCTTGTGACTGATGTTCCAGTATCCCAAGATACACACTGTCGCATAAGCAAACTATGCAACACTGCATGATATAAAACAGTTTCCAGGAAAAAATATTAGTTTTATCTGGTACATCTGGCATATTTGGGGCCATAAGATTTGCTTTACTCACCATTAGATTTTCTTCATGAGTCTTTTCTAAAAAATAGACAAATGGTGGTTTAAATTAACAAACTAGGTCTCTACAACCATAATTGCAAGCATTGTCTGTCTCTCCAGAAGTACACTAAGACTGATCTAGTTCTTTCTATTCTTAGATTTCTTTCTTTTATACTTCCCAACTGTCATCATCCTCCAACACAATCGAAAATCAGGTTAAGACAGACATAAATGCATGTTCCAAGGGCATTTACCTGGGAAGAGTTTTGTTCTCAGAAGGACAAAGTGTATCATAGATCCAGCATCCCCCAGAGGCTGATCGGAGGTGAGTTTACAAGTCATACACACACTCACATGTTTTTTCCATAAACTGAAATAAGACAGAAGGTCATAACATCTCCTCTCCACAAGGAAAAGGTAGTATGTTATTCTTAAGAAAAGTCAAAGGCGTGTGATTTTTTTTTTGTTCTTTAAGCATCTCACTAAAACATATTTCCATCACACTTGTGAATCAGTGATTCACCACCACCCTACACTCCTGGCTCAAGAAAAAGTACAGAACAGGATTTGGGCTGGAAAACTCTTCAGATCTGTAGCTAACAAAGAGCAGATTATTTAAAATACAAACTAAGCTGAAATCATGGCCTTTATTGGGCATTGACTATGTGCTAGGCAGTCAGGCTTGCGTGTGCTGTATCCTTACCACAGTCTGTTGAGAAATGTATAATCGACTTAGTTTACAGAGGAGCGAAGTCAGGTTAGGAGGATTAAGTAATTTTTCCAACATAATACAACCAATACATAGCCAGGCCTGGATTCAAAGTCATATCTGCTTTAGTCACTTGTCCCATGAACACTTTACTAAGATGCTGTGAGCCAGGTATTGTTCTAGGAACTGGAAATATAGCAGGGAGCTGACATTCTAGCAGGGAGAAAAAGCAATAAACAAACTCACGTGTGCGCACGCTGTGTGTGTATAGATATAGATATACAGTAGATATAAAGTCAGAGAGTGAGGATTATCACCAAGAAAAATAAAGCAACTGAGAGGAGGATAGACAGAGAAGAAAAGCGGGTGTGGTTTGGATGGGGTGTCCAGGGAAGACCTCTGGGAAGGTGACATCTGGGCAGGGCCTGGATGGAGTGAGTGAAAAGCAGTGTCAGTATCTAGGGAAAGAGGCTTCCCGGCAGAGGGAGCATCAGGGGCAAAGGCTGAGAGGTGGTAGTGATTCTGCAGCATGGTTGAACAATAGCACCGAGATCCATGTGGCTGGAACTGCAGGCAAGAGGAAACAGAACAGGAGATGAGGCTGAAGGCACAGCCAGTCGGAAGAATTTTGGGTCCTCATGTAAGGAGATGACAAGCAGTGTCTGGGGCAGAGGGCTAGATGATCAGTTTCACTCCATGCCACTGTCCTCTGTATGTCACTTCCATCCCCATAGTACCCAATGTCCCCTCTTGCTTGACCAAAGCCTGAGTCTCTGAAACCTGTTCTAAGACCCATACTGCCCTCACCTGTTTCTCTGATCATAGTTGCAGCTACGTGGCCACTGGTGGCTGTCCTTCTACACTATGGAAATTACGGACCTCCTAGCTCATCCACTCAGGGCAGCTTTCTGAGTGCTTCCTGGAAAACATCAACCCATGAAAACTATCATAGACTTTCCAAGGCACAGACCCATCACTTCTGCTTCTCTGTTAAAAATATCCCCACGGATTTTATGCCTTGATTTTCTCCTCACGGCATAAGATTCATCCAGCTTCACAACCACAGCCACATCTTCCAGGATGGAAGGACAAACACGAGCCCTGATTTTGCTCCAAATACTGCTAGAAGTCAGGGAAACAGCAGCAAACAAGATACAGCTGCTCCCCACGTGGAGCTCACATTCTCTGCATCCAGGTCACGCTCCTCAATCAGAAAATGGGAGGGGATAGAGAGGGGAATCTTCATAGTTTGAAGAAGTGATCGAAATAAAATATTTGCATTGTTTTTAGTTGCAACTTTTTAAAATTTTAAAACATTAAATAACATTAAAGGAAGGCATGTTTTATGTTGGCCAAGAAAAAATAGGCTTTAAAAGGCTGAAAAACAGTGGAATTGAGGGCTTTAGCAATGACCCTATTTTCATTATCTAGACTGAAGTAGTCCTCTGAGGGGAGAATTTCAAATGTTAGAACAGGGGAGGAAGTGTCATGAAATATGGCTAGAGGAGATGATTTGAGGACAGTGGAATCTCCTCAAATCACTCAGACTACTCTACATTTGCAAGGGCTGGCCACATTCAAACACAGGATTTGCAATCCTGTCAGTGCGTTTGAGCATCCCCAACTCAGCGGTTACATCTCTGCTCTGATTCTGTTTCCCTGACCAGCACTATTTGATGTCCCAATAAAGTTCTACTCAGTCTCTTTTCTTTATTAAAAACTAATTCTAGCCAGGTGCGGTGGCTCACGCCTGTAACCCCAGCACTTTCGGAGGCCAAGGCAGGCAGATCACCTGAGGTCAGGAGTTCAGGACCAGCCTGGCCAACATGGTAAAATCCCATCTCTACTAAAAATACAAAAATTAGCCAGGTGTGGTGGCGGGTGTCTGTAATCCCAGCTACTCGGGAGGCTGAGACAGGAGAATTGCTTGAACCCAGGAGGCGGAGGTTGTTGTGAGCTGAGATCACGACACTGCACTGTAGCCTGGGCAACAGAGCAAGACTCCGCCTCAAAAAAAAAAAAAGGCAACTAATTCTAAGGCAGGGCAATCTGGACACCTGTCCCTTTATATTTATCCTTCAGAGCACATAACAATGTAGATCACCCAGCCGAGTCCTCGAAACTGATTGACTGATTGATTTCCTCATCTCCTACTTGTCAATTGCCTATAGGCCTGTGTGTGTGGTAGATCCTATTATATATATAATGTGTCAATTATATATACATGTGTATATAAATATGTATACATACATCTTTGTATCTTACATTTAGTAACTGCTCATTTTTGGGTTAACATAATTTTTTTTCATCAGGGCTAAAATTTTTTTCATTTTCTGACATTTCTCATGACCATGATTCTCGCAGATTTTATGATGGGATTTTTTGTTTAATCATGGAAGAAAGATTCATTCAGATTCAGTTGTATCCACTTCTTCTAAGACAAATACTCAGACCACTGTTTCTGAGCCTTATTTTCTCTAGGAGGACAAAATATCTCCTGGATAGTGACTCCAAATTTTTCTGTCTTGCTTTCTTTCAGAAACAAAGCATTGTCAAGAAATGTTTCCCAGTCTCTAAAAATGCTGAGAGGAGTTGGCGTGGAGGGGTGAAGGGAGGCTCTTATCTTGGCCTTTAGAAGGACTTCCATATAGAACCACTTCTGCACGCCCACATGGTCTTCTTAACATGTCCCCCGTAGGGGCTCTTTCTGTTCCAGTGCACAAGTGGTCCCCATATCCTACACCTGGAAGAACTAAGCCCAAGAGAAGGGCAGCCCAAATGACCAGATTGATGCCTGAGAAACAGCTCTAAACTGAGATATTTTTACCCTTCAGCTGTTAGACGTGGAAACAGATACACATTCCGCTGTCCTCCAAAACAGGTGAAGGCATTTCACAAGCAAATGGTCAGCTGGGTAGCCTTAAGCTGAGTTTCCCCACCCCTCCTACAGTCCTGCTTTTCCTTTCTCTTCTTTCTGGCAATAAATTCCTAGCTCTAATTGTTCTCTATGACTCACACTTTTGACCGATATTTACCCAAGAACCCACTGTGTGCTACTCTGTGCTTGCCACTGCATGGCTGTAGAAGACATTTACCAAAGACATAATCCCACAATTGGAATTGCTGGTGTTTCAGGTGGAACACAGAAACATTCAGGAAACATATATGGAATCTGTGCAGCAGTGACAGAAGGAAGTCCAGACATGTGAGTTGGCAGGCTTTATGGAAGACAGAGACCCAAGCTGAACTTGGCAGGTTTACACACTGATGTACCAGTGGTTCAGATGGCCATTCCCAGCCAGGCAAAAGCCAAGTGGGAGAAATATGAGTGGGAAAGTCCATGAACAGATGTGCTGAGTCAATCCCAGTTACAGCAGTGATGTTCTTGTGTGCTTGTCCAATTTAAAATGTCTAAATATTATTTTTTTTTTTAGACAAAGTCTCACTCTGTCACCCAGGTTGGAGTGCAGTGCCACAATCTTGGCTCACTGCAACCTCCGCCTCCTGGGTTCAAGTGATTCTCCTGCCTCAGCCTCCTGAGTAGCTGGGATCACAGGCGCACACCATCACACCCTGCCAATTTTTGTCTTTTTAGTAGAGATGGAGTTTCACCATGTTGGTAAGTCTGGTCTCAAACTCCTGACATCAGGTGATCCACCCACCTCGGCCTCCCAAAGTGCTGTGATTACAGGCATGAGCCACTGTGCCTGGCCTAAATATTATTTTTTAACTCCTCTCAAGTTATGGAAAAAGACAGTGCAGAGTTACTCACATCTTCTCAAGAAGGAAGGACCTGGAATAGTTCAATACAGAAAGAGATCTCAAACCAGTACTATCACTCTCCCAGAGAAAATCACAAAAACTCCTCCAAGCAAAAGACAAATGGAACTAGAAGTCTAATTGTAACCCCCAGTGGCTTATAACCCCATCTGAGCCTGTATCCTTGAATGTCACTCTGCCCACAAAACAACCAGAGGAAATTCTGAAGATGGACATACTTTTTCCTCTCTCCTCTCTTTCTCCCACATTCACTGGAAAAAAATATTTGACTGCTCTCTGTACCCCCTCTTGCTTTCTGCTTTTGTATACCACCTGTTCCTGTGGTGTTTTAATGAATACTCATAAGCCCTGACTCATAAGATTAAAATGAGCACCATTCCACAATTCTGATTGTGCCATGGAGATCACAGCCAGGATATGTAGGCTGAACTGAAAGCAAGGACTGGGTTTCCTTTGTGATCTTCTTTAACACCTACAACTTCTCACTCTATAATGGACCATTGTGTTTCTCTGGGCTGCTCCATGACTCACCAGTCTATCATACAGATAGATGGAATTTGTTCATTTTGGAGGGATTTTTAAGGGGGTGTATTAGTCCATTCTCGCACTGCTATAAAGAAATACCTAAGACTGGATAATTTATAAAGGAAAGAGGTTTAATTGACTCACAGTTCCACATGGCTAGGGAGGCCTCAGGAAACTTACAATCATGGCAGAAGGGGAAGCAGGCACATCTTACATAGCAACGAGAGAGAGAGAGAGACAGAGTGTCAAGGGGGAAGGGCCCCTTATAAAACAATTAGATGTTGGCTGGGCATGGTGACTCAAGCCTGTAATCCCAGCACTTTGGGAGGCCAAGGGGGTGGATCACGAGGTCAGGAGATCGAGATCATTCTGGCCAACATGGTGAAAGCCCATCTCTACTAAAAAGACAAAAATTAGCTGGGTGTGGTGGTGTGTGCCTGTAATCCCAGCTACTCAGGAGGCTGAGGCACCAGAATAGCTTGAGTCCAGGAGACAGAGGTTGCAGTAAGCTTAGATCGCACCACTGGACTCCATCCTGGTGACAGAGCAAGACTCCATCCTAAAAAACAACAACAAAAAACAATTAGATATCATGAGAACCCACTCACTATCACAAGAATAGCATGGAGGAAGCTGCCCCCATGATCCAGTCACCTCCCACCAGCTCCCTCCCTTGTCAGGTGGGGATTATGGGGATTACAATTCAAAATGAGATTTGGGTGGGGACATAGAGACAAATCATATCGGGGGGGTCTGGAAATCTCAGACAACAAGGAAGTGCTAAAGCTATATAATTTTCTGGGAAAAGAGCAGCTGTCCCTAAATATTTCATTCTAAAATTTGGCTGATGGCAGAATTACACTGAGTTTTAACCACCTTGTTTGGCTAGCAGATGATGGCAGGATCAGCGATGACTTACACCTCCTTCACTGTAATCAGTCCTAGGCTGAGAGGAGGGATTATGCTTGACAGGTAGTTCAGAAAACTGACAGGAAATAGCATTTGGCCTCTTTAAAGGTGAACTACAATCTGTAAGAGATAATCTAAATCTAATTTATCAAAGTTCCAGATGGCAAAGCTATGAGTAACATAGCCTCTGCCTGGGGCTTATATTAAATTACGCCTTCTTTACCTTTTACTGTTATTTAAATTTTAACTTTCACATAAAAAGGAAGGACTAAAATTCTGCATACCCTGAATTGGGAGCACAGCAGTTTCTAGGCCACTGTTGAATATAGGATGTAGATGCATTGATTGAGAATGCAGACTGCCAGGCTGGAATTGAGACCAACTTGACCAATGTCAAAACAGTGTGAGTGTTCACTCATGATGTTGAAGAATGAAGGAAAAGCAATATGCATTAAGATTTAAGCATAAGGAATGAAATCTGTTTTAGGGCCAGGCAGAGTGGCTTACATGTGTAATCTCTGCACTTTGGGAGGCCAAGGTGGGAGGATTGCTTGAGCTCTGGAGTTCTAGATGAGCCTGCGCAGCATAGAGAGACCCCATCTCCATAAAAAATAAAAATAAATTATAAAATAATAGAAAATAAAAAGAAATCTGTTTTAGGAATTTAACTTCATCCCAATAAAAGGGAAAGAAATTATTGATCTCATCTGCAAACTCCTATGGAGAATTGTTTTATGCTTTTATTACTATGGTGGAAGAAAAGTATCTCATTTTTCTACATGTGGAAAGAGTTACTTCTCAAAAGTTTGGTCTCTATTTAAGTATAGGGACATATGGCTCAGATCTTCTGGAAAAGTATCAATTTCAAATATTCAGATTGGGTCCAGGCTAGGAGTAGGAAAAAGTTGTCCAGTAAGTATGATCATTGAAAGCTATTCTTCCCATCTTCCCATACTCCCCAAGCACAGCCTTGACCTTTTTTTTTTGTTACAACCTGCTGTCCACCCATAGGAATGGCTTTTTGCCTCTTGCAGTGTCCAGGAGAGACTTATCATTTGAGACTCTTGGGAGTTAAGGACAGAGTTCAGCTCTGTACTGCCTATCCTTTGCTTGGGTCAGCAAAGACGAGAGGGGAGAATTTCCACCATAATTCCTGAGACCTTTGGGAGTTATTTCCTAGCAAATATGTAACCTTTCCTTTATTCCCTTAAGTAGATGGAGGAGTATGGGATGTTAAGGTTAAGCCCGGCAGCAAAGCCAAGCTCAGATACCTCAAGGGTCCACTCCTCCAAACCCATGGCCTCTTCATAAAAAAAGAAAACAGATCTACAGGAGAAAAAAAAGCCAAAAGCAAACGCAAAACACTTCTACTTCACCTCCACTGCATTGTGGAAGGTCTATGCCATGTTCTCTGCCCCTCTGATGGCCATGCCCAGAACTAACAACTTCCTTCCTTCCTTCCTTCCTTCCTTCCTTCCTTCCTCCCTCCCTCCCTCCCTTCTTCCCTCCCTTCTTCCCTCCCTTCCTTCTTTTCTTTTCTTTTTTTTCTTTTTTTCTTTTCCTTTGAGACTGAGCTTGCTCTATTGCCCAGGCCGGAGTGTAATGGCACCATCTTGGCTCACTGTAACCTCTGCCTTGTGGGTTCAAGTGATTCTCCTGCCTCAGCCTCTGGAGTAGCTGAGACTAGAGGCGCATGCCACCTAATTTTTTATATTTTAGTAGAGACAGGGTTTCACTCAGTCTGCCCAGGCTGGTCTCAGACTCCTGAGCTCAGATAATCTGCCCTCCTCCACCTCCCAAAGTGCTGAGATTACAGGCGTGAGTCACCGCACCTGGACCCGACTTTTCTTTTTTTTTTTTTGAGACAGAGTTCTGGTCTTGTTGCTCAGGCTGGAGTACAATGGCGCCATCTCAGCTCACCGCAACCTCCGCCTCCTGGGTTCAAGTGATTCTCCTGCCTCAGCCTCCCGAGTAGCTGGGATTATAGGCATGCACTACCATGCCCGGCTAATTTTGTATTTTTAGTAGAGACGGGGTTTCTCCATGTTGGTCAGGCTGGTCTTGAACTCCTGACCTCAGGTGATCCACCCGTCTCGGCCCCCTAAAGTGCTGGGATTACAGGCATGAGCCACCGCACCCGGCCCAGACTTTTCTTTAAAAGTACGTGGTATGTGAGGTTTCCTTACCATGTGATCAATATGATCACCTGTGACAGTACCATTAAAGCTCCAATTTTTAAAAAATTGAATTGATTGAATCAAATTAAATTGAAACTCATTTCAGAGTTTTTGTTTAAAATTTGGAACCCCCTGGAAAGATGATACCTTAAATTATCATCAGTGATGACCTTACATATCAGTGAATGCATCAGCAGACAAGGAGACCAGACTGCTAAAAGCAAGGGACTATGACAAAAAGAAGGGTGTCGGAAAGTGAAGAAAGTGACTTGGAGCCTAGAGGAAGGTAAGAAGCCCTAATGCCAGGCACAGAAGACTCATTCTTCCCATTCAGTAAGGAGACGCAAACTCAGAACCAGGCAACTGGAAAGTTGTGATCATATATCTGTATATATTATCACCATATATATTTATAAATATATATAAATAAGCATATTTTATATATTATCACCATATATATTTATAAATATATAAAAAGCATATTTTATATATTATCACCATATATATTTATAAATATATAAATAAGTATATTTTATATATTATCACCATATATATTTATAAATATATAAATAAGTATATTTTATATATAATCACCATATATTTGTAATATTATATATAAATATTTATAAATATGTATTTGATGATACTATATACAGTATATTATATATCTGTATAGACTATATTTATATATGTAATATATAAATGTATGTAAATATGTATATATATTTTTATAAATATATTACAGCATTATATATTACATATTATGTTACTTTTTTATTTGTATTTTATTTTTATTATTACAAAATTTGGATTTATATTGATATTTATATGTTATATTTGAGACAGGGTCTTGCTCTGTCACACAGGCTGGAATGCAATGGTGTGATCACAGCTCACTGAAGCCTGTACCTCCAGGCTTGGGCTAAAGCAATCCTCCCACCTCAGCCTCCTGAGTAGCTAGGACCACAGGTGTGCATCACCACACTCGGTTATTTTTTAAATTTTCTGTAGAGATGAGGTCTCGCCACATTGCTCAGACTGGCTTCAAGTTCCTGGGCTCGTACAGTCCTTCCACCTTGGCTTCCCAAAGTGCTGAGATTACAGATGTGAGCCACTACTCCTGGCCAGGTTATAATATTTATAGTCCTTGCTTACAAAATTGTTGTGAGGCAGGAATGGAATAATGCCTATTTTGAGCACTTTTAACTGACGAATGTTCTATTTGTATTGGTTTAATTCTGTTAATTCTGAGACTAGCCTTTGCTCTGAGAACTCAACTCATCTTCCCCTTCTTTGGTTGCCAGCTTTTAACTCTTTGGAAGAAAGGTGGTGGTCAAACCTAAGGACTTAGGATTTATATGTTGAAATATATTATCTTAGCACACAATCCCTTGGACTAAATTTTAATCTAACTGTTATTAACTCGGAATATGGGATGATAAAACATTTAACTATTTCTTATCTAAACATTGTCTTTTCATACTTAGATCGCTGCAAAAATGGCAATTCATTATATTCAGGATATTTTCACCAACTGTTAATAAGGCATCTACAGAATTCCACTCTAATGGATGGCCTACTTTTATCTTGCGCAATCTTTCTTCTGCATCATATCCATTGATCATTGGCTTTGCATCATAGGCAATAGCACTCACCTGTTTCTATATGAAGAGGCTGGCCTATGGAAACCCTGTAGCCCTCACTACACTCTGATTCTTCTTGTATGCCTTTTATTTTCCCTCAGAAATTAATGACTCCAAACATCACAAACATTCCCGCTTCCCTTTCTCCCAACATCTCCCCTTTATGAAGCCTCGTGTCTTACCCCTTATTGCTTTTACAATGAAAAGAGCATGAGCTTTAGATTTCAGACAAAACTGGGTTCAAATCCCAGCGGGTTCACAAGTTGTATCTATGACTTCAGACAAATTACTTGATTGCTCTGAGCTTTTGTGTCCTCACCTGTAAGATGAAGCGACCGTGAGATAAAAGAAATAAGAGAGAACAAAGCTCTGGGTAACAGTCCTGGCCAGCAGAAAACACTCAATACCTTGAATTCTCTCATTTCCTCTGCTGTAGCCCAGAAACTTTCCCTTACAAGTCTTAGGGATTTCACTTTCTTCTGAACTCCTCTATCGTATACCATCGATCTCCTCGATTCCATTCTAAGCACTCTGAGGTTAAAGAAATAGGTCTCGCAGTTCTTCAGGACTTTATTTGGTGCCTTACATGTAGTAAATTATCAACAACTGGCTTTTGTTCTTCTTAATATAATAAATGCCATCACCGGCCCTTCTGTCCACACTGTGCAAAAGGCCATCTCTTTCATGACACATATTCCCCAGAAGTTCTACAAAGAGTAAAAGTTGGACCAGTGAGAGTCATGGCAGGAAACAGAATTCAACTCACATATTAAAAATGAAGAATCTTTAGCCAAGGACTGCATTTCGAGGTGTGGGTAGAGTTAAGAGCATAGTACTATGTGTTGAGGCACCTAGAGACTGGTGGCAGCAGGAGGCCACCCACACCAGGGCTGAGAGGACACAATGAGCTGTGGTCCTGAAGGTGCACAGCCCCTGCCAAGGACACGGGCTAAAGCAAGCAGTGAGGGCCCCAGGGAAATGAATTCCTTGACTTTCCTCGCCTTCCACACTTTGATTTCCTGCTGGTATTTTCTATCTGCTGAATCTAGGAAGCTAGGAGCAGAGAAGGCCAAGGGAGGCAGTTTCCCAGCCATCAGTCTCCCAGGGTACAAAACGCAACAAAGAAGGGGAGAGAATAGATCTGGAGCAGGGAGCACAGTGGCAGATAGAGAATGAAGACCAACTTCAATTTATGTGTCTTTAAGAGTCTCAGAAGTTACTTTGGGCTGTGTGCTGTAGCTCACGTTTGTAATCCCAACACTTTGGGAGGCTGAGGTGGGTGGATCACCTGAGGTCAAGGGTTCGAGACCAGCCTGACCAACATGGTAAAACCCCATCTCTACTAAATACATAAAATTAGCTGGACACGGTGGCACATGCCTGTAATCCCAGCTACTTGGGAGGCTGAGGCAGGAGAATTGCTTGAACCCGGAAGGCCGAGTTTACAGTGAACTGAGATTGAGCCATTGCACTCCAGCCTGGGCAACAAGAATGAAACTCTGTCTCAAAAGAAAAAAAAAAAGGTTATTTTGTCTCACATCACAGAAAAGAAGTAGGATTTCAAAAAGCTAGGCAGAGCTAACATCACCAATATTGGAGTAGACCAAACTCATGTGCCTCCTGACACGCTGATGAAGGAGGACACAGCATCACTTCCATGATCCTCCTCCCAAAAATCATAACCTACATCTTATCAGACAAACCCAAACAGAGGGACGTTCTACAAAATATTCTTCAAAGTTGTCAAGGTCATAAGAGACGAAGTATGACATAAGAACTGTCCCAAATCAAAGGAGATTAAAGAGACCTGAAAACCAAGTGCAACAGGCCATCCTTGATTGGATCCTGGATCAGAAAAAAAAAAAAAAAAATGTATTTTTCCTTTTTCTCTAAAGGACATTAGTCAGATAAGTGACAAAATTTGAATAAGAACCAGGCACTGTGGCTCACACCTGTAATCCCAGCACTTTTGGGAGGCTAAGGTGGGCAGATCGCTTGAGTCTAGGAGTTCAAGACCAGCCTGGGCAATACGGTGAAACCTCATCTCTACAAAAAACTACAAAAATCAGCCAGGTGTGCCTGTCGTCCCAGCTACTCAGGAGGCTGAGGTGGGAGTATCACTTGAGCCCAGAAGGGGCTGCAGGCTGGAATGCAATGGTGATCACTGCAGTGAGCTGTGACCATCACTGCACTCCAGCCTAGACAACAGACCAAGACTGTGTCTCAAATAAATAAATAAATAAATACATAAATAAATAAGAGCTATAGATTAGAAAAAAAGATAGTATCATTGTTAATTTTCCTGATTTGATAATTTTATTGGGATTATGTAAGCAGATTCTTTTCTGTTCAAAGGAAGTACACCTGAAAGTATTTTGTGGTAAAGGGACACAATATCTTTAACTTCTCAAATGGTTAAAAAAAATATGAATGTGTGTGTGTGTGTGTGTGTGTGTGTGTGTGTGTGTGTGTGTGGAGAGAGTGAGAGAGAATGATAAAGCAAGAAAATAGAAAGAAATACTAACAATTTGGTAGGTTTGGATAAAGGGCATTCCATTTCTTTTTATTATTTTGACTGTTCTGTAAGCATGAAGCTATGTTTTAAAAAAGAAAGAGAGAAAGGAGAGGAGTTCGCCAAAGGATGAGGATGATGCTGATGGGCACCGCTCGTTTTCATTGAGAGAATGGCTAGGTCCCCACGGTTTCACCAGAACCTCATTAAATGTATGCTTCTCAGACTACTCTGGGCACCCAGTGACTTCTCTCATTTACAGAGCTCCTGTAGGGAATTTTATTCCTTTCATTAGGATTTGTTCTGTTTTTATTTGTAATGGTCTGGGCTCAATGTTTCAACAATGGAACTGCCTTTAGTTCCTTTTAGAAGTATAAATTATCCCTTTAATATAGGAAGAAGCCAGGTAAAGTAAAAAGCCATGCCACGTCGTCGTTGGAGAGCTTGGCATGAAATTACAGACTCTCCGGCCCCTCTATAAGGGAGTGAGAGAGTGGTGAGTGTAATGCTTATGCTAGCTTTCAAACTGGATTGTTTTCCTCCTTCAAAATAGAGCCACTCACATAACATTAACTTTCTGGGAGAATAGTAGCATTTTGCTCATTTCCCCACTGCCTCATCCTGTCCCTGAGCAGTTGTTTGAAAAAGTTATGATGACTACATATATGGCACACACATACATCTTTCTAGATGTCTTAGAGAAAACCAATAACTGCAGTGGCTTTTAGTATAGAGATGGCACAACTAAACCTATTGCAACTCCAAGGACAGTTAGAAGATGATCCCAGTTTTAAAATTCTGATATTAATTTGGGTATTTGTTTTTAGTGGTGATTTTTTTTTGTTTACTTGGGGAGTTTGGACATAAAAAACATGTCCATGTTTTTGAGCATGCTGTCAATTTTAGTCCAACTAATGTTACTGCGGGACTGTAAGAAAAATGAAGAATTTCTTCAACGTCACAACGTCATAGTGAACAAAGGAAACCCCAGCACCAAATATCAGTATGAATCTTTTTAAGATTTAGACTACCAGGCAAGTATTATTAGTTCAAGTATTAATTTTTTTACAACACAAGAATTTCACTGTTATTAATTCAAGAAACATGTATTAGGTGCCTACTGTGTGCCAGGCACCATAAGAAACAAAGTGAAATAAGCCTTGATTCTGCCTTCATGTTGCTTTCCCAGTCCACAATTTTCTTTTGCCAACAAAATTGATGGCTATGTAAATACATAAATACAGTATTATACTCTGGAGAATGTAAGTTTCTATCAATCTAGTACGTCTCCTCAGAGCTATACTTAGGGAAGAAACACTTCAAGATACTCACTGGGCAGGTGGCTGTGGGTGGGGGACCCTTTCAGAGCCCAAAGAGCAGAAATCTCTGAATCAGTAATGTTCACCCATAGTTGAACACCCATAGTTCGTTCATGTGATGATTAATTTGGCTAAGAAATATCATTTTGTTAAGTTTTAGTTGGGTGTCAAAATACATTTTTAAATAATACATCTGGTCTGGTGCATTGCAAATGGAGCAGCAGCAGAACAAGAATAAATCCAACATATGTTCTTGTCTTAGCATTTTGGGCTGCTATAACAAAATGGTGATTTATAAATAACAGAAAGTTCTTTCTTACAGCTCTAAAGGCTGGGAAGTCTAACATCAAGTCATCAGCGGGTTTGGTCTCTGGTGAGGGCCTGTTTTCTGCATCCAAGATGGTGCCTCATTGCTCTGTCCTCACATAGTGGAAGAGACAGGAAAAGGAGATTCACACCATGTTACCACACGACAGAAGAGGTGGAAGGAGGCAAACTCCCTCCCACAAGCCCTGTTATAACACCCTAATCCCATCCATGAATGCTCCATTCTCACGACTTAAGCACGGCATGAGACAATGACATTGACGACTTTCAACATATGAATTTTGGGAAACATCCTCAGACTATAGCAATTCTACTTGCTAACATAACTGCCTCACATCATCTTTGAGTTTATTAAAAATTATGTACTGCAACAGTCCAGTCCTAATTTCAAAAAGGAACCCCAGGCTTGTTTGTGACAACAGCCTGACATCTCTAGAATAAGTTCATAGGTTCCCAAGGTGAGCTGTTTGAAAGACAGCACTGATTTGGAGGAATGGATAAATGCTGGTGTATTTGTTGAAAAAATAGCCTCATAACTTTATAATATCCCTTTGTATATTAATTTTAAGGCCTATAACAATATAATACAAATATTGAAATAATGTAGGAAATTTTTTTGCAATGTGGTAAAATGCTCATGGTAGAGGGTTATCTCATTGCCAGCCTCCAAGATGGCCCCCAACATCAGCTGCTTCCTGGTATTTGCATGCTTGTGTAGGGATCTCCTACACTACTAGGACCAGTGGAATACAGCAGAAATGATATCTCACTTTCGAGACTAAGTTATAAAGGACTGCACATTCTGTCTTCTCTCCCTCTCTCTCTGTCTCTTTCTTTCATCACTTCCTCTAGGGGAAGGCAGCTTTCATATTAAGTGAGCTCTATGGAGAGGCTTACCCTCTTTATCAACAGCCACATGAATGAAGTTGGACACTAATTCCCCAGCTCTCAACTGACTGCTACCATACCCACGACTTAACTGCAACCTCATAAGAAACTTTGATTTGGAACCACACAGCTGAGTCACTCCCAGATTCTTGACCTTCAGAAACTGTGTGAAATAATGTGTATTGTATTAAACAGCTAAGTTTCAGGGTAATTTGCTACACACAACAGACAACTCACACTGCTAACTGAAAAACATAAATATATGATGGAAATTTGCCAAAATGTTAATGGTGATTATCACTGACTGATGAGTTGTAAGTAATTTTCATTTTTATCAGAATTATTGTATTCTTTCCTAATTTTACATATTAATTATATATCACTCTTTAAAATAGAAAAAAAAAGGCAGGGAGTTTTGTTTGTTTGTTTTAATACAAAGTGTGATTTACAATGGATTTTTCATTCATTTTATTACCATGTATGGGCCACAGGATTCTGCAGGGACAATGATTAGCACTGATATAGAAAGAGGAATTAAAATGCCAGGCAATATAATTTGGCCAAGTTTGAATCAAGTACTAAACAGAGATAACCAACCCAGCTAATTCTGTCTAATAAGTGTACATACACCACCACACCAGTTAGTGCTTTAAAAAAGCCTTTTAGTTCAGCCAAGTTCTTTGCTGCTTTATAACAAGGATGGTCTTTACTGCAGTTTCCAATACCCTGTTCCTCATTTCCATCTGAGACTTCATTGGAATGATCTTACTGTCCATATTTCGACCAACATTCTGATTGTAACAGAGTACCTCTATTTTTCTTTTCTTTTTTTTTTGAGACGGAGTCTCGCCCTGTCGCCCAGGCTGGAGTGCAGTGACGCCATCTCGACTCACTGCAAGCTCCGCCTCCCGGGTTCACACCATTCTCCTGCCTCAGCCTCCCGAGGAGCTGGGACCACAGGCACCTGCCACAACGCCCGGCTAATTTTTTGTATTTTTAGGAGAGACGGGGTTTCACCATGTTAGCCAGGATGGTCTCAATCTCCTGACCTCATGATCTGCACGCCTCGGCCTCCCAAAGTGCTGGGATTCCAGGCGTGTGAGCCACCACGCCCAGCCTGTACCTCTATTTTTCTAAGAGAAAATTAATAAATCTTTTAATTACTTTTTTCTCCTTTTCTCTTTCCTCCTCTTCCCCGGTTTCCCACTTTCTACTTAACTCTCTACCAATGCAATTGTAACCTTTTACCTTCCCTTCACCAGATACTCCCTACAGGGCAAGCTTCTCTATGTGCTTAGAAGCTCCAGAACCAAGAACCTCTCCAACCAGGGCATTGTCTCTGGAGACAACACTTAATTTACAACCTAAAACATGCCCTCTAGGAAACTCTCTCCTACCTGGAGAGTATCCTGAGACAATGGCCACTTTACAGCCTAGTTCTGCACATGATGGAACCAGCTCAGCTACCCAGTCCAGAAGGCACTAAAGCAAGTCACAAAAACCCCACTGGCTCGCTCACTCCCCTGCATGCCATTCATGCCAAGTACCCCTTTAGAAACCCCTGCTTTCTGCCCTAGAAGTAAAGCAGTACCCTTCAGGCAGAAAGCCTGTACTCCTTCCTGTAAGCTAGTTTTGGAATAAAAATTCACTTTCTTCATACCAGACCTTACTGCTCTTAGCTGGACTCTGCACATGGCAAGCAACTGAATCTGCATTTTGGTTACATGATCACAACTGCTTAAGTAATTAATCTCTAAGAAGATTCAGACTTCCCCTAGTCTTCTCTTCTGAGCCCTCACCAGGATCACCCCCTAATGCTCCATTCACACCTGAACAGTTTTTTCTAGCCTGCTCCTCCTAACTCTTTCAGCACCTACCCATTACAAAGTCCCAAGGCTGCTTCCACATTTTCAGGTATTTGTATAGCAACAACCCCACTTCTCAGTACCAATTTTCTGATTTAGTCCATTTTCTGTTACTTATAACAGAGTATCTGAAACTTATAAAGAAAAGGTCATTTATAAAGAAAAGGAATTTCTTTCTTACAGTTCTGGAGGCTGAGAAGTTCAAAGGCTGAGAGCCTTCCTGTTGTCACTGATAAACTGAATTCTTTCTCCACCTTGTATCCGTTGCACAGAAAGAACATTCCATTGGAAAAGGCAATCAGGTTTTCACTCACTGGCCAGGGAATGGAGAAGGCACGCTCTCACTCTAAATGCACCTTCTCTCTGAATGGTGCATGGGTTTTTAAGGACTAGGTTCAGGGTAGAAGAGGAATGTTAGCATGTGCAGAGGAGCCCTCCAGACATGCAGGCTCAATTCATATGCATATGACTTCATACATCACATGTACACAAAACGCCAGAGCTTTTCTTTTAGGGGAGGGAATTTTAGCTTTGTAATGATATTTTAATGACCTCAAGGCAACTAGGGGTCATCTGTTCCAATTTGTGCCAGTTTCGTGAGGTCTTATCTTCCTTTGATACCTGGTCGGGGTCAAGAAGCTCTGTCGCCATCAGGGGCCATCTTATTTCTTTAAGCAGCTGTGCCTATAAACAAAGGGACTGAAAAAAAAAAAAAACACTAAGAAAAAGAAGAAACTTTCGCAGTTATTTCATCAGGGCTCCACTGGTAACGTTGTTGATGGGGACCCTCTGCAGAATCCTGACGGGGTGCAGGACATCACATGACGAGGGGGCTGAGTGTGCTAACATGCTTGCTCAGGTCTCTTCCTTTTCTTATAAAGTCACCAGTCCACTCCCTTGATTGCCCATTAATTCACTAACTCATTAATCCATTAACCCACTAATGGATTAATCCATTTATGAGAGGAAAGCCCTCATGATTTATTCCACCTCTCAGTCCTGCCAGATTGGGGAATAAATTTCAGCATGAATTTTGGAGGGAAGAAATATTCCGAACGTAGCACCACCAAAGCAGAAAAACAATCATAAGCTCTTGCATTAAGTGACATTGCATTGAACCAAAAATGGACAAAATGTAAGAATGTGACATATTCATCTTGGCATTTGGAGATTTTAAGAGATTTTAACATGCTTCTTTCAGAATGTGAATAATCATTCAGAAAACAAACACACAAATAAGGATATAGAAGATATGAAAAATTCAATTACCATTCTTGACCTCAAAGGCTATACATGAAAATTTTTGTCAGCAAATAGCAAATATATTTTTTCAATTCTTTATGTAACATTTATAAAAATTGATACACTATTAAGCTGCAAAGATAATCACAATAAATTAGGGAAGAAAAGTAGTATAGACCATAATAAAATGAAGTGGAAATAAACATAAAAATTATTAGAATCTAAACTACTATATCAATTTTAAAATGTATTCCAAATGTAGAGAAATTAAAAATGTTTGGTGTTGGTAATGACAAGATAGATCAATAGAATAGACAGCAAGTCAAGATACAGATCAAAATGAAAATAGGAGTAAAAAGCAGTACTTCAAATTAGTTGGGGTAAAAAGATTCATTAAATCATGTTTCACAATTTATTATAGCCATCTGGGGAAAAAGTCTGATTCTTTCCTCACCCCTTACTTCAAAATAAGTTCCGAACAGCCTGTCAATTTAAACATCAAAAAACTGAAATAAAAGTGCTGGGAAAAATATAGGAGTTTTAAAAGTAATCTTAGAATGAGGAAGAACTTCCTAAGCAAAACATAAAACCCAGAAAAGATAAAATCGATTGATAAAATTTATTTAAAATTATACATTTCTACAAGAAAAATGCAATAAGCAAATCAAAGTAAAATTTTAAAAACTGGGGTGGATGGCATTTGCAACATTTATAATGAGGATTGATTAATTTCCTTAATAGGTGGAAAGCTCTTAAAAGCCTACGAAATGAAAGTACAACCAACAAACAACCAAAAAAACCAATAGATGAATGACATAATCAGTTCATAACAAAATAAATATTGAAAAGATACTCAAAATCACCTAAAATTGGAAACCAAAAAGAGCAGAATCTAAAACGAAATAGACCAATAAAAAAGATAATTATTAGTAATACTTGCCACCTGAAACACAAACACCATAAATATTTTTCTAAAAAGGTTTTCAATTTTCTTTATGACTCCAATACGAAAATCTGATAGGTGGCTCAAAAAAAACAGCATATACCAATCTCATTTATGAGTATAAACACAAGAATAATAAGAATATTAACAAATAAAATCGGAAGTATATTTTTATTTTTATTTTTATTTTTTTAGTCAGAGTCTTGCTCTGTCACCCAGACTGGAGTGCAGTGGCGCGATCTCAGCTCACTGCAACCTCCGCCTCCCAGGTTCAAGTGATTCTCCTGCCTCAGCCTCCCAAGTAGCTGGGATTACAGGTGCACGCCACCACACCTGGCTAATTTTTATAATTTCAGTAGAGAAGGGTTTCACCATGTTGCCCAGGCTGGTCTCAAATTCCTGTCCTCAAGTTGTCCACCCACCTCAGCCTCCCAAAATGTTGGGATTACAGGCGTGAGCCACCACGCCCAGCCTGGAAGTATATTTTTAAAAACACACTAACACCAGTTAGGATTTATTTCTGAAATGTAATAATGGTTTAATGCTAGGAAATCCACATAATTCATGGTAAAAGTCACAATCAAACTATATATGATAGAAAGATTTGATATAATTTAATATCCATTACTGATTTTTGAAAAATGTATTAATAAATTAAAGGAGGAAAGCACTCTATCATAGTAAATGGCATTTATAGGTAACAAGAGCAAATGTGATAGTGAATAGTGAGACATCAAATCATTTTCTTCAAGGCAGGAATAAAACAAGGAAGTTCTTTAACACTCTGTGCCTGATAATTCCCCATCTGGAGTCTTTGTAAATTTGTTTCTGTTGTTGGTTATTTCTCTTGGTTCTTGCTCATGGAGTCCAATCTCCTGAATGTGTGCTGGCCATTTTACTTGAAAATTGTAGAAAGAGATTTAAATAATATTATCTTCCTCCAAAGAGCATTTGAAGGAGTTGCTTTTGCCAAGCATCCAGGGCACTAGTGATCTGGATCACCTCAACCCAAGCACAGGGCTTGCAATTCTGCTGGCCACCAAGATTGCTGTAACCTGGATCACAATCCATGCAAGGACTAGATTCTATCTGATTTTCTTTACTCCAGTGGATCAGTCTTTTGGGGGGCCAGCCCAAAGTGCAGAATGGCTTGCTAGGCACCCACCCTTGGCAGGTCCTGGATTACACCGTAGCCAGTGGGAGTCCTGAAAATACAACTCACCTCTTTGCAGTCTCTTCTTGATTAAGAAACACCACCGGGGCAAAGTGAACCCAAGTGCCAGGCTCAAATTCTGGGCTCTCTTCCTCTCATTCTTCATCATATTCTTAGCTTTTTGAAGCTCTTAAGAAGAGGGTTTGTTTTTTTTTTTTAATTCTTTTTATTTTAATTTTAATTTTTAAATAGAGACAATATCTCACTATGTTGCCCAGGCTGATCTTGAACTTCGGAGCTTAAGTGATCCTCCTGCCTTGGCCTCCCAAAGTGCTGGGATTATAGGCATAAGCTACCATTCCTACCCTACACAGATTTTTTAATTTGTCACCAGAAAGAGGATTGATCTAAATGATCTCATCCGAAACTCCTAGAAGCAGAAGTCTTACTCTACTCTTCACCATTTTTCCAGAAGTTCTGACCAAAGAAAGAAGACAAAATATTTATAAAATATTTATGAAATATATATAAAATATTATTGTTGTTTGAAAACAAGCAAAAAAAGCCCCACTCTTAAATACAATAAGAGAACATAGGTATGAGTTACAAAAATCATCTTTTAATCACTTGTTTTTCTGTGGAAAATAAGTTATCAGAAAATATAATGAAAATCTTAGAAGAAAGAACAAAAGCACAAAATACAAACATTATGGTCTTTTTGATGTAGCAACTTGACTAAATGAATATCCCCAGTATTGAATCTAACACTAATCCAGGTGTTTCGCTGAAAGTATTTTGTAGATTAACATCCATAATTGATTGACTTTAAGTAATGATGATTATCCTTGATAATTTTGGTAGGCCTCATTCAATCCACTGAAAATCTTAAGAGCAGAACTGGGCCAGGCGCAGTGGCTCATGCCTGTAATCCCAGCACTTTGGGAGGCTGAGGGGGGCAGATCACCTGAGGTCAGGAGTTTGAGACCAGCTTGGCCAACATGGTAAAACCCCGTCTCTACTAAACATACAAAAACTAGCTGGGCGTGGTGGCAGGTACCTGTAATTCCAGCTACTGGGGAGGCTGAGGCAGGAGAATTACTTGAGCCCAGAAGGCAGAGGTTGCAGTGAGCCAAGATCATGCCACTGCACTCCAGCCTGGCCAACAGAGCAAGACTCTGTCTCAAAAAAAAAAAAAAAGAAAAAAAGAAAAGGAAACAAAAAATGAAAAGCAGAAATGAGACTTCCAAAAGGAAGGAATTTCATCTGTGGGTAGTGGCTTCAGCCAAGAGTTACAGTCTGCCCTTCCTGATGGCCTGACAGATTTAGACTGTCCTCTCTAGCCCCCAAAATCCCATCATTTTTACACAATTATTGGCAACAAATATTTTAATATGTACCTCCCATTGGTTTTGCCTTTCAGGTTAAACCCTGACTGATAAAATAGCTAATAAACTAAACAAGAATTTATGTGGAACCTTTTTGAAGAAAAATATAAAATCCTGCTGAAGAATATAAGAGTAGATAAAGAAACTTATCCAATTTCTGTACTGAAAATTCAAAATATTACAAAACTTAATGCAATTTGAAATTAAATCCCAACAAGACATTTCGGGAAACTTGACAAATTTCTTCTAAAAAAAAAAATTGTCATGGAGATGGGGTGGTGGAATTAACCTACCAAATAGTAAAATATACCATATAGCTACAGTAATTTTAAGTGTGGTGTTAGCAGGGGAAGAACGAAATAGATCAAAGAAACAAAATAAGGAACTCAGAAATATACACGTGTATAAGTGGGAATTTAGTGTATGACAAATATGACTTTCACATCAGTACAGGTAAGCTGGATGTACTGGTTATCTTTTATTGTGTGACACACCACTCAGAATCTCAGTCAATTGAAATAAGAACCATTTACATTTATTTAGTTCATAATTTTGTGGCATGGCAATTGGGGTACAGTAAGCCAGGTGGATTTGGGGTCTGGCCAGACTTGGCTGATCTTGGCTGAGCCTGCTCATGTGTCTATAGTCAGCTGGTTGGCCAGTGGAGCTGACTAGTTTTAAATGGTCACACTCATACATCTCATGATTGTCTGGGAGAAACAGGGGTGAATGGGCCACATGTCTCTTACTATCCATCAGGCTAACCTGGGCTTGTTTAGATAATTGCAGAGTTCTAAGAGCAGAGAACAAGTAAGCCCCAATGCACAAGCACTTTTCAAGTACCCTTTTGTATCATATTTGCTACTGTCCCATCAGCCAAAACGAGTCAATACGAAGCCCAGCATCTGTGGGGGAGGGCACTACCAAAGGGCATGGATACAAGGAGGAGTAAGCAAATTGAGGTCATTACTGCACCTGATCTAACACAATGAATTATTTAATAAATGGTGCCAGGAAAATTATGAAAATGTTGTGGGAGCAAAGCAGGTTAAACTCCAATTTACATCAAGGTACATTTCAGATGTATTAAAAATTAAATGTAAAAATTACCATGTTTCAATAACAAAGTTGACAAACAACAATGTTGAGGAAATATTTGCAACATATATGGCAATAGAATAAGGTCCATAATATATGAAGAGAGGTTAGAAATAAATAAGAAAAAGCTAAAGCAGTGGGAAAAAGATGTAAATTCATGGAAGAAATACAAATGGACTTTAAACAAAGGAAAGTATGCTCAACATCAGCAACTATCAAAGAAACGCAAATGTAAACAAAATATTTGCCAGTTTGACAAAATGGTGTGTTAATGTCAAGTGCTATAAAGTGTGTGGGAAATAGGTACCTCCACATCATCATGTTTTTAAAAATGTAAGTTGGCAATGTATTTCTGGAGGGCAAACTAACACCATATATCAAAAATGTAGCCGGGCGCGGTGTCTCAAGCCTGTAATCCCAGCACTTTGGGAGGCCGAGACGGGTGGATCACGAGGTCAGAAGATCGAGACCATCCTGGCTAACACGGTGAAACCCCGTCTCTATTAAGAAATACAAAAAAACTAGCCGGGCGAGGTGCTGGGCGCCTGTAGTCCCAGCTACTC
Source organism: Trachypithecus francoisi (assembly GCF_009764315.1). Classification (NCBI taxonomy): domain Eukaryota; kingdom Metazoa; phylum Chordata; class Mammalia; order Primates; family Cercopithecidae; genus Trachypithecus; species Trachypithecus francoisi. The sequence continues at coordinate 163,369,559 of NW_022681454.1, read as the reverse complement.
GGGAGACTAAGGCAGGAGAATGGCGTAAACCCGGGAGGCGGAGCTTGCAGTGAGCTGATTTCCGGCCACTGCACTCCAGCCTAGGCAACAGAGTGAGACTCCGTCTCAAAAAAAAAAAAAAAAAAAAAAAGTGAATGTGCATGCCCTTTAATTCATCAACCTAAGTTCTGGTAATTTATTTAAAAGTTAAGTGTGAAAAGGTATAGATAAAATATATATTATGTAAAATAATATTTATTATTGCCCTTTTTTAAGAAGCTAAAATTAGGGAAAAAAATCAAACTTTCCATCAATAGAATTATCATGATGTACACATACAATGAAACATGACACAGTATTTATTCCAGTGATCTGGTGGAGTTGTAAAATAAAATTTTAAAAATGAAAAGCAGAAATATTATGCAGTACTCAAATGCATAAAACAGATTTTCATATATTGCTACAAGAAGATACCCATGACAGATTCTCGACAGGCATATGTGGGTTAATAAAATATATGATGTCACCTATGTGTAGATTTTTGTCATCTGCACAAAAATTATAGGGAATGTTTACCAAATTGTAAAAAGGACTGAAGGATTTGTTTTTACACTTTTGCTATTCTGTTCAGCTATTTTAAACAGTAATAAACTGCAATGGCATTGTTCTTATGTTGCAATAAAGTTAACTCTCTTAGTGTGCTTCTTAAAAAATCACCCTTAAAAAATTAGATGTGGTGGCTGATGCCTGTAATCCCAGCACTGTGGGAGGCCGAGGCAGTAGGATCACCTGAGCCCAGGAGTTTGAGACCAGCCTAGGCAACATACAGAGATCCTGTCTTTATTAAAACAATACAATTTAAAAATTACTTCAAAGAATTCTTTGACAACCAGTATTTTGATGCCATAGCATTCTGATAGTTTTAAACAATGTATTTTGAAGCTTTGTGAATTCTTCGGATAGAAAGTGCAATCATGGACTCATGCAAAAATGCTGCTCCCGGTAACAATGAGATGAATTTCTCAAAGTCTCGAAGAAGAGAGTGACTCCGTTAAAAGAAGGGAAATTTAAAACAGAGTACAAACCAAAGTCCCATGAAACTCCATTGGCTCCTGGAGCAGGATCAACTTGTTATTAGTGAATGAAACTAAATGATTCAAAGGTAGTTAAGATAGAGGAATAAAGAAGAGACATTATTTAGAATCTCGTCTTTCAGCGAAGTCTGTCTACATTCTGTAAATCTCTGTGGCATCTTTGGGCCTCAACTTTCCATCCATCTCTAATTAGTATTGGCAATTAAGGGTTACAGATGAGAGCTAAACAAAAATGTATAGTCCTAAATAATTACTTAAAGTCATTCAGCACCTCCATTAATGCCAGAGCTGATTTGAGCACCAGTAAAACATGTCTTCTGTCTCTTATCAGGAAGAGAGAAGGTGCAAAGTCATAGGGAGGTGAGGGTTTTCAGCAGAGGCCAAGAACAACATTTGTCTAATTGCTTAGGTGCAGGTACACATTGACCAGATTGTTAATTCATAAATTTGGAAATAATTGCCTTGAAGAAATAAAGACCTCATAAGTCACATTAACAAAGGGCTAAATTCAAGGACATTTATTAAACATGAAAAAGATTTATAGATAGGAAGGTGGGCTGCTTGGCCGTCAGCATGAACTGATAGTGACCTCAAATGGCTATTTCATTTTGAAAATGCATATGATATCTTATTCTTCTCTCTTACCATCTATCAAGTGAGGATACTGTTGACTTTCAATCTGTATGACAGATTTAGGGAGAGCTAGCTCACCTTTTAAGGCTTTCACAAAGAAAATGTGTAGGAAAAAAGAAAAGCACAAGTTTTCGAATCTGGAACTGCACCCCAGTTTCCTCTTCTGAAAAATGGGCAAAATATGATTCATTTCCTAGGGTGCTGTGAGGATTAAATGAGATAATATATGCATAAGATCTGGAATATCATCAATACTCAGTGACTGCTTTTCTCATCCTTTCCTCTGGCCATCCCCACCTCCTTGTGATGATTTCCAGGCTCTTCTTAAGCAGTTCACATCCACCTCATCCTTCCCCATCACTCAAAACTCACCTCCTACACAGAGTTACTTTCTCTTCTCATTTAATATCTACATGCATGGGTTCCCAATATGCATTGTGGGTGGTGAGAAATTCTTTGGTTCACTTAATAATTAGGGCTGGATGCGGTGGCTCACGCCTGTAATCCCAGCACTTTGGGAGGCCAAGGCGGATGGATCACCTGAGGTCAGGAGTTTGAGACCACCCTGGCCAAAATGGCGAATCCTGTCTCTACTAAAAATACAAAAATTAACCGGGTGTGGTGGCAGGCACCTATAGTTCCAGCTGCTCAGGAGACTGAGGCAGGAGAATCACTTGAATCCAGGAGGTGGAGGTTGCAGTGAGCTGAGATCGCTCCAATGTACTCTGGCCTGGGTAACAAGAATGAAACTCCGTCTCAAATAAATAAATAAATAAATAATTAATTAATTAAATAAATACAGAGTAATAATTAGGCAATGAGCTCCCATTCTGTTGCCAGTCATGGACTTAGCTCTTCATGTCCCGTGTTTTGGGGCATTACCTTAAACTTCTTGATTTCCTCCATAGCACCCATTATGTAGTAACATTTACTGATTAATTATTAGTTTACATTACTTGATTGACTGAGAGATTTTATGAGGCACCTAAAATGTTTGGGTAAACTTTTTTTCAAGAGACTTGCTCTGTCACCCAGGCTGGAGTGCAATGGTCTGATCAGAGGTCACTGCAGCCTCGAACTGCTGGGCACAAACTGTCTTCCTGCCTTGGCCTCCCAAAGTGTTGGGATTACAGGTGTGGGCCACCACACCCAACATGTTTAGGTAAATATTTTAAAGGTTATTTGGTACATCAATAATGTCCATGTCAATCGCAAGCACCATAGCTATATGGATAGTTTGTGAAAGAAGAAAGAAGCCAGTTTTCAATCTGTTCTAAAAACAAAATGAAATTCATATCATGATCTTCCAAAGTTCTCTCCTTTTTTCAATAGAGTTAAACATTTCTCAAAAAATCTCCTATGTGTTTCTGAGGTTTGAACTCCAGTGCTGTAAAGTACACACAAAAGCTCAATATGGTAATACTTCTTTCAGGTGATATGTTGGATAAAATGGTTTTTAAGAACTGAAGTATCTGTTTTTGACCATGCATCAAAACTTTTGACTTTTAAAAAAAATGCTTGGCCGGGTGCAGTAGCTCACAACTGTAATCCCAGCACTTCGGGAGGCCGAAGCAGGTGGATCATCTGAGATCAGGAGTTCGAGACCAGGCTGACCAACATGTTGAAACCCTGTCTCTAATAAAAACACAAAAAATTAGCCAAGCATGGTGGCAGGTGCCTGTAATCCTAGCTACTCGGGAGGCTGAGGAAGGAGAATCGCTTGAGGCAGAGGTCACAGTGAGCCAAGATTGCTCCATTGCACTCCAGCCTGGGTGACAGACCAAGACTCTGTCTCAAAAAACTAGAAAAATAAAAAAACGCTTGATCCGGCACAATAAAAATTGTTTTAATCCACTTTCAGAAATTACATTTTGTATGCAAATTTGTCAACCAGAAATTTTCATGTTTTCCATTAACCTAATGAAAAATACATAAAGAGCAATCTAGGCATTGTATCAACATTTTAATAATCATTATACAATAGCTATGCTTCGCTGAGAAACAGGTTTTCTTCCCTGGCAGTAGAATGCTTTAAAAATTGTTTTTCATTACTCAGATATTTTATTGTATAATTTTTAGTTTTACATTTCCTATTTATACCGTGAATGATTAAGAGTGGATACCACCAAAGATCACTCCAGAACATTTAATGTTGACCAACCCTTACTCAGCAGGATACTGAGGAGTAAGCAGCCATTCCAGATAAGTAAGTGAGTGACTTTTTTGTTATGTAAGTGGTGGGGATGTTTACTGAAAGCAGCTCTGGGAAAATGGGCAGCAGCAGATCCTGTTGGAGAAGCAAAGAACTGAGAGCAGGTGGGAGTGGAAGAATATATTGGGAAAGTCGTGCAATGATGCAAACCCACCCATCATTAATAGTTTCAGCGTTTATGTTCAAAAAAAGAAGTGTAGAGAGCAGGTGAGCAGTCAGAAACCAGGTTAACTCAGTTCAGATGGAGTATTCTGGGGAACAGCAAAGATTCAGGCAATGAAAAGAAGAAACGCTTTAAAACACACACATAGAAAAACAACTGGAATATAGTTGAAATAACCTAGACTTGGCATCAAAAGAATTAGGCTCGAGACCTAGCTCTGGTCTTGATAACTTCTCTGAGGCTTATTTTCTTCCTTTGTAAAATGAGGGAAATAGTATCTGCAGCCTTGAATTAAGAGGAGTAAATGGATCCTTGGGGAAACCCTTTACAAACTCTAACATGTCACATGCAGTGTTATTGTTATTTTCTAAAGTTATGTCCAGGCTCCTACGTTCTCTCCCTGCCCTCTTCCTCCCTCTTCCAAGGTTGAGTCAGGGTTAAAGGCGAGAACATGTTATTGGCTCTGGGTGCTAAGAGGTGGAGCTTTCCCTGTGAGTAACTGAAGGACTAAAGCTGGATCAGCATGAGTACAGTGAAATAATTTCCTCCATTGATCTGGACACAATCATTCCAATTATGCACCTGAAATTTTCATTAGCTTTTTAAGTAGTCAAATCAGCTTGATAGCTTGTACTGAACACACATTCATATAAAATTGTGAAGACTTCTCTTTTTCTAAAAATAATTAATCCTTATTCTATACTTGTGCTGTTGATATTTAAAACCAGTGTGCAACATTTTTATTCCTGCTAATTGGATCCGGCTGACTGGCCCCTTGAGTGCAGCCAGCTGAGATCAGGCATCCTAAGTATTAGCCTGCTCTCCCAGATTTACATCATCCATGAGAAGCAGCATCTCCCTGGAGAAGCTGTGACGTCAAATTAAATAAAGTGGTACACGAAGTTTGCTAAATATTCCATGCTGGATAGATCATCGTGGAGATTTACAATGTCCGTTACCATACTGGGGCCTCTGATAGTCTAATGAGATGAGTCACTATATTAGGACCATGGGAAAGAATCGGAGAGGAGAAAAGACTGGAGTTTATGAATGACCTAAAGCATCCAGGCAATGAAAAGCAGTGCAAAATGGTCATAGGTCTGTGACTTAAAAGAAGTAAAAGCCAACAATCGTGAGAAAAAAAAAATTAGATTTCAGGAAAGTGAATAAGAATAGATTTTTAAGTGCTACATTTTTTAAAGCAATGGATTCACCTCAATTAGCATCAACTACAAGGATAATGTCTCAAGATGGACAGACTTTACCTTTTTGTGTGTGTGTGTGTGTGTTTTTTATCAGCCCCCTGAATCCTACTGTAAATTCCTCTAAAATATAACCCTGTGAGGATGAAGAGTATCACGTCAAGGTGTTCTGTAAATTGCATGTAATTTCTCCTCACGCGGACGATGGACTGGAAAACTTGCGTTCTTCTGAGCTGTGGAAGGGAGCCGCGTTGCCAGGGAGACAGAGTGGTACCCAGAAGAGCCCCTCACCATCAACCTCCGCCAAGTGCCTCTTATGATGAGGCGGCTGGCTGCGTGGCCAGCAGCAGCAATTCCAGTCAGGCAATCTGGGTGTAAATTACTCAAGTCGAGAATTTTTCATAGCAAATTTTTAAGCAGTTGAATCCCTCTTACACACTCTTAGTCAGCGATGCTGAGGAGAACTGTCTTGCTCCCTCCTGGTTTCCATGGGGAGGGATTTTTCCCAGCCTCTCCCCACCGCTACTCCCTCCACCCTAGGGGAACTGGAGGGACTTAACTGATTGGTGAACTTGGGAAATGCAATGATCAATATCCATTCCATGATCTTGGATAAACTTGGGAAATCCAATGATCAATATCATAGCTTTACTCCTCAGAAGGAGCGTAGCCTGCAGGAACTTCTCTTCCCCTCTGTCTTAATATCACCCCAGCAGAATTCGCAGAGATACCAGCCCTGGATCAGACTACCAGGGTCTGCGCCAGTGAATCAGACTAATCCTGAGATCTGGTTAGGACAGCCATTTTGCTTTCCATTAAGACATATCCTCCAACTTGACCTCAATTTTGATATTTGAAGAGAATTTCATTTTCAATTCTGTTCACATTTGAACAGAATTCATTTTTTAGACACTACAGTTTTTAAAAAAATTATTAAATTATCGAGAGACCTGGATGGAAAGGAGGAGTGATACTCATTGGGGGCCTCCTTGTATACCCTAACAAGGGTGCTCAAATATGATGAACTGTAAGCCAAAGACTACATAAGTCAAAAAATCTTAACTCAATGTATTTGGGTAGGCCCCACGAAGTCCATGAACTCCCTGGAAATGTATGGAAATCTTCGCATGTACTGCATTTTTCTTTCCCTAAGAAAAGTTTTAAAATGTCCACCTAATTATTGACAGCAAAAAATAAAAATGCAAATGAATCACAATGCCAGGCATTTTCAGCAAACCTAACATTTTAGATGAATCTCATTCTTATTATGATCAGCCTATAATGGTCAGTTTGTCTGGTTTTATTTTTTTTATGATATCTCATTGGCCAATTTATTACCATCATCGGGATAAATAGGCAGTTTTTTCCTTAAATTCTGAGAGTTTGGGGAATTGTGTCTTGTGAGGAAAAGCCAAATACTGAAAAATTGGCTACATACAAAATTTTACCAGGCAGACATGAAGAATAAAGAACTCCGAATCCTGCAAAACCTTGAATAGAACAAACACAGAGCCTATCTCCTTATTACTTCAAAAACTGGGTAAAATATAATTATATATATATGCATGTACACAAAGTGCAAACGAAGTTCAAAGAGTGTCCTATAAAACACTGCAGACTGGCACCATGGGTAGGTCTAGATTTTACTGTTGAGAAATTAATACAAAAAGTTACCTTAAACCAGTGACAATCCAAGTGGAACCATTAGAAGAAAATCCCACATTACTCAGTAAGCCCAAATAAAAAACAAAATTAGCTAAAAATAATAATAATAATAATAATAAGCAAGACATGAAAAAATTACAAATCTTAAAAAGAAGCAATCCGCCTTAAGGGAGAGACAGCACATGTGACGAACAGGAAGAGTAATACCTCCAAGAATGCAAGGTAATAGAACAACCTGAGAAAAACTATGCAATCAGTATGTTTGAAATTATTCAAGGAAGGATAATAATAACTGATGTATATTTAGTGCTTGACTTGTAAAAATATAATCACTGACATTAATAGAGAGATTAAATGGCTCAGCTTTGAAGAAATTAACTAGAATTCAGCACAACAAATATGTAAGACAATATTAAAGAAGGTTTAATTATGGAATATAGAATTAGAAATTCACATATATATTTATATATTTGAGTTTCAAGGGAAAAATGTATTCAGAATTGAATAAAAAATCTAAGTCCTCAGATTTAAGGCACTCTGAGTACAGAACAGGATAAGTCAGAGTAAACCCACACCTGGACAAATGGGAGTGAAACTGAAGCTCACTATAAATAAGGAGAAAACCTTAAAAGTAAACACAGAGAAAAAGACAGATTACCAGCAATGGTACAATAATTAGTTTCCAACTGCAATTTTCACAGTATCTTCAAAGTGTTAAAATTCTAGACCCAGTTAAGGTATCATTCAAGAATTAGGGTACAATAATAAAAATTTTCAGAAAAACAAAATTGAAAGAGCTTATCATTTACAGATCCTTACAGAAAGAATTGGAGGCTGAAGAAAACTGAAGTAGAAAGAAATAATTGGACTGGGTGTGGTGACTCACGCCTGTAATCCCAGCATTTGGGGAGGCTGAGGCTGGTGGATCACCTGAGGTCAGAGGTTCAAAACCAGCCTGGCCAACATGGTGAAACCCCATCTCTACTAAAAATACAATACTTAGCCTGGCATGGTGGCTCATGTATGCAGTGCCAGCTACTTGGAAGGCTGAGGCAGGAGAATTGCTTGAACCCAGGAGGCGGAGCTTGCAGTGAGCCGGGATTGCACCATTGCACTCCAGCCTGGGCAAAAGAGCGAGACTCTGTCTCAAAAAAAAAATAAAAAATAAATAAAAAGAAGGGATTCAGCCAAAGAAAATACGAGCATAGTAGTCAGTAAACATAAGGTAAATGTAGGTAAGTTTTTTTGTTGTTTTTTTTTTTTCTTTTTTTGAGATGGAGTCTCACTCTCTCACCCAGGCTGGAGTGCAGTGGTGCAATCTCGGCTCACTGCAACCTCCGCCTCCCGGGTTCAGGCAATTATCCTGCCTCAGCCTCCTGAGTAGCTGAGATTACAAGGCCTGCACCACCATGCCTGGCTAATTTTTTGTATTTTTAGTAGAGACAAGGTTTCACCATGTTGGTCAGGCTGGTCTCAAACTCCTGACCTCAAGTGATTCACCTGCCTCGGCCTCCCAAAATGCTGGGATTATAGGTGCCAGTGCCTGGCAGGTAAGTATTTTCTTAAAAAAAAAAAAAAAGCTTTGAAGCAAGGGCTAAAAATGAAGAAGACCTAAAATACTGCACATTTTATCACATTGAAAATGAGACAGAGAAGGCAGAATTAAAGCACGAAGTTTGCCAGAAGGGATATTATTTTGGACTTTGTTAAGTCAATTATACATATTTAAAATTTAAAGATTAGCATAAAAATAGAAACTGAATGTATAATTTCAAAACTATAATAGGGAAAGGAAAGAATAAAGGGAAGTAAGGAAAAAAGAAAGAAAAAACAGCCAGGAAAAAGGTAAAATGGAAGCACAAGATAGGCAATACAAATAAAACAAAACATATCAGTACTCATAATAAATGAATGGATAAATTAATTCAGTAGTCCAAAGTCAAAAATTTTTTTACTGATTTTTTCAATCAGCTATATCCCAAAGGAGACACATCAAAAACATATGAATACAGAAAGGTTGAAAACAAGTTGATGGTCAAAGTACACTATGACTTCTCCCAGAAATCACCAAAGGCTAAAGATTGTAGATAAGGCTGGGGGTGGTGGCTTGCACCTGTAATCCCAGCACTTTGGAAGGCTGAGGCAGGAGGATCCCTTGAGTTTAGGAGTTCAAGGCCAGCCTGGGCAACATAGTGAGATCCCCATCTCTATTAAAAAAAAAAAAAGATTGCAGATGATATTGGCGGTTATGACAAGCAGAGAGGACAAGGATAGAGACAGTAATTGTTCTTGGACACCAAGCTGGGCCATCTGATTAAGGAACATGAAGGTCAGGTTCCTAGAGGAAACCTCTCTTGTTTGCTTCCCTGATTTCCTCCTGGACAAGGTCCTAAAGGTGGCATCCTTTCAGAGACATAAAAGGGGTGACCAGCCAGTTTCAAGGTATATTTGGCTCTTGTGAATAATGACTTATTCATCTAGATATTGGGCACTCCAAGGAAGTAGCTACTGTCATTCATAATGTCATCGTCTGGGGCGAGACTACTGGGGAAACAATGATCAAAGTGCCTGGGTGCTGTGACTCAGCTTGTGCATCTGATTCCTTCCCTTGTGTAGTGGTTGTCTCTGTCCTCCTGCCCAACAGGCTGCTGCTAATGGATGGTATTGATTGCTGCCACTCTGGGTAGCTTGGCTAAAGCTACCTTGAACATCATCCCTAAGGCACAGCTTTTTCACTCTGATCTCTGCAAAGAGGCTCAGTTTCCCCATCAGGAATTTCATGATCATCTTAAAGATCCAAGAATGACCAGGGTTTCATTGCAGGAAACTCAGGACCCTGCCATAGCCACCATAGTGTTTTTATTACACCAGCAAAATTAAATACATTAAACCTAAATGGGTGGAAATTAGATATACCGGGTAAGTGTTAAACAATATAGACTTTCAGATAAAAAAAAAAAAAGTAGAAGAGGGAAGGCTAAAACATAATGATAAAGAGGAAAGTTTTACAAGAAAGATAAAACAAATTTGAGCCTATATGCATCTAAGATGTAGCTTCAAATTTTTCAAAACACAAATTGGCAGAATTACAAAGAGAAATTGATCCATAGTCTCACAGAAATTTAACACACCTCTCAGCAACAGAAAAAACAAGCAGTTAATAATATAAATTATATATAAGAATTGCAAAACACTAAACCAGCAACTTCCAAATAATCCCGTATGAAGAAAAGGCTAAGTTCTCCCTTTGTCTTATAAGAGAGAACTCAGAAACTGCTGGACTCCACGGGGACCACCAGCCAAATGAGACCAGAACCTGGCTTGATGCTCAAAAGAAAAAACGGAAACCACAGCACTTCAGTTAAGTGCCCAGACTCCAGGGAGCTGTTTCCAGACCCTCCAAAGTGCATGATACCTGCAGGTGAAGGCAGTGAGCCTTGGATTGACCAGTCTTGTCCTGTGGAAGTTGATGAGAAGAGCTATATTGAGTGATTTGGATGTCCAAGCCAGACCCTGGTTGGTCACCTGAGTACAGTGAATACTTCTGGGAAAGGAAAGTTTAGAATTTCTGCAGATCAGACTGAAGGGTTCTTTCCCATTTCTTTCCTCGAACCAGGATTACAGGGAACAATACACTCTCACAAGGTATAAATTTGACTACTTAACACACCATAGCCTTCTTTCCTGATTCCACCCAACCTCCCAGAATATCTCATCCATAACCAGGAAGAGGCTAATGAGCTTTGAGAACAGCCTCTAAACACATGTTGAAATTAGGCAGCTCATCTGGGTTAGTTCTGTTAAGGATCCCACAGATACAGAGAAATGCAATGAGTTTTCAGACAGAAGACATGGGAGGAATCGAGTTTGGATGCCCTACTCCTACACACACAAAGCTGGGCATTTATCTCCAAACTCAGGTTATAGGAAATAAGGACAGAGAGAGATTGAATGTCTGGGTGAGCCAGGGAGCTGCACAGCCAAGATTAGAACTCCAGGCTCCCAAAGCCACTTTCTCCATGTCACACTGCTGCCTTTTCCTGTTTTTCCACTCAGGCTAATCATTACACACAATTTGAAAAACAGTCACCAGGCTGAAGGATGTAAAGCCTTCAGGTAACTAACGACCCTGTTTATGAAGAGCCAAGAGGATGCAATCTATACTTAAAATACTTCCCCATATGTGAAATACACAGATGTGAGCTCCAGCAATTTGGATTAATATTCAGATTCATCTTGTATCTAGCTGATAATTTCATCAAAATGACACATATTGTGAGAGAAGCATGCTGAAGCCCTTTAAAAATTGTTTTTAGCTTTTAACTCTTCAACAAAAGTCACTGCTTGAAATGGCAAGAAATGAATCAATCGATCAATAAACCAGTTCAAAACCTACATATGCAGAGTCCTAAAATAGGTATTTATTTATAATTTTGACATGTAATGGAAAAAAGGTATCTTTTGTAAGAACTAAGGCACTTATCCTTCCTGTAAAGGGCTAGGCTAAGGACATATTCATTATAGCAGATGGTTTGTTCTGCTTGATACTCACGGGTTGCATGTTCATTTCTGCTATTTGTTCTTTTGATGCACTATAGCAGCGATTTCCATAACTTTTTCTACAAAAGACCAGTTAGGAAATATCTTCAGCTTTAGGGACCATACAGTCTCCATGGCAATTACTCAGCTTTACCACAGTAGCAAGAAAGCAGCCATGGATGGTGTCTGAACAAATGAGCATGGCCAAATTTGGCTTGCCACATCTCTGCTCTACAGGACAAAGCACATTATATGGCAGCAGGGGATAACTGGCTGGATGCAGTATATAGTCCAGATCAGTTGACTGATATTTTTGTTTGCAATTAAATGGAATCTCTTTTTTGTTTGTTTTGCTCTGGTTTTTTTTTTTTTTTTTTTTTTTTTGACACAGAGTTTCTCTCCATTGCCCCAGCTGGAGTGCCGTGACATGATCATGGCTCATTGCAGCCTCAACCTCCTGGGCTCAAGTAATTCTCTCACCTCAGCCTCTTGAATAGCTGGGAGTACAGGTGCACACCACTGTGCTCAGCTAATTTAAAAAAAAAAAAATTTTGTAGAGACTGGATCTCCCTATGTTGCCCAGGCTGGTCTCAAACCCCTGGCCTCAAACCCCTGGCCTCAAGCCATCCTCCTGCCTCAGACCCCCAAATAGCTGGGATTATACATGTGAGCCATCATGCCCTGCCTAAGTCTCTTTCCTTTATAACTTATTTGTATGTCCTATTTTACCAAGGAGAGTGTGAGCTCTTAGATGAGGGGGACAATATTAATTTAATACTCTCCCAGAAGTTCATACCAGATGACATGCTCTGGAGGAAGAAGCGTGAGCCTAACTGTGAAACAGATCAGAATTCAAGTCCTGGTCTTGCCGTTCATTCGCTGTGTAATACTGGACAAGTTGTGTATCCTGAGCCTCCATTTCCTCATCTGTGAAAACTGAGATCATATCTGCTACGTAGAGTCGGTGTGAGGCTGACATGAGGTGAAGCACCTAGTAACTGAGTTGTCCAGCTCCAGGCCAAAGCCCTATGGTGGCCTTTTGGGGCCTAACCACGGGCTAGTCCAAGGCCTTACAGGCAGGCCCCCTGGCAGAAAGCTGCCCTCTGCATACAGACTCGGTGCATTGCCAGTGACGTGCAATTTTCTGGAGGGAGTCAAAGTTGAGGACAGAGAACCCCACACCCCTGCCACCCGCCTCCTCTGGGCCAGCAGTGCTCACTGTGACATCATTCTAGGTGCCTCCATTCAGAGGCCTCCTTGCTTCCCAGAAGCTGCCCCTGAGACCTTCTTATCCAGAGGCTTTGACTGAAGCACTTTCCTTGCCTTGGAATCAACACTTTCCCACTGCTGGCCCTTCCCCCTCTCCCCTATCCTGGCCCTCCTGGGTCCACAAGAAGCTTTTGACTGAGGACTCACGGGCAGTCACACAACTCTCCTCATCTGGGCTGTGTGCCACCTGACCCTCACCCCGTGCTGTTTCTTCAGGGGAATGGAACACCGGGAGCCAGCACTTTCTTTTAGCCTCTTTAGCAATTGCAGTCCGTGGAAAAAAAAAAAAAAAAGGATATCACTTTCAGTTTGGCTCATTGTCTTCATTGACCATAATGACCCCTGAAAGTATCTGAAAAAATAATAGTAATAATTCCCAACAGTATTGCTCTTAGAAATGGGGAAGAGGGGCCCTGCCTGCCATCAACATATAAACAACAGTGAGGTGGTGCCATAGCTCCTGCTCAGGGCACTCATTAAAGATGTCGCAAACAGCACCTGGCCGGGCATGGTGCTCACGCCTGTAATCCCAGCACTTGGCAGGCCGAGGCGGACAGGTCACTCGAGGCCAGGAGTTTGAGACCAGCCTGGCCAACATGGTGAAACCCCATCTCTACTAAAAAAAAAAAAAAAAAAAAAAAATTTGTTGGGCATGGTGGCATGCACCTGTAGTCCCTGCTACTTGAGAGGATGAGGCAGGAGAATCACTTGAACCCGGGAGGCAGAGGTTGCAGTGAGCCAAGATCACGTCACTGCACTCCAGCCTGGGCGACAGAGTGAGACTCTGTCTCAAAAGTAAATAAATAAATAAATAAACAAACAAACAGCATCTGACAAGGTTTGAAAAATTACCTATCAGGTACAGTAATCACTATTTGGGTACTGAGTACACTAGAAGCCCAGTTCCCACAGCATGCAATATACCATGTAACAAACAAGCACATGTGCCCCTTGAATGTAAAATTTTTAAAATAATACTTTTTTAAAAAGAGTGCCTGACATCTCTGTCTCTCAGCACCTGTTGACACAGTGTGACCTGTAACTCTGAACTTCCACTCTCATTTTTGCATAAACATAAACCTGCAGACTTCAAAATATTGTGTCCATTTTCTTCCTTCTCTTTGTGTTCCAATTTATGAGACCAGAGGTATACATGAATTAACATGGTATGTGTATCAGTTGCACACAGAGGCTACGGGACATCTGCCATATCCAAAAAATGTATATTACTCTTACAGTTGTATATACAGAAGACATATAAATGAAACATACATGAAGGATGATACAGATTCTTGACATTACTATGTGGTTCTAAATACTGGTTTAAGAGACAGTGAAAATCACAATGTAAATCATAGCAGCAATATCCATTGAATTTAAAATGTTTTATAATGTTTTCTGTGCTAATGATAATGTATCATATGTGACCCTATTATAATATCTGAGCATGAAAGGTAAAATTCATGGTTTATTTCCAAATCCAAGTGTTTACTGTTGAAGAGTTTTATTACAAATCCTAGTTACTATCATTTCTGCAAAGTTTATCTAAATTGAATAAAAATTAAATGATGAAAAATGAATTTTAAAATTAATGTAATAATAAAGACCGCCTGAGAATAGAAATTCAATAATGAAAAATTGAGTAAAAAATAAAAGAAAAAGACTACCCAAGAGGCTGGTTGCAGTGGCTCATACCTGTTGTTCCAATACTTTGGAAACCTGAGGCAGGAGGATTGCTTGAGCCCAGGAGTTCTAGACTAGCCTGGGCAACATAATGAGACCCATCTCCATAAAAAGTATTAAAAATTAGTTGGGTATGACGGTGCACTTCTGTGGTCCAAGCTATTTGGGAGGATGAAGTGGGAGGATTGCTTGAGTCCAGGGGGTTCAGGCTGCAGTTAGCCATTATCATACCACTTGCACTGCAGTCTGGGTGACAGAGCAAGACCTTGTCTCAAAAAACAAAAGAACAAATGAAAAAAAAGAAAAAAAACTACTTAAGAACCAAAGTGATTGAGAAAGTTTGTCTAATTTCAATGTCAACTGAATTATATGAAAGTCTTGATTAAAGCAAAATAATCAGTGATTTTGCCAAAATGACAGAAGGAATAAATAAGTTATGTGAGATAGGTAATAGTTTACCAATTGAGAATGTCTTTATTCTTCATCCAGACTTCTAAACATGGCCCGTCAAGAGAATATCCACACATAATTCCACTATCTTTGAAATTTTGCTGGCTTCAAGTCCTATAAAAGCTACAAATGTGCAAGCATTTTTTTATTATTATTATTTTAAAAGTAAAGATGAGGTCTTTCTACATTGCCCAGACTAGTCTCAAACTTCTGAGCTCAATCGATCCTCCTGCCTCAGGCTCCCAAAGTGCTAGGATTACAGGTATGAGACACCATGCCAGGCTGCAAGCATTTTTAAATTTTGTTATTACAAATGTATATTTGTAAAAACAGTAGGATAGCACTCTTTGAAATTGTGGTAAAAGACACATAATATGAACTTTACTATCTTACCCATTTTTGAATGTACAGTTCAGTCATGATAACTATATTCACATGGTTGTGCAACCGGTCTCTAGAATTCTTTTCATCTGACAAAACTAAAACTCTCTACTCACTAAACAACTCCCCATCTCACCCTCCTCCCAGCCCCTGGCAACCACCATGCCTCTGTGAAAGGAAAACAAATCTTGAGATCCCAAAATCACTAAGCCAAATGGAAAAGTCAAGCTGGGAACTGTGCAGAGCAGGGATCCCCAGCCCCCCAAACCACAGACTGGTACCAGTCCAAGGCCTGTTAGGAACTAAGCGGCACCACTGGAGGTGAGTGGCGTGTAAAATTTTAATTACCACCTGAGCTCTGCCTCCTGTCAGATCAGCCAAGGCATTGGATTCTTGTAGGATCACGAACCTTATGGTGCACATGCAAGGGACCTAGGTTGCAGACTCCTTATGAGAATCTCATGCCTGATGATCTGAGGTGGAACAGATTCATCCTGAAACCACTCCCCTCCCGCCCATGAAACTGGTCCCTGGTGCCAAAAATGTTGGGGACTGCTGGCATAGGGCAAATATGCCTCCCAGTCTATTCCCCAATAAGATAGCTACAAAGATTTAAAAGCTTTCTTATTCTTATATCCCTCCTTCAAAAAGCTATACACCTTATGGACAAAGGATGGGCGGAACTTAAAGTCATCCCCCGCTCACGTGAGACAAATGCATATCTGATTGCTCCCTTTGCTTTGTTTCACTACGCCAGACTAAGGCATAAGTGATGATTCCAGCAAATTGTGCACTCGGTGAAAGGCTAATCAGAAACTCAAAAGAATGCAACTGTTTGTCTCTTATCTACCTGTGACCTGGAAGCCCCCTCCCCACTTCGAATTGTCCCACCTTTCCCGACTGAACTCATGTCCATCTTACATATATTGATTGACATCTCATGTCTCCCTAAAATGTATAAAACCAAGCTGTGCCACAACCACCTTGGGCATGTGTTGTCAGGACCTCTGGAGGCTCAGTCAACTTTCTAAATTGATTGAGACCTGTCTCAGATATTTTTTGGTTTACACTACTTTCTTTCTGTCTATAAATCAGATGACTCTAGGTACCTCATGTAAGTGGAATCCTACAGTATTTGTCTTTCTATGACCGACTTACTCACTTAGCATAAGACCCTCAAGTTCATCCACATTGAAGCATGTGACAGAATCCTTCCTTTTTCAGGCTGAATAATATTCTGTTGTAAATCACATTTTGTTTATCCATTCATCTATCCACAGATTTGGGTAGATTTTACCTGTTGGCTATTGTGAATAATGCTGTTAAGGAACATGAATAGACAAATATCATATAAAGACTATGCTTTCAGTTCTTTGGGGTACAGAAGTAGATTGTTGGATAATAAGGTAATTCTACTTTTAATTTTATTGAAGCACACCATTTTATATGCCCACCAACAGTGCACAAGGGTTCCAGTTTCTCCACATCCTTCCCAGCACTTGCTATTTTGTTTTTTTGTTTGTTTTCTTTTTTCACTTGCTATTTTCTGTTTTTTTGTGTGTTTTCTTTTTTGTTAGTAGCCATCCTAATGGGTATGAAGTGTTACCTTATGTGGTTTTGATTTGCATTATCCTAATGATTTGTGATGATGAGCATCTTTCCATGTGCTTGTTGGGAATAACACATATTTTATTTAAAAAAATTTGTCAATTTGATTTATGACTTTTACATAGTTAGACATACAGCATATGGGCCTCCATTTGAAATCTTGCCTTGAACTCTTTCAATGTTAGGCACAGGCCTGGTATCCAACCCATCCCAGAGCCTTTTATTACCCAGTAAAACATTAATTAACCACGTAAACTACAGTCATCCCTTGATATCTTTGGGAGACTGGTTCCAGGAACCCCCACCCCATCCCCATGTATGACAAAATTCATACATATTCAAGTTCTGAAGTCAGCCCTGCAGAACCTCACTCCGTTTTCATCTGTGTATTAATTGGACCCTTGAAGTTCAAACCCAAGTTGTTCAAGGGTTATTTGTAGTTCGGGTAGAACCATTAGACAGAGGCAGCTGATTCTATTAAAAATTTTTTATTTCAGGTCAGGCACAATGGCTCAGGACTATAATCCCAACATTTTGGGAGGCCAAGGCAGAGGATTGCTTGAGCCCAGGAGTTCAAGACCAGCCTGGGCAACATAGTAAGACGCCATCTCTACACATACTTTAAAAATAGCAACTCATGATGGCACACACCTGTAGTCCTAGCCACTCAGTAGGCTGAGGCAGGAGGATCGCTTGAGCCCAGGAATTCAATGCTACAGTGCGTGGTGATTATACCATTGCACTTCAACCTGGGTGACAGAAGGAGACCCTGTCTCAAAAAAGTGAAAACAAAAACATTTTAACCAAAGAAGATAAAACTAAGAATAGTCTACTTCTATGACTTTGCTATTCCATGTGTGGTCACTGGACCAGCAGGAAGTGTAACAGAAATGCAGAATTTCCAGCCCCACTGTAGATGTACTGAATCAGAATGTACATTTTAACAAGCTCACCAGGTGATTTGTACGAGCTCTGAAGTTTGAGAGGCACTGGTCTGTGTATTTATACAGGTACCTGCAGGCCTAAAACCAAACAACTTAAATAACAATATAAGTCACATTTACTGAGCACTTACTATGCATCAAGACTCAGGCTAAAGGCTTACCACATATTACTTGATCTTTGCAACAAAAGTATAAGGTGAGTGAGAAAACCGACACTCAGAAAGGTTACTTGCACAGTGTCATAGCCAGTAAGTGGTAGAGCTAGGATTTAAATTCGGGCAGTCTGAAAATAGGGTCAGATGAACATAACATGATATTTCTTCTAAAAGAATAAATGGCACCAGCTGTGTACCATTGTGTCCCCTAATAGACACTTACAAAGCACATTGCCACTACCTATTGGTGGTCTCCTATTTCAGGCACTTTACAATATTATTTTTCATCTTAAAAAAGAAAAAGATTAGAAGAGTCTTTTTATTTTCCTTTTACAAGAGGTTAAATTATTTGTAGATGTCCTATAATTAGAAGCTGGAGCCCAAATTCGAACACAGATTAACTCCAAACTCTGCTTGTTCCATCGAGCTGTTTCCCGTCTCCTTCTCATTCCTATGAGTTCCTCAGGTCTCAGGGAAACACTCACCTCCCTTTCACGGTCTCCCCCCATCAGCATGGTAGGAGTATGGTTAAAATGTTGAACTGACAGGACAGCTATGAGACAACAAGATCTGAAGAGAACACAGAAAGCTTGCAACCTGGCAGGTGGCCAGGTGCACAGTGAAGAGTGGAATTCCTTTATTTGTACCTTCACCTTGAAAGCGGCTGTTGAGCCCTGGAGCCACCAATCAGGGAGACACATTC
The DNA here is from genome assembly GCF_009764315.1 of Trachypithecus francoisi. NCBI lineage: Eukaryota > Metazoa > Chordata > Mammalia > Primates > Cercopithecidae > Trachypithecus > Trachypithecus francoisi. Next base: position 163,350,879 of record NW_022681454.1, on the reverse strand, counting down.
TGATGGCTTCATCTCCTAACTCTATGTGTACTACTTCTGTGCTCCTCAACCTGAGTTTCTGCATTGATATTTTCAGGAGAAAGGAGTTTCCAAAATAGTATTTCTAACTCTGTATTTTCATTTTTATGATAACTCTAAAATTTTCATATAAGCATAGGCTGGATCATTAGGGTAAGTGTAGATTTTTCAGGGTTGTGTGTGCATTCACAGTCCCATTTGTGTTGCTAAGTGGTCAAGTGACAACATTTAGGGCTAAATGCACTGCTTCTCAAGCACTGTGGACATGTGTTCTCAGGGGTCTTCAAGTTTTCACTTAAGCCTCTCAGTTTTCTTCTCTATCTATAGGTGGGAATACTAACTCTATTCTTTTTTTTTTTTTTTTTTAATTATTATACTTTAAGTTCTAGGGTACATGTGCACAACGTGCAGGTTTGTTACATATGTATACATGTGCCATGTTGGTGTGCTGTACCCATTAACTTGTCATTTACGTTAGGTACATCTCCTAATGCTATCCCTCCCCACTCCCCCGACCCCATGACAGGCCCCGGTGTGTGATGTTCCCTTCCTGTGTCTAGGTGTTCTCATTGTTCAGTTCCCACCTATGAGTGAGAACATGCGGTGTTTGGTTTTCTGTTCTTGCAATAGTTTGCTGAGAATGATGGTTTCCAGCTGCATCCATGTCCCTACAAAGGACACGAACTCATCCTTTTTTATGGTTGCATAGTATTCCATGGTGCATATGTGCCACATTTTCTTAATCCAGTCTGTCATTGATGGACATTTGGGTTGGTTCCAAGTCTTTGCTATTGTGAATAGTGCCACAAAAAAACATACGTGTGCATGTGCCTTTATAGCAGCATGATTTATAATCCTTTGGGTATATACCCAGTAATGGGATGGCTGGGCCAAATGATATTTCTAGTTCTAGATCCTTGAGGAATCGCCACACTGTCTTCCACAATGGTTGAACTAGTTTACAGTCCCACTAACAGTGTAAAAGTGTCCCTATTTCTCCACATCCTCTCCAGCACCTGTTGTTTCCTGACTTTTTAACGATAGCCATTCTAACTGGTGTGAGATGGTATCTCATTGTGGTTTTCATTTGCATTTCTCTGATGGCAGTGATGATGAGCATTTTTTTCATGTGTCTGTTGGCTGTATAAATGTCTTCTTTTGAGAAATGTCTGTTTATATCCTTTGCCCACTTTTTGATGGGGTTGTTTGTTTTTTTCTTGTAAATTTGTTTGAGTTCTTTGTAGGTTCTGGATATTAGCCCTTTGTCAGACGAGTAGATTGCAAAAATTTTCTCCCATTCTGTAGGTTGCCTGTTCACTCTGATGGTAGTTTCATTTGCTGTGCAGAAGCTCTTTAGTTTAATTAGATCCCATTTGTCAATTTTGGCTTTTGTTGCCATTGCTTTTGGTGTTTTAGACATGAAGTCCTTGCCCATGCCTACGTCCTGAATGGTATTGCCTAGGTTTTCTTCTAGGGTTTTTATGGTTTTATGTTTAACATTTAAGTTTCTAATCCAGCTTGAATTAATTTTTGTATAAGTTATAAGGAAGGGAGCCAGTTTCAGCTTTCTACTTATGGCTAGCCAGTTTTCCCAGCACCATTTATTAAATAGGAAATCCTTTCCCCATTTCTTGTTTTTGTCAGGTTTGTCAAAGATCAGATGGTTATAGATGTGTGGTATTATTTCTGAGGGCTCTGTTCTGTTTCATTGGTCTATATCTCTGTTTAGGTGCCAGTACCATGCTGTTTTGGTTACTGTAGCCTTGTAGTATAGTTTGAAGTCAGGTAGCATGATGCCTCTAGCTTTGTCCTTTTGGCTTCAGATTGTCTTGGCATTGCGGGCTATTTTTGGTTCCATATGAACTTTAAAGTCGTTTTTTTCCAATTTGTGAAGAAAGTCATTGGTAGCTTAATGGGGATGGCATTGAATCTATAAATTACCATGGGCAGTATGGCCATTTTCATGATATTGATTCTTCCTATCCATGAGCATGGAATGTTCTGAAGTTCAATCCCTGAATAGACCCATAACAAGCTCTGAAATTGAGGCAATAAATAATAGCCTACCAACCAAAAAAAGTCCACAACCAGATAGATTCACAGCTGAATTCTACCAGAGGTACAAGGTGGAGCTGGTACCATTCCTTCTGAAACTATTCCAATCAATAGAAAAAGAGGGAATCCTCCCTAACTCGTTTTATGAGGTCAACATCATCCTGATACCAAAGCCTAGCAGAAACCAACAAAAAGAGAAAATTTTAGATTAATATCCCTGATGAACATCGATGCAAAAATCCTCAATAAAATACTGGCAAACCGAATCCAGCAGCACATCAAAAAGCTTACCCACCATGATCAAGTGGGCTTCATCCCTGGGATGCAAGGCTGGTTCACCATACGCAAATCAATAAACGTAATCCAGCATATAAACAGAACCAAAGACAAAAACCGCATGATTATCTCAATAGATGCAGAAAAGGCCTTTGACAAAATTCAACAGCCCTTCATGCTAAAAACTCAATAAATTTGGTATCGATGGAACATATCTCAAAATAATAAGAGTTATTTATGACAAACCCACAGCCAATATCATACTGAATGGGCAAAACCTAGAAGCATTCCCTTTGAACACTGGCACAAGACAGGGATGCCCTCTCTCACCACTCCTATTCAACATAGTGTTGGAAGTTCTGTCCAGGGCAATCAGGCAGTTTTCCTAACTGAATACCCAGAAAAAAATCAAGGGTATTCAGTTAGGAAAAGAAGAAGTCAAATTGTCCCTGTTTGCAGATGACATGATTGTATATTTAGAAAACCCCATCGTCTCAGCCCCAAATCTCCTTAAGCTGATAAGCAACTTGAGCAAAGTCCCAGGATACAAAATCAGTGTGCAAAAATCACAAGCATTCTTATACACCAGTAACAGACAAACAGAGAGCCAAATCATGAATGAACTCCCATTCACAATTGCTTCAAAGAGAATAAAATAGCCAGGAATCCAACTTACAAGGGATGTGAAGGACCTCTTCAAGAACTACAAACCACTGCTCAATGAAATATAAGAGGACACAAATTCTATTCTTCCCTTAGGAGCATTATATAGAACATTATATAGAACAGAATTCAACAGCATTCTGTAAGATAGTAGAAATACAGTGGTACTGTCTTCCTACATCATATTGTTAACCAAAAAGTGACTGTATCAGTCCGTTCTTGCACTACTGTAGAGAAACACCTGAGAAGGGGTAATTTATAAAGAAAACAGGTTTAATTCATTCATGGTTCTGCAGGCTGTACAGGAAGTATAGTGGCTTCTGCTTCTGGGGAGGCTTCAGGAAATTTCCAATCAAGGTGGAAGGCAAATGGGGAGTGAGGCACTTCACAAGGTCAGAGCAGGAGGAAGAAGGGGTGGGGAGATGCTAAACACTTTTAAACAACCAGATCTCACAGGAACTCTATCACAGGAACAGCACCACAGGTATGGGGCTTAACCATTCATGAAGGATCCACCCCTATGATCCAATTACCTCCCACCAGGCCTCACTTCCAACAGTGGGGATTACCGTAGAGAATGAGATTTGGTGGGGACACAGATCCCAACCATATCAATGGCTGAGACACTCAATAGAGGTTTATTTAGCCAAAGTTTGAGGGTGTGCCCGGGAGAAACACAAGTCACAGGGGCCTCTGTGACCTGCGCTTTTTCCAAAGGGGGTTTTGGGAACTTCAACATTTAAAAGGGAAAGAGTAAGCAGGAGGGGAAAAAGAGAGGAAGGGCAGGCAGTGAGGCAAATTCTTATGAGTCTCTGGTTAGCCTCAGTAAATGTACATTTTACATGTGGAAAGAGAGGGTAGAAGAAAAAGTCAATTGTACTTTGTCTTCTGCTCAGTAAATCTACATTTTACACAAGGAAAAGTAAACATGTGCATTTGTCTCAGGTTGAGTGGAGGGATGATTTCTGATCTTGTCCTATACCTGTGAAGATAAGTTGGTAATTGACATTGTCAGGTTCTGTTGAACCGAGATCCAATAGAACTTGGTTTTAGGGCTAGTTTATAGGGGGGATATGTATCCTGAAAGATTTAGGGGCTCACAAGGAATTTCCTTGTGGGCAGTTTGTGAGGGAGGTCATCTGGGGAGATATGTGGCCTTCCCGCATTGTGGGAACCTGGCTTATATGAAGCTATGACACAGGGTTGTAAAATCACAGTTACCTGTTTGGGAACAAAACGAAGGCAGAGTGTGTAACTCAGTTCCTAAGCTTAACTTTCCCTTTGGCATAGTGGGTTTGGGGTCCTGAGATTCTATTCTCTTTCACAATACTCATTCTGCATTCCAACACTATAGGAATATTTTAGTTGGGAAAATGTAGAAGTTCAAAAAGTGACAGTTTAACTGCCATTAATCTAAATCTTACCTAAAAGAGTTAACCACTGAGGAGGGATGGAGGTGAATTTTTCTCCAGTTCTGAGACTTCTCTGTAAATGGAGAGCAGAGGCAGATCCCTAGGGGAAACACTCCTGGCCCCTTCTGCTGGTGTGGAAGGACCAGCCAGTCAGGCACAGCTCCGGCACAACCCACGTCTCCACCCTCCCAGCTCCAGCCAGACTTCATAGAGCTTGCCTTGTGTTCTGTTCCTCTTTGTGGGAAATTTTATAGGGTTATGCTCGGGACTGGGTGGTTTGGTCTGACCATCATGGGGTTCAGTATTCCATCAAACCTGCTTTTCATGGACATAGGCTACATTCTCCGGTATCAGTTGATATTTGGAACTCCCATTTGCCTTACTCTTTTGTTACATTTCCCTATTGTTTCCAAAGTTTGTCTGAGAAGTGGGATACATTTTTTCAGGCCCTTCACCCCCAATTTTAATTTACAATAATATTTATTTAAAATAGTTTTTATTAATACCTATTTAAATAATTTAGATATATTTAAATAGTATTTATTTTGAAAATAGGTAATGTATTTATTTTAAATGTTTTCAATTAATACATATTTAATATAATATAATCATTTTTATCAAACTTAAAGATATCAAGAAAAGAATCTCTAATCAGTGAATCAATTGATGGAAGGGCTTATGACTTTCTGCACACAGCTCTGCTAAGGACAATGGCTGAGAAAGGATTCCAGTATCTGGTTACAAAACATGACAGAACAGCTTCCCTCAGCTCCCCTCATCTTAAGCTATGTCATCACACAGGGTGGTGGTAACTCTCTACTCACATCCACACAAGGCATTTGTTGGCTTGCTAAGATGGTATAACAGATACAACTTTGACTTTTGTCAAAGTAAATGGCTTGTTCAACATAGGCTACAAAGTTATAACCAATACATGCGGGGTGCACCTGCTTAACAACCCAGTGATGAGGGGAAGCTAGTTCTATGGTAATTACTGTGATTTTCAGCGTGTCTCAAGTACAGGGTTTATAAACCCAGCATGACAAGGCAGAAAGCAAGCAATGGTTTGTAAAGGCAATGTTCCAGGTTTTATTTGTATGTTTGCCGATTACTAAGATTAAAGGGCATTACGTAACTTGTATTTTTTCCAGTTACAGAAAACAAACATTATGCCTTTCAATATCTAAAGCATTGAAGGTATATTAGTTTGGTTAGGATAAGGATGATCTGAAGACTGAGGGTCATATAACTGAGATCAGAGGTCACACTGCCAAGAAGCAAAAGCCTGCTTGATCGATGAGAACACTCTGCCACAGGTTCATTTTTCTCTTGGATATTATGGAAGAGATAAAGTGAAATCTGAGAAAGCTGAAACTCCTGGTGTCTATGGCAGAGATACAATATGCTATATAACATTAGGGGACACATTCATATCTTTGCAATTTGTGAGCGGTCAGGGGGAAAAGACTTATTTTGGTGCTGCTAAGATGACAGAGTGCATGAGAAGTGGGAGAAAGACTAAAAGTAAGCAATGAACACTTAAGGAAAAAGGTTTCCAAAGGATTTCTTTTTTACAGATAATCAATTTGAGGGGAAAGGAGGTCATTCTCACGGTAGCTGAAGTCCTTGAACTCATTTATTTCCAAATGACTCAGAAAGCTTCTGGGCTCTTACGCCTACCAAACAGGCCATCAGAGATTGCTGAGAATGACAAGCTAATTCCAATATTGGGCAGAGTGACAGGTAATTATCAAGGTAAATCGGCTTGAAGAATGATGTACAATGCATTCTCCATCAAATATAAGTGATTTTTCAAATATACATAACACATGTTTCCTTTTGCCAGCTCTAGTTTCAAGCTTCCAATCCTTATATAAATACTGCTTGTGTCAGAGATCTACACATAGATAAGGATACGTCGTTTTTATTGAATATGTTGGCACTTCTATTTATCTCATTTCATCCTTATCACAATTGCTCAAGATAGATTTTATGTCCATTTAACAAGTGAGGAAAGTGAGCCTCTGAGAGATTTGGAAAGCTGACTGAAGACACAGAAGTAGTAAATAGAACCAGGGTTCAAGCCCAAGGCTACCGAGGCCAAAATTTATACACTTTCAACTCTGTCACAAGCAACTGTAATGCTGGCTAGTGATGGCTCTATTGTCTGTCACAAAATGATGTTGACTTCCTGATAGGAAATATACAACAGGTAAGTTGCCTATCAGCTATCTATTGACTCCTGCTCAAAAGAGGATTTCAGTCTCAAATTATAAAAATTATAGAAGAAATGCTTGAATACACTGCATTTGTGAAACACGTAAAACTCGGGAAAAAATGGAAACCTAGGGACTGATTTTCTTGTGCTATTATTTCCTTAGCAGAATCAGGACAATAGCTTGACTTCCTCCCCACCATTGAAGGAAGGCTCTAGCCTTTGTTCACTCTCTAGCCATAGAAGAGTCTCCAGCACAGGTACACCAGCTGTCTTCAAAGAATCAGTTCTACTGAGTCTCCTCAGTTTCCCCAAAAGTTCCTCAACCCCTGTCTAAGGCAGAGTTTCCATTCAGAAAGAGCTTAGGGGCAGCAGTCTTATCGGAAAGAGGGGACTGAGTCTTCAGGATCATAGCACTTTACATAAGATGGAAAAGGATCACTGTATATATCAGAAAGAAGGGTTTGGAGCCGCTGTGTCTCCTTCCTGCGAGGGCCTCAATTCTCACCTCTGCTCCCCCTCCTTCACTTGCCGCTGCCTGTCCTTCACTCAAGGCCTTGACCTGTTTTTCTTGCTCAAGTATTTATGTTCCCAGACTTGTTCAGACATTGAGAGAAAACAAGGTCACAATGTATGTGGCAGGCTCCAGGCCCCACCCTAGACTTAGTTTTCTGTTCTTTCTCAAAAACAGGTAACTCAGCCTGCAGGGACGGACTGACAACGCCTGGAGAAAGAGTCATCTTTCCATTTCTTTCTGCTCTTTAGGGTTATTTGAAATCTTGATTATCACTGATCTGCCTATTTTTATTGTGAGACAGTTGCTTACACAGACTAAGAACACTGAGGCTGTCCTCCTAGCACGATGTGTCAAAAGACCAAAGTCTTCTCTTACAGCTGCCACCACCGATGCCCTCTTTCTTCTGTCTTCAGCTTATACCTGATCATGTGAAAGGCTGTGGGTCAGATCTCTCTTCCAGCACATGAATGACACGAATCTCTCAGAGGCTCACTTTCCTCACTTGTTAAATGGACATAAAATCTACCTTGAGCAATTGTGATAAGGATGAAATGAGATAAATAGAAGTGCCAACATATTCAATAAAAACGACGTATCCTTATCTATGTGTAGATCTCTGACACAAGCAGTATTTATATAAGGATTGTCATTATAAGGACCCCACTACCAGCCAGCCACTACTGAGCTACCACGTGGCCTTGGCCAAGCTGCTGACCTTCTCTAGGGCTCAGTGGCCCCATCTGTCACATGGACATATTAATAGTCCCCATCTTACAGAGTCGTTGTGAGGATGACATGAAGGAATCCATGTAAGATACTTAGATCAGTACCTGGAATTTGCATGTGTTCAATAAATGATAACTGCACTGCTATCATCACTCCCACAAGGCTTTTTTCTAGTCTCTGCTTGCGAAAGCCCTGAGAGCTTCAGCATTCAGAGTTTAATGAATGTTTGATAATAACAGATGTCTTCTATGAAAAGAGCTTGGTGAGCACGAGCTAGTTTCCAATGAAATGAGGCTTTCTACTGGGCCTCCTTAGAGACATGTCATCATGAGGGGCCAGAGTCACACAGAGATGAGTGTCTTTAGTTCTGTCAAGATCTCCAGCCCTGTGAAAGTCAATCTTTGACCTACTTTGACCCCTAAAATCCCTTTATACGAGGGCAAAGTCTTTCATCCTTTCCTTGAAGATAAAGCTGAAATTGTAAAAGTTCTCTCTCTGCACGCACCTCTTTGCCACAACATTATCAACATAGCTGACATTTTTCTTTCTCCTAAAATTCATCACAGTACCACCAAGTAAATATAGACACAGTGGGAGCCCTGAAAGGGGAAAATTACATATTGCACTTTGTCTGTCTGAATATTTAAACAAAGAATGTAGCATCTCTCGTCCCCGATGTTCTCTCTACACGTGATGGAAGAATGTCTTTCACTTTTCTAGTCAGGGTTAACCCCACAGGAACATAAACAAGGAGAGAGGTTGACAGTTCTATGAGGGTCATGCAAGGAGGAAAATGTTGTCTCACTAAAAGATACAAGGTATTCTCCCAGCCAACCCTGAAGATCTCTGTGTTAGTGACCCAATGTTGAGCGAAGCTGAGATTCAAAGCAGAAGGAAGCTGAGGCCCACAGAAAGAAGTGAGCCAGCTAGGGCAGGCATGGCAGGGTGGGTTGCCTAAGGACAGAGGAAACAATGGGAACAGGGAAACGGGAGGAGGGAAATGGGAGACTGCTGGGACCTATGAGCTCTGCACCATTCAGATTGTCACATAATCCCAAGCCCTGTGGGTACACAGATTCACACACGTTATTGCAAGGTCTTCCCTGGGAAACTTTTACCAGGACACCTTGGCAGGGTCTGATAAAACTCCTCACAAAAGTAGCTCACCTATATTAGGTTGGTGCAAAAGTAATTGTGGTTTTGCCACTGTAATGCCAACCTAATATAAAAATTAATGTTCTATCTGAGTTACTTAATATGGAATTACTCTTGTACCAACCTAATATAGAAACTGATTCTATTAGGTTGATGCAAAGGTAATTCCATATTAAGTAATTCATACAGAAAATTTTGCATCAATCTAATAGAATCTTAATTTCCCCTCAAAAACCAGGACTCTTGGAGACTAGAAATGATCAGTTTAAAGATGTTTAGGAACCAGAACAACTAAGGGAAGCATTATGTATTTTTCAAGTATTTTTCTTAACAGTTTCTAACAAGGATTTCACCTACTGATAAAACTCTAGACACCATCTTGACAGTGACCATGAGGTTTAAACTTTATTGGGAGAGTACTGTTTTCCACCTTTACCCAGGGCAGTTGTTTCTGAATCTACTGTTTTTTGGAGGGGGGGTAAAGGGGCGGGCTGTAAATAAATGCATCCTGCACAGATAAAGGAATGTCCAGTGTTAAATGACCGGAAAAAGTAACAATTCTGCAGTATTTGCTGGTACAGTATAAATTTAATTAGCAGGCCCTCGAATCTACAGTGCTAATTTTAGCTACTTCCTTTTGTTCTCTTATTGCTGCCCCCTTGCACTGCCCTTCACCACTTTTTTCCCCATAGTAAAGATTGCCAGAAACAGCTGTTTTAGAATGAGAAGCCCTTTATCCCACTTATTAGCTCTACTTTGCCATGCGTTAAAAATAATGATGTAATATCAAGGTTCATTCTTTTTTAATGAAAGTACATTTAAATCCATTTGTCTTTAGGTTTTAATAATACCCTTTGAGATGACTTTTTTTCAATCAAACCATTTTGAGAATTACTAATAGAGTTAATATTTGTTGGATACTTTCCCAAATTTCTTCTAAAAGAGGAATTCTTGCAGAGAATCATTGTTACAGTCCTATAATTCCTCATCCACAATTCCAAAACCCAAAAAGTTCTGAATAAAGAAAGTTTTCTGCAACACAACTGGCAGAAAAACCTCATCTCACCTTAAGTCATTTGAAGGCAAAACCTAACCTGAACTGTCATAAGCCTATTTATAGTTTTTACTTATTCCACAATGTAGTGCAGATATAAATACACTTTTCTGCAGAAATATTAATGTGCTGTGTCCCATGGTGTGGCCCTAGACACCTAGGTACGCCCAAGTATGCTAGGGGTCTCTGCCCTAGTATAGCTTTACCTACTATGTGCTGTATTACCACTCTAAAATCGGAAGAAAATCTGAATTCTGAAATGTATCGGGCCAAAAGAATTTCCAGTTAGGAATTGTGGCCCAATAAATATGTGTTAAACAAATAAACAAATGAACTAAGGACTTAATAAGTGCATGTTCTACTAGGCTAACCCCAGGCCAGCTCTGACTTTAGATTCTTTAGCAGTGACTGTGGCTCCCTCTGTCATCTCTTAGCCATTTATCCAAAGAGACAGGAGCTCTGAGTCTTTGGCTTTGCTTCCAGCTACCTCGAGACTTTCTGTAGTAGATAGTGATGAATGGAGCCTGGGCCCTGGGCACACACTAGATGGTTATACCACATCATCCATTTATCTACTCACTCCCCTATTCATTCCCCAAACATTTATTAAGTGTTACTACCAGGCACTATGTTAGCACAATAAATACAAAGATGAATGAGGGCCTCTTCCCTCTAAAAACTCCTGTTTTAATATGAATATTATAAAACAGAATGTTAGAAATCTGAAGTTTTCTTCTTTATAAAACAGTTACCCATTATTTCTAGCACATGTTATTAAATTCTACACTGTGCTGGGCATTAAGGATACAAAAATGAATAGAACTTGTTAGAGTACAAGGTCTAGTACAGGAGGCTGAGGCCCAGGGAAAATGTATCCTTTGGTATCCATCCTTACATGGGGTGAGAAAATGCCAATCTCTAGCTGAGAAGGTCAGCCTTCCCAAAGACAGTGATGCTTGAGCTAACATAGGCACTTATTTAGGGAGAATATCAGAGAATTATTCTAGGGAGAAGGTGCAGCTATGCAAGGCATTGAGACCAGGAATAGCCTGGCACCTAGAGTCAGAGTCCATTTGGAATGACTGGAGTCTAGGATGTATGTGGAAATGGAACATTTTACAAAGTAGAGGAAAGCCAGGTCACAAAAGGACTATGTGGCTGGGCACGGTGGCTCACGCCTGTAATTCCAGCACTGTGGGAAGCCAAGGTGGGCAGATCACCTCAGGTCAGGAGTTCAAGACCAGCCTAACCAACATGGTGAAACGCTGCCTTTACAAAAAATACAAAAATTAGTCGGACATGGTCATGGGCACCTGTAATCCCTGCTACTTGGGAGGCTGAGGCAGGACAATTGCTTGAACCCAGAAGGAGGAGGTTGCAGTGAGCTGAGATCATGCCACTGTACTCCAGACTGGGCTATACAACAAGACTCCATCCCAGAAATAATAAAATAAAATAAAAGGACTGTGTTCCGAGCTGAGGACTGTATACCTGTCTTCTAGACAGTGAGGAATACCAGAAGAATTTCAAAGGAGCTGATTGGCCTGATTGACCTGATCAGATTTTTACATGAGGAGGATCTCTTGGATAGGGAACTGTTTGGATGAAAACAGAGAAGAAATGATTTTTTTTTCAGCAAAATATTCTTAGAATATGCAAGTAAGAAATGCTTGTATCTTGCAGGACTGGCCCTAGGGGGAAGCTGTGGGGCCCCAAGTGAAACCAGGAAGAAAGCAAATGGATTTTCACCACTGTTCACTATGCTTTACTTTCCCACAGAGGTCCCCAAGTGCCCCTGTGATGTCCTAACTGCACTGAGAAAAAAATGGCGTTACTTATTTTATTTTATTTTATTTATTTTTGAGACAGAGTCTCGCTGTGTTGCCTAGACTGCAATGCAGTAGCACGATCTCAGTTCACTGCAAACTCCATCTCCTGGGCTTAAGCAATTCTCCTGCCTCAGCCTCCCAAGTAGCCGGGACTACAGGCAACTGTCACCATAACTGACTAAATTTTTTTGTAATTTTAGTAGAGGCAGCGTTTCACCATGTTGGCCAGGCTGGTTTCAAACCCCTGACCTTAAATGGTCTACCCGCCTTGGCCTCCCAAAGTGCTGGGATTACAGGCGTGAGCCACTGTGCTCAGCTGCATCTCTTCTAAATAGGAGAGTAATGCAGTAGTAAATAATTTCCCCTTCAAATATTTTTTGCACTGAAGGAAGAGTAGATAACTCATAGAACAAAATATCATTTTCTCTATCCTTCTTCCTAAGTATCTGTGTTACGTTTCAGACACTGAAAGGTAAGGGCATTTCAACAAATGAAGCTGTAACTACAGATTCTTCATACAAAGTCCCTGGATTCAGCATGATGTGGCAGACATCGTTTGTGGATTCTGGTTTAAACAATCAAATCTGAGTAAAGGCAAGAGGGTAACAATACAAAAAAATTGCCTGTCGGTCCCTTTATTATAAATGTAAAGCAGATGTGTGCTATGTCTTTTTTATCTTATATATCTAAGGTGTACAACATGGTGTTTTGATAAACAGTGGAATGATTACTACTCTTGAGTAGAGCCTAGGGGAAGCAAATGTATATTTTCAGCCTTTGATAGGACAGTATTTAGCAATAAGTATTATTCCTTTGGCCTGGATGCACTCCCTTGTGATCACAAAAAGGATGGGTGAGTGATTTGATTAACAAGGTCTTTTGTGTCACTTAATATGGCTACAGTCACACACACATCTTAATAAACGAGGTGAGGATACTGATACAGTTTGATCTGAGATGCTTTTCTAAGTTATCTCCTTCATCTGTGTAGCATTTAGCTCTGCTGAAAATAGATGTTGCCTTCTTTAGCTGTCCTCTTTTAAAATTTAAATACCTTCAGATAGGCTTCCTTCTGAGATGATAATCAGACAATAGAAAATGTGTGGAGGAAAGCCAGGCACGGTGGCTCACGCCTGTAATCCCAGGACTTTGGGAGGCTGAGGCAGATGGACTGCCTGAGCTTAGGAGTTGGAGACCAGCCTGGGCAACATGTCAAAACCTCATCTCTACAAAAAATACAAAAATTAGCCAGGCATGGTGGCGTGCACCTGTAGTCCCAGCTACTTGGAAGGCTGAGGCAGCAGAATCGCTTGAACCCTGGAAGCAGAGGTTGCAGTGAGCCAAGATCATGCCACTCCACTCCAGCCTGGGTGATAGAGTGAGACCCTGGCTGGACGGATGGCCTCCCAGCACTTTGGGAGGCCAAGGCAGGTGGATCACCTGAGGTCAGGAGTTCGAGACCAGCCTGGCCAACATGATGAAACCCTGTCTCTACTAAATAGATACAAAAATTAGCCGGGCGTTGTGGTGCACGCCTGTAATCCCAGCTACTTGCGAGGCTGAGGCAGGAGACTCTCTTGAACCCAGGAGGCGGAAGTTGCAGTGAGCTGAGATTGCACCATTGCACTCCAGCCTGGATGACAAAAGCAAAACTCCATCTCAAAAAAAAAAAAAAAAAAGGAAGAAAAGGAGGGAGGGAGGGAGGCTGAATAGGAAGATGTTTTAAGACTGAAAGTTATACAAAATTGCTCAATTGAGAGTTTGAGTGCTTCAAGTTGAATGCTAAGCAGTATTAGACATGACACTTATTCTCATAGACCTTAAACCTACATGTCAACAGCATGAGTACATTTTATCCGAGCACTGGTTGGAAATCCCTCACTACCCAGAGATAACCTGGGAAGCTCATTCAGCTCATCAAGTCTCAGTCCCTCTATTGGCAAAAACAAAGCAAAAAAAGATGGAATAAACCTGTCTCTGTCAATTTTTCAGAATGATTACATGGTTTAGATCAGGCAAATTATAGCCTGTAGACTAAATCTGGCTGACCACCTGTTTTGTAAATTAAGTTTTCTTGGAGCACAGTCACACCCATTTGTTTATGTATTGTCTATAGCCGCTTTCATGCAAAGCTGACTAGTTGACAGAGATCGTATGACTCACAAAGCACAAAGTGTAGACTATCTTGTTCTTTACAGAAAAATAGATGATTGTGGTATGTCTGCAGGAATTTGAAATACGGCACATAGATGTTACACCTTGTGCAGGACAGACATCCGGTTGGTCAGAGGACTGAATCTGCTAGAGTTGGGGACATCTAGAGAACTAACCTTTGATTCACTGGGTTGTGTGGGAAACACTCAAGATCATGTTAGGGCCATTAATAGTGGGTCTCCCACTAGGCTACTCAAGGGTGTGTGTCTGCTGCCTGAACCCTAGAGGTTTACTCCAGTGAGCCAAGGCCATGGTGCCCAGCCAAGGAGCAGATATCCCTGAGAACTCAAACATCCCAGAGAGTATCTGAGAACCTACCAAGGGAAAGAGGCTGAGCGCTCAAATACAGTAACTAAAGAGCCAGAAAATTAACTTAAAAGTAGTTTAGAGGCCAGGTGTGGTGGCTCACACCCGTAATCCCAGCACTTTGGGAGGCTGAGGCAGGTGGATCACTTGAGATCAGGAGTTCAAGACCAGCCTGGCCAACATGGAGAAATCCCATCTCTACTAAAAATACAAAATTAGCCAGGTGTGGTGGCACATATCTAATCCAAGTTACTTGGGAGGCTAAGGCAGGAGAATCGCTTGAACCCAGGAGGCAGAGGTTGCAGTGAGCTGAGATCACACCATTGCACTCCAGCCTGGGCAACAAGAGAGAAACCCATCTCAAAAAAAAAAAGCAGTTTAGAGACGGGAGGTGGTGTGGAACTCTTGAGCCATCCTGCTGCTGCCAAGGAGTGCTCTGTATGCACGTCCTAATAAACTCATCTACTCGCCAAGCTGGGCTTGTCTGAGTCATTCTTTAGTCCCTTGGCACCTTCTGAGTTTGCCGGGGGTGGGGCAGTGGGAGCAGACAGTACCAAGTTTTTCTCATAGCAGCCATCACCCTAGACCTGGGAGGAGTCTCTTACACCACTTACACCTGGTGAGTATCGAGAACATCAGGGGGGACCAGGAAGGCATCAAATATCAATAAATACAAACTTTAAAGGCAAACTCGAAACCAGTAGAGTGTGTCTTATAGAATCTGACACAGCCTCTCCCCTAGTGGCCTGAGTAGCCTATGGGACTCAGGGGCCATTAGAGCAAGCACTGCAGACTGGAAGAAAGCTGCTAAATTGCTGGCTTAGAGAAGTCATCCATGTTCATCTATGTCTGGATAAATACTTTAAGGTTACAATAAGGTATATAACTTTTAAGTACACACTTCAATTAATTTGTATGTACATATATACATGAACAAACAACACCTAAATCAAGACAGAGAACATTTCCAACACCCCTAAATGCTCCCTGGAACCCCCATTCAGTTGATAACTCCTTAAAGATACCAAATATTCTGATATCTATCACCATAAATTGGTTTTGCCTGGGATTTGAACATCATGTAAATGGAATCAGACAATAGATTTTTGTATGTGTGCCTGGCTTTTTTTTTTTTTTTTTTTATAAACAAGCCATAAGAACTCAAGATCAGTCTGTCCCTTTCTTGGCTGGGAAGGCAGAGAAAAAGAAGACAGAACAATAAAAACAGAAATTGGGGCAGGAAACCCACAGTGCTTACCTAGATCTGATGCTGTTGGTTAAAGGCAAAAATCTCACTTAGTGCTCTTCAGCTTGTGCAAAAATCAACTGCATTGCAGTTTAAAAACAGTAAATATTACTCCACTCCCTGACAGCTAAAGACCGTAAGGGAAGACTCTTCCCTATAATCAAGCACTTGCTTCAGCCTTGCCTGCTCAGAATAAAACCCACACCTGCAGCAGTCTGCTCTCAAATCCCTGCAGATTTGTGGAAGGTCTGAGCCTCAGCTGAGACCCTGGCGCCTGCACTTCTGCCCCTAGAGAAACACAACCACTCTTATGAAAACAGCCCCTCGCCTGTGGACAAAGTGACCCATCTTGGTAAAACTCTAACGTGATTTGCACCAAGTACAGAATCACCAGAGCTAAAAGCCCCCTCTAAGCCACAAACCTCAATCTCCATATGATGCTTATCTCACACACTGTGCTTCTTATTAACGCCTCAAGACTCAGCCCAGTGGCTCAGAGCAGATTGGGTCTGTGAGGTGTTCTGATAACTGAGGCCTCCCCTCCCCACTGAGGTCTGAACCAACCGAGAAACAAGACAAAAAAAGGCAGCTGATGGAGAGCCAAATTATTCCATGTGGTACTGATGAAGCCTCGGTTAAAGGACATAGATTATTCCTGCAGGTACATCCACTACCTGACAGCAAACCCTAGAATGAGGCACCTATCCAGTCACAAACCTCAGACCCATCCTGACCACATGGACAAGCTGAGGAAAATGTTTGCTATCCGTGAGCGGCTCTCTCGCCTGAGGAAGAAGCCGGGTTACAGGCGTCCAACACACCAAACGGATTGAATCTTTCTTCCTCACTGGAGAGAAGCAAGTGAGAAGGTGGAGAGAAGCTAGGAGTTTTGTCATAATCGGAGTTTCCTCACATAGAAGGTAACTTCCAAAGAGAACTATGCCTTCAACAGAAATGTAGACTACCAACAAACTATTATTAGTAATTGTTAACGCTTAAACATGTTAAGCCATACTTACAACAGGCGGTAAATATTAGCCAAAATGTGACTAACTGATTGAAAACTGCTTTCACTGACCACTGAGGTATGAAATTTATAATTATAAGTTTACTGACATATGCTTGTAATCCCAGTACTTTGGCAGGCTGAGGTAGGAGGATTACTTGAGGCCCAGAGTTCAAGACCAGCCTGGGCAACACAGAGAGATCTGTCTCAACAAAAATTTTTTTTTTAATTATCTGGACATGGTGGCACATGCTTGTAGTCCCAGCTACTCTGGAGACTGAGGTGGGAAGATCACTGGAGCCCAGAAGTTCGTGGCTACAATGATCTATGATCATGCCACTGTACTCTAGCTTGAGTGAGACCCTATCTTCCTAAAAAAAATTTAAAAGTTTATAATTTTTGCCAATAGCATTAGATGTCAGAAAACAAACTCACTTATAGATAGGGCATCTGTATTTTAAACAGGCCATACTCATTTTTGTGGATCTGCTTTAAAAGCAAGACTCTTCTTTATAGTATTATATATACCATAGTATTATAAAATAGGATGCAGAGGCTTCATCCCAGGGAGAATTCAAAGAACTGAATTTACTATTTAAATCTTTTTTTTTTTTTTTTTTTTTTTTTTGAGGCAGAGTCTCGCTCTGTCGCCCGGACTGGAGTGCAGTGGCCGGATCTCAGCTCACTGCAAGCTCCGCCTCCCGGGTTCACGCCATTCTCCTGCCTCAGCCTGCGGAGTAGCTGGGACTACAGGCGCCCGCCACCTCGCCCGGCTAGTTTTTGTATTTTTAGTAGAGACGGGGTTTCACCATGTTAGCCAGGATGGTCTCGATCTCCTGACCTCGTGACCTCGAGATCCGCGCGTCTCGGCCTCCCGAAGTGCTGGGATTACAGGCTTGAGCCACCGCGCCCGGCCGTATTTAAATCTTTTAATCACCTACTATTACCTTCTGCTAATATATTTCTATCACCTATTAATTCAGGCCAGAAACAAGCTGCTCTATCTAATCAAAATATCCTTTAGAGTGAAGTGCTATTTCAGCCAGTCTGCACGCCTCATCACAGTCTAACCTAAACACATTGAAGAGACTTGTGATCATATAGTCCCTAAGCTATTACCTCACCTCTAGGATACTGATTATGTAAATAGTACTTATAAGACATGAATTTCCTTTGTTCAACAGCAGTCTTAAAAGTAAATTTTAGGAACAGAAAAGAGGGAAAAAAATAGCAAAATTTCTAAAATGAGCCTTCATGGTCAAGGGACAGCCAACTGTGACTCCAACTCTGCCACTAAGCAGTTGTGTGATTTCAGACAAGTTGCAGTTTCTTCTGGTCCCCGTGTCCTCACCAGTACCATGAAGTCACATGATTAAGTCATCTTCAAATCCCTTTCTGTTCTTTGCCATGGCAGAACCAGTGAAGTATAGTGGAGTCAGACTTAGTTTTGAGTCCCAGCTCAGCCAATAAGCTGCTGATGTGCCTTCATGCAAGCAATTAAACCGCTATACCATTAGTTTCAATGCCACTAGTATGGTGGGTGATATAGTTTGGATATTTTTCTTGACCCAAATCTCATTCATTGTAATCTCCAGTGTTGTAGATGGAGCACGGTGGGAAGTGTCTGCATCATGGGGGCGGATCCCTCATGAATGGCTTGGGCCTTGGTGATAAGTGAGTTCTTGCCCTGAGTTGATACAAGATCTGGTCATCTAAAAGTGTGTGGCACCCACCTAACACACACACTCTTTCTGTTTCTCTCACGCCTGCTCTGGTCATGTGACATCCCTGCTCCCCTTTCACCTTCTGCCACAACTATAAGCTTCCTGAGGCCTCCCCAGAAGCCGAGCAGATGCCAGCACCATACTTCCTGTACAGCCTGCAGAACCATGAGCCAATTAAATCTCTTCTCTTCATAAATCACCCAGTCACAGGTATTTTTGTTCGTTTTTGTTTTTGTTTTGTTTTGAGGAAGTCTCACTCTGTCCCCCAGGCTGGAGTGCAGTAGCACAATCTCAGCTCACTGCAGCCTCTGCCTCCCGGATTCAAGCAATTCCCCCACATCAGCCTCCCAAGTAGCTGGGATTACAGGTGTGTGCCACCACACCTGGCTAATTTTTGCATTTTTAGTAGAGACGGGGTTTCACCCTGTTGGCCAGGCTGGTCTCAAACTCCTGACCTCAGGTGATCCACCTGCCTCAGTCCCCCAAAGTGCTGGGATTACAGGTGTGAGCCACTGTGCCCAGTCAGTCACAGGTATTTCTTTACAACAGTGCAAGAACTGTCTAATAGAGTGGCATGTAAACATATTACACATTATATGGAGATATATCATAGGGTTATAGAGGCATAGAATATAGAGATATAAAGATATTTTCCAAACTGAACTCTTTAGAAGATAAAATGAGTTGTATGGCAATAGTTACTTACATTCTGATTTCTCTTTTTAGTCAACACTTGTTTGTCATAAAATTGATTTTCCGGCCGGGCGCGGTGGCTCAAGCCTGTAATCCCAGCACTTTGGGAGGCCGAGACGGGCGGATCACGAGGTCAGGAGATCGAGACCATCCTGGCTAACGCGGTGAAACCCCGTCTCTACTAAAAATACAAAAAACTAGCCGGGCGAGGTGACGGGCGCCTGTAGTCCCAGCTACTCCGGAGGCTGAGACAGGAGAATGGCGTAAACCCGGGAGGCGGAGCTTGCAGTGAGCTGAGATCCGGCCACTGCACTCCAGCCTGGGTGGCAGAGCAAGACTCCGTCTCAAAAAAAAAAAAAAAAAAAAATTGATTTTCCATTGTGTGGATTATCTAAGGAAATTCAGCACTCTGTGTTCCTAAGAACAATTCAGCATGAGTCACCAACAGAAGCATTAAATTAGTAAGTTAGTATGGGGAATGTGAAGTGCTATGAAAAAGCATATACTTATGTGAGGGGGGAGGCTCTTGCTAATTATTTAAATCTAATAAAAATCATTTTGAGTTATTTTATTTTATTTTTAGAGATAGGGTCTCGCTCTGTCATCCACGCTGGAGTGCAGCTGCACAATCAGACCATAGCTTACTGTAGCCTCAAACTTCTGGGCTCAAGTCATCCTTCTACCTCAGCCTCCAGCACATGCCACCACACCTGGCTAATTTTTTAAATTTTTTGTAGAGATGACTCTCATTATGTTGTTGCTCAGGCTAATCTCGAACTCATGGCCTCAAACAATCCTCCCACCTGAGCCTCTCAAAGTGCTGGGATTACAAGCATGAGCCACCATACCCTGACGGTTATTTTAGATTTTCCATGTCTTTATCCTTTTATTTTGTTGTGAACAATTACATGTTTGCAAGCTTGTCTAATTTCTCTAACTACTATATTAGGAATGATTCATTTTTCAAGCCTTTATTCTGGGTTCCATGTCAGATATTGGACATGAAGAACTCATGCTTCTCAGAAGTTTCTCCTCATGAGCTCCTCCAAGAGCTCACAGCCTAGACTGCTGGTGGTCATGGCATATAATTATGAAAAGCTTAATTCTCTCATTCAAAGACTCAAAATGGTATTAAAAATTAACAGCACAGTTTTCATGTCTACAGAAAAGCTGCACAAGGGAGTTTGAACTAAATGATCTCAAGATCCCTTCTAACTTTAAAGTTGGATTCTGTGATTCAGCCCACAGATTAAATATCAAAAAATAACTTCAAAATCTGGAGCAGAATAAACTAATCTTAAAATTCACTAACTGGCTTTCCTGAAAGCTGCGTTGGAAAAATACATTTCATTTGCTCCTCTGGGAGAAAAGAGAGAGAAAGCTATTGTAATGGACAACAGGCTTCCAAGTGGAAAAGGTTTTCATTTGGAGGATACCATTTATTGATTGACATTTGAGGGACTTAAGAAGACATTGAAGGGGTCCCTCAACAATTTTCTCCTTGACCTATTTGTCATTCACAAACTTCAAGGACTCCCTGAATGGCAAGCTTGGTGGTTCTTATCACCCAGTGTTAGAACTCTAAGCAGAGGTTATTTTTTAAATGCTGGTTCTATAAATGTACCCTCTTAATACCAATTACCATCAATTAAATAAGGCTGTTAAGGACTCTGCTTCATGCTAGAAAATTATCCCTTGATGAATTGGAGAATTAATCATTCTTCTGAGAAACTGTCTCTCTCTCTCTACATATATATATATATATATATATATATGTATAATGTGTATATATAATATTTAATGTGTATTAAATATTTAATGTGTGTAATGTGTGTATATATGTATAATGTGTATATAATATTTAATGTACTATAATATATGTAATGTGTAATATATGGCATTATATATTATATATACTATATGTAATATAGTATATATATTATATAGTATATAATAGAGAAAGACTCACACTCCCCCCACACACATATCTGTCCACTCCCACACACACTGAGTCTCACCCACTCCCACATACACACACATCCTTACACACACACACATCTAAAGAGAGGAACACAGGCATGTATTCTTTGCTGTGATGATATACTGTTTGTAAGCTGCAGATACAACTTCTGCTAATATAAATTGGACTTGAATTGTATAAAAGTTACTCTATTCAAGAGCAGGTAAAAACAGGAAAAAAGTTACTGTAAAAACTCTCGAAGTAGGTAGAATTATTACCATTTTATAGATTAGAAAACTGAATTCAGAAAGGCTCGGAGGTCCAAGGTCACCCATCTCACAGAGCCACGTCTCAGGACCCAGGTCTGTGGAGCTCCAGAGCTCCTGCCTCTGCCACTCTACAAAACTGCTCCTCCCCTGAAGGTACAGATGGCATCATGTATGTTCCTATTTGTATAAAAAGCCAGGCCTTGGTGCAGAGAACATGCATACAATGGGCAGATCATTCATTCATTCATTCATTGAACAGTTTCAATGAGAGCCCACCATGAGTCAGGCACTAATCTAGGCAATGGGCGTAAACAGTTAAATAATAGACAAGGAACTTATTCTCTGTAGCTTACAATTCAGTGAGGAATGTTAAGCACTGAACTAGGAAACAAATACATGAACACAATCACTTTAATTAGTGGTAAGTACCTTGAAGAAAACAAAAAGAGGTCAGCTAGGTGCGATGGTTCAGGCCTGTAATTCTACCACTTTGGGAAGTCAAGGTGGGATCACTCGAGGTGAGGAGTTCAAGACCAGCCTAGGGCAACATAGTGAGACTCAGTCTCTACAAAAAACTTAAAAATTAGCCAGGTGCAATGGTGTGTGCCTGTAGTCCTAGCTACTTGGAAGGCTGAAGCAGGAGGATCACTTGAGCCCAGGAGTTCAAGGCTGCAGTGAGCTGTGATCTCCCCACTGCATTCCAGTCTAGGCAATAGAGTGAGACCCTATCCCTAAGAAAAAAAAAAAAAAAAAAAAATTGTAATAGTTTTTCTGAGAGGGTAGCATTTGACATTAAACCTAAATAACAAGGGCCCAAATACTTCAAGGTACAGGGGTGAGAAAACAGGAAGTGCAAAAGTCAGAGAGGTAGGCCAGGACAGCTAATGGAAGGCCCTGGAGGCCATGGTGAGGAGCTTGTGACGGGAAGTCATTGGAGAATTTTCAGCAGAGAAGGCAGGGCCATAATCAGATTTACACTTTTAAAAAGATCACTCTACCATATAGAAAATGAATTGTAGGGGCGAGAGTGAAAGCAAGGAAATAAATTTATAAGTTACTGCAAGAACCTAGGCAGGAGTTGGCCAAGTGCAGTAGCTCATGCTTATAATTCCAACACGTGGGAGGCAGAATTGGGAGGATCAGTTGAGGCCAGGAGTTCAGGACCAGCCCTGGAAATACAGTGAGGCACTGTCTCTACCAAAAAAAAAAAAAAAAAAAAAAAAAGTTAAAAAATCTGAGCACGAGCTGATGATGTACAAGTATGAGATATATTTTGAATATAGAATGAATAGCACTTGATGATGGAGTGACTATGGGAAATCAGGGAAAAAGAGAAACCAAGGATGGTCCCTAGGTTTGGGGCTGGAGTAACAGGAGGGATTGTGGCACCTTCCACTGAAATGGGGTCGGTAGGGGAAATTATAGGTTCTGTATAGGACATATTAAGTTGAACTGCCCACTAGTTATCTAAGTGGGCATGTTGTAGACAATTGGGTATCCATGTCTAAAACTCCGTGAAGTAGTCAGGCCAGAAAGTATTAGTCTGGGAATTATTAGCATGTTAATGGGTTTTTATACCATGAGCTGTCTTGAGAGAGAGTATACAGAGAAGAAAAAATTGGCCCCATGATCTCCAATGTTTTGTAAGATTTACTAACTTCCTCAAGGAATTTCCTATTTGTTCCTGATTTATGAGATGTACCTATATCTGAAAGCCACAGAGGAAGCCAATCTTAAACCTGCATAAATCATTTTCAGTGATCAACATCTGTATCCTCAAACTGTCCAGCAACTGTTGATGTGGTATCTGCCTCCATCCCAGCTTCATTATCTCTTATTGAATCTTCTGTCCTGACCCCAGCCATATGATACTGGCTGCTTACAGACTGAGAAAGCGTTCCTTCTAATCTCCAATGTGGCTTGGCCCTCTGCTGTTAGATGAGATAAATCCTTCTTCATAGGTGTAAAATGTAGGGATGTCCCCTTGTCCTTGTTCTTGCACTTCCACATCATATTCTTCTCTATCCTAAGCATCTGAATCTTCATCCTCAGCATCTGGATGCAAGTACTGGCATTCACACATTGCAGTGAACATTGCCTCCAATGCTGATTTATCACTAGGTGCAAATCTAAATTCAGTAATAGGTTCCACATCATTATCACTATTTTCCTCTTCTTCATCAGCAACAGATTCTTTTGATCCTTCTTCAAATTTGGGTTTTCACCATAACATACGAATGCTCTCCTAGATAGTCATTTCGGTCCCTGGACAATGCATGTAAACAAATAGTGGGGCATTCCAGTGAGAATCTTAATCCAGAGTCATCTAACCAAGACAGGTGGCTCTCAGCAATGTAAAGAGTACCAGTGCTGAGGCTCTTCCCATTCACCACAGCCTTGGTGTCTGACTGCTGCTACAGGAGCCCCTACACTGGCCCAGACAGTGGGAAACTTTTTTTTTTTTTTTTTTGAGACGGAGTCTGGCTCTGTCTCCCAGGCTGGAGTGCAGTGGCCGGATCTCAGCTCACTGCAAGCTCCGCCTCCCGGGTTTACACCATTCTCCTGCCTCAGCCTCCGGACTAGCTGGGACTACAGGCGCCCGCCACCTCGCCCGGCTAGTTTTTTGTATTTTTAGTAGAGACGGGGTTTCACCATGTTAGCCAGGATGGTCTCGATCTCCTGACCTCGTGATCCGCCCGTCTCGGCCTCCCAAAGTGCTGGGATTACAGGCTTGAGCCACCGCGCTCGGCCCAGTGGGAAACTTTTGAAGAAGCTCGTAGCAGTAGGGAGGGCGGCAACACAGGCCCGGAGGAGCTGGAGCACAGCAATCCCTGCACTCTGCAGCCCACCCTGGAAGAGACAGTCACTCCAGAAGATCAACTTAGTCTGCCCCCATCTTGAGTTAATTTTGGTATATGGTATAAGGAAGGGGTCCAATTTCAATCTTATGTACGTGGCTAGCCAGTTATCCCAGCACCATTTATTGAATAGAGAGTCCTTTCCCAATACTTGTTTTTGTCAACTTTGTTGAAGATCAGATGGTTGTATATGTGTGGCTTTATTTCTGGGCTGTCTATTTCTGTTCCATTGGTCTGTGTGTCTGTTTTTGTACCAGTACCATGCTTTTTTGGTTACTGTAGCCTTGTAATATAGTTTGAAGTCAGGTAATGTGATGCCTTCAGCTTTGTTCTTTTTGCTTTAGGATTGCTTTGGATATTTGGGCTCTTGTTTAGTTTCATAAGAATTTTAAAATAGTTTTTTTTTTTTCTAGTTCTGTGAAGAATGTCATTGGTAGCTTGATAAGAATAGCCTTGAATCTGTACATTGCTTTGGGCAGTATGGCCATTTTTAATAATATTGATTCTTCCTTTCCATGAGCATGGAATGTTTTCCATTTGCTTGTGTTGTCTCTGATTTATTTGA
This sequence comes from Trachypithecus francoisi, assembly GCF_009764315.1. NCBI lineage: Eukaryota > Metazoa > Chordata > Mammalia > Primates > Cercopithecidae > Trachypithecus > Trachypithecus francoisi. Next base: position 163,326,118 of record NW_022681454.1, on the reverse strand, counting down.
GCAGTGTTTTGTAATTCTTATTGTAGAGACCTTGCACCTCCCTGGTTAGCTGTATTCCTAGGTATTTTATTCCTTTTATGGTTATTGTGAATGGGGTTTTGTTCTGATTTGGCTCTCAGCTTCAACATTGTTGGTATGTAGAAATACTACTTAGTTTTGTGTATTGATTTTGTATCCCAAAACTTTGCTGAAGTTGTTTATCTAGGAGCTTTTGGGCAGAGACTATGGGGTTTTCTAGGTATAGCATCATATCATCTGTGAAGAAAGATAGTTTGACTTCCTCTCTTCCTATTTGGATGCTTTTTTTTTTCTTTCTCTTGTCTGATTGCTCTGACTAGGACTTCCAGGACTAGGTTGATTAGGAGTGGTGAGAGTGGGTATCCTTGTTTTGTTCTGGTTCTCAGAGGGAATGCTTCCAGCTTTTGCCTACTCAGTATGATGTTGGCTGTGGGTTTTTAATAGATGGCTCTTATTATTTTGAAGTATATTTCTTCAATGCCTAATTTGTTGGGAGTTTTTAACATGAAGTTTTGAATTTTACTGAAAGCCTTTTCTATATCTGTTGAGATGGTCATGTGGTTTTTGTTTTTAGTTCTGTTTAGGTGATGGATCACATTTATTGATCTGTGTATGTTGAACCAAACTTGCATCCCAAGGATAAACCCTACTTGATCCTGGTGGATTAGCTTTTTTAGGTGTTGCTGGATTCAGTTTGCTAGTATTTTGCTGAGAATTTTTGCACCTATGTTCATCAAGAATATTGGCCTGAAGTTTTCTTTTTTTGTTGTGTCTCTGCCAGGTTTGGGTATCAAAATGATGCTAGCCTCATAGAATGAGTTAGGGAGGAGTCTCTCCTCCTCAATTTTTAAAAATAGTTTCAGTAGGAGTGGCACCAGCTTTATACATCTGGGAGAATTTGACTATGAATCTCTCTAGTCCTGAGATTTTTCTGGTTGAAAGGCTTCTTATTACAGACTCAACTTCAGAACTCATTGTTGGTCTCTTCAGGGATTGTATTTCTTCCTGGTTCAATCTTGGGAGGTTGTATGTTTCCAGAATTTATCTATTTATTCTAGGTTTTCTAGATTGTGTGTTTGTAGTAATCTCTGAGGGTTATTTGTATTTCTGTGGGGTCAGTGGTAATGTCCCCTTTGTCATTTTTGATAGAGTTTATTTGGATATTCTTTTTTTTCTTTATTAGTCTAGCTAGCAGTCTGTCAATCTTATTAAGGTTTTTGAAGAACAAACTCCTGGATTCATTGATCTTTTGTATGATTTTTCACATCTCAATTTCCTTCAGTTCAGCTCTGATTTGGGTTATTTCTTGTCTTCTGCTAGCTCTGGGGTTGGTTTGCTCTTGTTTCTTTAGTTCCTCCAGGTGTGATGTTAGGTTGTTAAGTTGAGATCTTTATAATTTTTTTGATGTGTGTCTCCAGTGCTATAAACTTTCCTCTTAACACTGCTTTAGCTGTGTCCCAGAGATTCTGGTATGTTTTATCTTTGTTCTAATTAGTTTCAAAGGATTTCTTGATTTCTGTCTTCACTTCATGATAAAAGTCATTCAGGAGCAGGTTGTTTAATTTCCATGTAACTGTATGATTTTGAGTGCTTTTCTTAGTATTGATTTCTAGTTTTATTGCACTATGTTCTAAGAGTGTGTTTGGTATGACAGATTGTTGTTTTTTTTTAATTTTCTGAGGATTGTTTTATGTCCAATTCTGTGGTCAATTTTAGAGTATGTGCCATGTGCAGATAAGAAGAATGTATATTCTGTTGTTTTGGGGTGGAGAGTTCCGTAAATATCTGTTAGGCCCATTTGGTGAAGTATCAAGCTCAGGTTCCAAATTTCTTTGTCAGTTTTCTGCCTTGATGATCTGTCTAATACTGTAGATGGGGTGTTGAAATCTCCCACTATGATTGTGTGGGAGTCTAAGTTTCTTCATGGGTCTCGAAGAGCTTGCTTTATGAATCTGGGTGATCCTGTGTTGGATGCACATATATTTAGGATAGTTAGGTCGTCTTATTGAACTGAACCCTTTACCATTATTTAATGCCCTCCTTTTTCTTTTTTAATTGTTGTTGGTTTAAAGTGTGTTTTGTCTGATATTAGAGTAGCAACCCCTGCTTTTTTCTGTTTTCCATTTCCTTGGTAGATTTTTCTCCATGCCTTTACTTTGGGCCTATGGGCATCATTACATATGAGATGGGTTTCTTGAAGACGTGTATGGTTGGTTCTTGCTTCTTTATCCAACTTGCCACTCTGTCGCTTTTCATTGAGGCATTTAGCCCATTTACATTCAAAGATAATATTAATATGTGTGAGTTTGATCCTGGCATGATGTTGTTAACTGGTTATTATGCAAACTTGATTGTGTGGCTGCTTCATAGTGTCAATGGTCTATGTACTTAAGTGTGTTTTTGTGATGGCTGGTAATGATCTTTGCTTTCACATATTTAGTGCTAAATATGGAAACCTCTTATAAGGCAGGACTGATAGTAACAAATTTCCTTAGCATTTGCTTGTTTGAAACAGATCTTATTTCTCCTTCACTTATGAAGCTTAATTTAGCTAGATAGGAAATTCTTGGTTGGAATTTCTTTTCTTTAAGAATGTTGAATATGGGCCCCAATCTCTTCTGGCATGTAGAGTTTCCACTGAAACATCTACTACTAGTCTGATAGGGTCCCTTTGAAGGTGATCTGCCCCTTATTTCCAGCTGCCTTGAACATGTTTTCTTTCATTTTGACTTTGAAGAATGTGATGACTATGTGTCTTGGGGATGGTCATCCTGTATAGTATCTCATAGGGGTTCTCTGCATTTCCTGAATTTGAATGTTGGCCTTGCTATTACCATTGAAATATTCATGGATTATATCCTCAAAAATGTTTTCCAAGTTGCTTTCTGTCCCTCTCTTTCAGGGACAACAATGAGTTATAGATTTGGTCTCTTTACATAATCCCATATTTCTCAGAGGTTTTTTACGTTCTTTATTGGTTTTGCTTTGTTTTTGTCTGACTCTTTCAGAAAACTAATCCTCACGTTCTGAGATATTTTCCTCAGTTTGACTAATTCTTCTGTTAATACTTGTGATTGTATTATGAAATTATTGAAGTAAGTTTTTCAGCTCAATCAGATCAGTTTTGTTCTTTCTTAAAATGGCCGTTTTGTCTTTTATGTCCTGTATCATTTTCTCTTGTTCCTTAGGTTCCTTGGATTGGGTTTCAATTTTCTCCTGAATCTTGATGATCTTCATTCTGATCCACATTCTGAATTCTATTTCTGTCATTTCAGCCATTGCAGCCTTGTTAAGAACCATTACTGGGGAACTAGTGAGGTCATTTGGAGGTAAAAAGATGCTCTGGTTTTTTGAGTTGCCAGAATTCTTGCACTGGTTCTTTCTCATCTGTGTGGGCTGGTTTTCCTCTAGCTGTGGTATAATTTGTGTGTTGTCAGTTGCCTTCGTTTCTGGGTGTTTTCAGAGGCCCAAGAGTTTGTTCAGGGTCTTTATTTGAATTTTTGTCCTTGGTTTCATGGGGGTATATTAGCAAAGTATTTTTGTATTGCAAGTGGGCTGTGATCCAGGAGATGGTGCTTAAGCGTGATGGCTGATAGGCAGGCTCTTACTCAGCCACATGGCTCCTCTGTATTTCCTCACATTTGGAGCTCTGCTCCTTCTCTGTGCTCTGAGAGTGTGAGTTCCTCTCCGACTTGAGCACTGGCTGCAGATCTAGGCTTGGCACTCCTGGGCTGCACATTGAAGCCCTGGGGTGAGCTCAGCCTTTACATTCCCTACCCAGCTTCAGGTCAGGGACCTTGGCACAATGGCAAAGGGTCTTTCACTTGTCTCTTGAAGCTCCAATCCAGAGAAATGCAGAGCCATGACCAATCAGTGCAATCGGCCCAGACTCGAGTGGCTGCCTTGTGGGCCGAAGCCAGGAGGCTCTGCCTGGGGACAAACAGCAGGGACAGGGCTCACAGGGAAGACAGATTGCCCTCTTCTCCTTAGGGTAGCTGCAGCTGATGGTATAAGTAAAGCCCTCAGGCTCTTCATCCTTTTCCCCAGTACAAGGGCAGCAAGGGCAGAACCACTGCAGTAGTAGTGGCAGAGGGGCTGTCAGTTGCCTCTGGAAGCTCCACCCCAGAGAAACTCAGAGCCACCACCAGTGGAAATGCTCACTTGGGGGAAGGGCAGCTGCTCCATGGGCCCAGGCTGAGGGCCCTGCCTGGTGAAGGATAGAAGGTACTTCCCTGGGACAGAGCTCCCCAAGGGATCGGGCAGGCCCACCAGTTTTGCTGCCTTAGGAAAAGTGGCCACACTGTTTTCCATGTAGGTACCTGTCCCTACTAGTCCTCACTGGGCAGAGCTTCCCGATGTGGAACCTCAGCCATCCCATCTTCATCTGGGCTCTCAGGCCAGAAGCTACTCTGCACTTTCCTGGGATGGAGCTCCCAATAGTAGCAAGCAAGTCACTATCTTTGCTGCTTTGCAGCTTTCTCCTCCTCTGTTCCCTTCAGGCTCAGGAGGGAGTGAAAAGATTAAGGACTTAGTCGACCCACAGCACGGCATGGCTGCCTTATGGAAAAGTGACCAGACTGTTTTCCCCATGTCCCTGCTTCTGTTATACCTCACTGGGCAGGGCCTCTCAAACTGGGCTCCTGGCACAACCACCCTGCCTCTGCCTAAACACTTCAGTCAGTGGAGGTTTTACATTTTCTGGGGAAGAAACCCTAGAGACAACCCATGGCCCCTCTCCCATTGCCACTGCAGCAGTACAGATACTGCCCTTACTGCCCTTGGACTGGGGAAGGAGCAAGGGGCCTAGTCATGTCACAGGCACCTCTAGCATACTGTAGCCACCATACAGAGAGGAGCCCATTCTCTCTTCCCTGTGAGCCCTCACCAGTCATCTGTTGATGGACACTTGGGTTGGTTCCTAAGAGATCTTGGCCACTGTGACTAATGCTGCAGTGAACATGAGATGCAGATAGCTCTTTGACATACTGATTTTATTTCCTTTGGAAATAGCTCCAGTAATAGGATTGCTGGATCATGTGGTAACTCTATTTTTAATTTTTTGAAGAACTTCCATAATGTTTTTAATAGCATAAAGATTTTTAATACACTTTTATCCAAGAATCTCCTTGAAACTTCTATTTATTTATTTTTAACAGCTTTATTGAGTTACAGCTGACATACAATAAATAAGAAATTGCTTAAAGGATATAATTTCATGTGTGTGTACACCATAAAATAATGAGTAGAATAAAGGAAATGGGCTGGGCGCTGTGGCTCACGCCTGTAATCCCAGCACTTTGGGAGGCCAAGGCGGGTGGATCGCTTGAGGTTGGGAGTTCGAGATCAGCCTGGCCAACATGGTGAAACCCCGTCTCTACTACAAATACAAAAATTAGCAAGGTATAATGGTGCACGTCTGTAATCCCAGCTGCTTGGGAGGCTGAGGCAGAAGAATCTCTTGAACTTGGGAGGCAGAGGTTGCAGTGAGTCGAGATCATGCCACCATACTCCAGCCTGGGGGACAGAGCAAGACTCCATCTCAAGAAAAAAAAAAAGTATGAAGGAAATGAACGTACCCAGCCCATACAAAGTCCTCTTGTTCTCCCATCTGCCAACCCAACCCTGGGTAATCTATCACTGTGGATTACTCTGCATGTCATAGAATGTTATATACATTCAAGTATACAATAGGTCTACTTTTCTGTATGACTTCTTTCGGTAAGCATAATTCTTTGAGATTTCTCCATTGTGTAGAGCATGTCAATAGTTTGCTCCTTTCCATTGCTGAGTACTGTTCCATTGTATGGATATATCATCATTTGTTTATTCATTCTGAAAAATTTAAATACTACAATTTATATTCCATTCAGTGGAAAAGAAAAACAACAGGAATTAGATTCAACTCTTCCAGGAAACATGGTAAGAGAGCCAAGAAATTAATCTAGGATAGCGGTCCCCAAATTCCTAGGCCCCACTCCTAGAGATTCTGATTCATGCTATTTTAACAATCTCTTCCAGTAACCCTAATGCTGAGCCACGTTTCAGAACCATTAGTCTAGGTCGGGGTGTCCAATCTTTTGGCCTCCCTTCCCGGGCCACATTGGAAGAATTGTCTTGGGCCACACAAAAAAATACAGAAACACTAATACACTAGCAATAGCTGATAAGAAAAAAAGAATCACAAAAAATCTTATAATGTTTTAAGAAACTTTACAAATTTGTGTTGGGCCACATTCAAAGTGGTCCTGGGCTGCATGCAACCCACAGGCTGCGTGTTGGACTAGCTTGGTCTAGGTTATAGCTGGGGCAGTTGTCACAGCAGACAATGTCACAGCCACAACAGGCACAGGTTAGGTGAGGTATAGAGGTAAGGAAAGACCAGGCCAGGCACAGTCAGACCAAGTCAAGCAGGATGGAACTTGATTCAGGCAGTCAGGGCTGGCTATTTTCTGACAAAATGGCACGTGTCACTGCCAGGACAGCAGCTACACACTACAGGGTCAGCAAGTGCTGATGGAAGAGGCCAGTACCTTGGATAGCTCCCTGTTGGCAAAATTGCTTCACTCAAGCCCCAGGTCTTTCAGTCTCAGACACCTGGGTTTATGGGATAAGTTCCACCCCCAGGACACCTAGTTTGGCCAGTAAGAGACCTTCATATACATGCTGAACATACTTCCTGTAGCATAAGAGAATTATGCTTATTTCCGCACTACCACCACTACCACCACCCGAGCTTTTGATCTCTCTAGCAAACAGGAAAGACTCATAGGATGCCAGTGGGGTGGCCATGACCCTGGGAATTCAACAGGACACTTTTTGTGGCAGGGCACATGGTAAATTTATTGTTTCCGAATTGTTGAATGTCACACCCTGCCAAATCATCTCTTCAGTGATTTTTAACACTAGCTGAAATATTAAAAACAGCTACTAACCGAAGGATCAATATAGATAAACTGATACCTGAACACTTTTAACTGAGAATAATCATTGATCATGACCAATGACACCTTCATTTCCATGACAAGTCTGCAACTAAATAAAAGAGATCATGGTATTGAAAAGACCTCTTAATGGAATATAAATAATATTTTCACTTAGCCTGGTGTGGTGGTGTGCACCTGTAGTTTCAGCTACTCAGGAGGCTGAGGTGGGAGAATCGCTTGAGCCTGGGAGGTTGAGGCTGCAGTGAGCCATGATCACACCACTGCACTGCAGCTTAGGTAACAAAGCAAGACCCTGTCTCAAAAAAAAAAAACGAAAAAGGTACTGTCTTGGGCATTGATATGGAAGTCCAAGAAAAGAAGAGTCAATGGTTTTAGAAGAAACTGTGTTATTTATTTAACAATCTGAAGCCTCAAACACAAAAGTAAAATAAAGATATTCACAATGACAATTTAAACTCAATCTTTAATGCCATTTTTGTTCTTCAAACTGGTTTTAACCCAACCCACAACCAGCAGGCAACACAGAACGAATTGGACACTGAGTCCAAGAACAGGATTATTAGTACTAAGAACTGACAAATCTGGTAGCTTCCATGGAATCTCTGAAGCAATAATTGCTACATGGACTTTAGCTTGGAGAGCTATTATATATTAATATATTAATAGAGTTAACATTATGTTAATATATTATACAAATATATGATACAGATAGAGTAAAAATCTAAGAAAACATCAACTGGGATAGCTAGAGCTGATGATTTAATGTACCTTTATATGAATGTATATTTTATCTATATTAAAATCTATATTATCCATATTCATCCTTCATTTAAAAATAATAAAACAAAATAAAGGATTCATGTGGGAAGATGAGTCTTTCATCATCATAAAAGCTGATCTCTTTAAGGATACTTAATTTAAATAAGGTGGTAATTTTCCCAGACAGTTACAATGTATAAAGTTCTCAAAAAGACATGAGAGCCAAGAAAATGCATTTATGGCACCTCTAAAATAAAATGTAATAAAAAACAGACCAGTTAGAGCAGCACATTCCCTCAGTCATATTCTTATTCTTCCCCTTCCATTATCCCATTAAAGCAAAAGCACAGAGAATCCAATCAGCATCAGGTTTGGGCATAAGTAGAACAAACTTAAAGAGTGAAAACCATCATCTTTTGCCTCTGAATTTTTTCTTTTCACATTGATTATGAGTCACCATCATGTAATGAGAAATTAGGTGATTATACTGAAAAATGTATAAAGCCACTGTCATCCTGCCTAAAACACACACTGATGTGCCAGAAATGGCAGCAGAGACACGAACTGATGGCTGCCAAGGAGAACTGTGTATGTCTCTGCTGCCCACGCTATTGAGGTACAGAGGGGAAGACTCAGTGCTATGGTGTGAATGTATGTGTCCCTGCAAAATTCATATGCTGGAACCTAATCACCAAGGTATGATATTAAAAAGTGGGGTCTTTGGGAGGTGACTAGGCCATGAGGGCTCCACCTTCATGAATGAAATTAAAGTCCTTCATGAATGAGATTAAAGTCCAAAGAGGCCTCAGAGAGCTGCCTTGCACTTTCATCTCTTCTGCCATGTGAGGATGCAGCAAGAGGCACCATCTTCATCTTCTTCTGCCATCTCTTCTTCATCTTCATCATCTTCTTCTTCATCTTCATCTTCTTCTTGTTCTTCATCTTCATCTCTTCTGTCATGTGAGGATGCAGCAAGAGGCACCATCTTCATCTTCTTCTCCCATCTCCTCCTCCTCCTCCTCCTCCTCTTCTTCGTCTTCTTCTTCTTCTTCTTCTTCTTCTTCTTCTTCTTCTATCTTCATCATCTTCTTCTTCATCTCTTCTGCCATGTGAGGGTGCAACAAGAGGCACAATCTTCATCTTCTTCTGCCATCTCTTCTTCAACTTCATCTTCTTCTTCATTATCTTCATCATCTTCTTCATCTTCATCTTCTTCATCATCTCTTCTGCCATGTAAGGATGCAGCAAAAGGCACCATCTTGAAGCAGAGAGTAAGCTTCTCCATATGCCGAATCCACCTTTGCCTTGATCTTGGACTTCGTAGCCTTCAGAACAGCTTTCTGGATAAATACAGCTTTTTTATGTATTCATTACCCAGTCTGATGTATTTTGTTATGGCAGCAGAAACTGGCTGTTATTCGGGTTTTGTACAAAGGGTTAATTTGGTATGTGAAGATTTGTTTGTTACTAATTTTCTTCTAACTTTGGTTTTGGAGGAAAATTGCATGAGAGTTAAAATACATGAGTCAATACCTATTCAATAAGTATTAATTGAACACTTTTGTAGACCAGGGAAATTGCCCTAGACCCTACCCTGGAACTTACAGAGTTTATTCATCTAAGGCAAGACAACATTATATTACAATTACATCACATAACATTATGTTCAATATACCATATTAAATAAATGTATGGTGTAGAGTAAAAATCTAAGAGAATGTCAACTGGGGTAGCTAGGGCTGATTTAATGTGCCTTTATATGAATGTGTATTTTCTCTATATTAATTATCTATATTGGTCCTTCATTTAAAAATAATAAAACCAAATAAAGGATTAATTTGGGAAAATTAGTCTTTTGTCATCACAACTGATTTATATATGCTTACCAGCATTCATGGGTTTACTAGTTTGAACAGCATCATAAGCTTATTTACTATTTAGATGAAGCATTTGAACTCAATTTTATCATGAATAGTTTTTTCAAATATTTCCACATTTTAATTACTACTCAGTTATAAGAAGTTGATTTTTTAAATTTTCTCTAAGTTGTAAATCTGTTTTCAAGTTGGTGATGTTGAATTTGATCACCATATCCAAAGAGTTTGCATGAATGCAGTGTTAAAATAACCTTGGGCTGGTTTTATGTGAAATCATCATTTCACAGCAGTGTTTCTCAAAGAATGGTCCTCAAACACTTGCATCAAAGTCACCCAAAATGCCATTACACATGAAGCTTCCTGGACACTGCTTCAAATATATAAAATCAGTGTTTCTGACAATGGAGCCTCCCCAGGTGATGCATGTGCATAGCATGGTTTGAGGACCACTGATTGTTGGAGGCCGAGAGAGTGAAGGCCGTCATCAACTCAATATGCCACTGGAGGCTCTATGAGTAAACAGCAAACTGTTCTCATGAAAGCAGGATGTTGCCAAACTGACAAACTGTGTTTGCCACCCAGAAGGAATGCTGAGGGCAGTCACACCCCAAGTGCGGTGTTTCTTGTGATTAGGTACATCTGAAGCCTGTTAGTAATAATATGAAGCTGTAATCAATTAAGCAGCTAACCAGTCATTACCTCCTCCTCCCTGCTCTTGCTACCCAATAAATACGAAGGGCTGTAGAAGCTCGGGGCAGCTGCTTTTGCTCACTAGAAGCAGGCAACCCTTTTCTTCTTCTCTTCTTCTCTCTTGTCTTTTCTCTTCTTCTTCCCCACTTTACCCTTCCTTTAAAATAGTTACTTTTGTCTTAGGTTTTCATTTCTATGTTCATCCCTTCGTTCGGTCTTGTAATGATGGTCTTAAGTAATAACAGCAGTAACTACTACAATGATGTTCTCAAGTAGTAACAGCAGTCACTACTGTAATGGCGGTCTCAAGTAGTAAGAGTGGCAGTTGGTCACAACTGATGTGCAGAATGGAACCAACTTGTGCTGATTCTCATTTTGCCACTTTGCTCATTCAATATGGTTGCCTTGGTCTTTCATTTATTTGTTCAATGAATACTCATTGCACAAACACCATGAACAAGGCATTCGGCTGAGCTCTGGAGAAACACCAGGGGATAAGACAGAAATGTTCCCAAGAAGCATGGGCCAATTCTATCAGGGAAAGCAACCAACAAATAATTTCATAACTAATTGCTCAATTGCAATTTTGACAGGTGCTACTAAGGAGAAATAAGAGGTATTCATACCAAAGGGCATTGACTCAGACTCAGGGCTCCAGGATGTCATCTCTGGGGAGGGCTGCTCAAACAGGCATCTGAAGATTGGGAAGGAAAGAGCAGTCTAAGAAGAAGAGCATTCCAGGTGGAGGGAACATATACCAAGGCTCTCGGGAAGGAAGAAGTAAGGTGGGGAATGAAATCAATAAGAAACGCAGCTGCTAGAATAAGCAAGCTCTCCAGACTTTTAAGAACAGTTGAGAATTTTGGATTCTATCCTGAGAACAATAATAATCCATTAGAGAGTTTTTAATGTATCTGCCTTGTCAGTCAGTTCTGCAACTGTATAAATGGAGGAAAGAGAACAGGAGTAGTCTGAATATAGTGAAGGCTCAGACAGGGTTTAGCCCAATGGCAATGAGGCAGAAATGAGGAACTATGCAATGGAAATACAGCTGGTAAGTGAAGATGTTCCAATTATGTCTGATGAAGGCAGTGTCCTGGAACATTTTAAGGACATTGAAATCTCATCTACCAAATTTTACTAATTTAAAAATAACTCTAACAACATATATTGCCCTTTATCATCAGTGACAGCCATCCATGAGAATGAAACTAAAAACACCAATGCACATCCAAATTGTTCATTCCATCCCATGCCACGAAAGGACTTCATGTGGTTTGTGGCTGCAGCTCTTGGCTTCTAAAGAGAAGTTAGATTTGGTTGGGGCCCCCTCTCTGGTGGGGAGCAGCACCCCATTAACATGTAAACTATAAACGTGGTGGAGTTGAGGAGTATGACACTCAGCCCCAGGAAGCTATTAATCTACAGAGTTAAACACAGGTTTAAGTCAAAAGGCAATGTGTTATTTTAAAAGAAGCATCAACCACTATTTTAGTCAAAAACACACAGTGAGAGTAAGAGAAAAAAAGCTTCAAAGAAAACATGGGATGAAATCATTTTGGAACTTGTAATCTATAATATGTCAGTCCCTCTTTTTATCCTGGGCCATAATAAACAACAAAGCCCTTTACTTTCCATCCTCAGCACATTGACAATGTGGTTTGAGACTTTGATTTGGATTATGAGTTGCAATAGCTGTACTTTGAAAACATAGTCACCTATCATCGAGATTCTCTGCTGATAGAGAAGTGTTCGTGACAACCATACTTCAAAAGCTAACTTCATTTATTTGAACATCACTAAATCAATATCTGTGAAATTCAGTCTGATTTGAGGTTTACATTTAATATGATTATAATCAAAAACTGTATTAAGCACATTTCTAACACAAACAAGATTGGAAGAAGAATGTTTAGAAGAATTCTTCCAAAATTATACCGCGTGAATTCATTTATATGACATTCTAAAAAAGGCAAAACCATAGAGAAGTAAAACAGAACAGGGGTTGCCGGGGGTTAGGGATGGGGGAAAAGATCTGACAGCCTTCAAGAGGAAGGAATTCTTTGGGGTTTTAGAGTTGTTCTGTATCCTGTTTATTTTGGTGGTTACAAGAATCTATCCATGTGAACTTTATTAAGCACATTTCTAACACAAACAAGATTGGAAGAAGATTAGAAGATGAAATATTTCAAGAGTAGTCACTGTAAAAACAATTAATATACTATTCACAAGTGTCATACCTATTTAATACAACAAGGACAGTGGGGTCTCTAATAAAGCCCCTGAATATCTGAGAAAACATAGTAGGCTTTCTTTTATAGCTATAGTAAGATAATTTATTATTAATTGACATATATAGTTAGTTAAATATATCTATGTACATACTTGCCATACATACTACAAGAAATTACCAGCTTTTGAAGAATTGGACATCAAGAAACATTATCTAAACATAATTGAACCTCTTTTCCTTGTATATTTGTGTTTTAAATTTACCTGTAGTAAAAATGTTGATGTTAAGTTCTACGAACTATAACACATGCATAGATTCTTGTAATCACCAAAATAAACAGGATACAGAACGACTCTAAAACCCCAAAGAATTCCTTCCTCTTGAAGGCTGTCAGATCTTTTCCCCCATCCCTAACCCCCAGCAACCCCTGTTCTGTTTTACTTCTCTATGGTTTTGCCTTTTTAAGAATGTCATATAAATGAATTCACACAGTATAATTTTTGAATCTGCCTTCTTTCACTTAGCACGATTCCTCTGAGATTCATCCATGCTGTTGCATACATCTTCTTTTGAGGATTCTCTCAGTAATACTTCACAGCCTCTCAGGCCATTAATATGAAAAACATTTATATATAAAGTGACAAACACGTGGAAAGTATAAGAGGTAAGATGTAGTTAGTTCTGTGTCACAATGCAGTTTCCTTGACTTAAATAAGATTGCCACATCAGCTAGCTTGTTTGCCATTTGTTTCTTTCTAATAAAAATGTCACATAGAAAAACAATGGTAGTTATCTGACTGCATATTGGGCCTCTGCTCAACGATTTTCAAGGCTTTCCCATTGCCTGTCAACTGAAGGCCAAACTCCTTCTCAACTAAAGTTATCGCAGAACATTTTTTTCAATCTTATCTCTACCAACTCCCTCAAGTAACCTACTTTCAACCAAACTGGGCTATTCCTTCCTCCCTGATGTTCTCAGCTTTGCAACATTATGCTGACACAGTCTTCAAGGACCTGTTCAAATGTCACCTTCTGTGAATATATGCAGTCTTTTCTAATTCCTCCTTTCTTTCCTTAAGGCTACCCCTAACTGGGTTTCATCTCCAGTTCACACACATAGCATGCTGGGGTACTCTCCTTTGGCACTACTGGTACCTTGCCTTGAGGTAAAGGATCTATGATCTTGTCTCATCACCTTCTTCTCCCATTCCCTCTACTTCTTCCCCACCACCAGCCCCAGTAGATGGTGTGCCCCTTCTGGGAAAACCCCGTCTTTCTCATCTTTGCAAGCAGAGAGCACACAGCACAGCATCTTCGATTATTATTAATGTGACACTAAAGAGGCATATTACAAATAAATGTCTGGCCCTGGAAGACATGACAGAGGAAAGACCAGACATCTGAAAACTGACTGAAAAAGAAAATATAGCAGTTGTGACTATGATGCTACTAGGAAAATATTTCGTAGTCTATTCCTGGGACAACAACCATATGACAGCAGTTTCTGAATGAAAATTTTGAAATTGTAAAAAATTGCAAACTACTGGTGTTTCATCTTCTGTTAGATAGAAACCATATACGGTTAAGATTGCAGTCTCTCTAGAGGCCACACATGCCATCTTAATGAAATAAAACCGTTTTCCTTGCTAAAGTGACTCATGGAAGCTGGTTCACCCAAGGATCAGAAAGACGGGTTACACTTTAGATTCTGAAACACCACTTAGCAGCTGGTTACCTATAACACAGTGAGTCATCATCATCTCACGATCCTGCTTGTGATTGGACCTCCCCAACTGGTTCACAAACACTGTGCAGGTAGGACTCACATCCTAGGCTTCGTTTCATCTTGGGTGGTGTCCATTGATTCCCTCCTTGTCCCCACCTCCTCCTACCATGTCCATCACCCACATGTACACACTTCACAGAAGAGATACACCGAATCTCAAAACCACCCCAACTCTTCAGGCATTTGAGCATCTGAAGTAGAGTCCCAATCATTTCCCCATTTCCTAAAGTTACAGTCAGCCCCACAAGGGTGGTGCATGCTTCCTCCAGCTCCTCCTCTCTGTCAGGTTCAAGATTTTGGCAATTTTTAGCTTGGCACTTGTAAAAGGATGGCAACAGTCCTCTCACAAAACCAACAGTAAGGCCAGGCTTGGTAGTTCACATCTGTAATCCTAGCACTATGGGAGGCCAAGGCAGGAGGATCACTTGAGGCCAGGTGTCCAAGACCAGCCTGGGCAACAGAGTGAGACCCCATCTCTACAGAAAAACTAAAAATTAGCTGGACATGGTGGTGCATGCCTGTAGTCCCAGCTACTTGAGAGGCTGAGGTGGGAGGATCATTTGAACCCAGGAGTTCAAGGCTGCAGTGAGTCATGATAGCACCACTGCATTCCAGCCTAGGCAACACAGAGAAACCCTATCTCTAACATTAATTAATTAATTAATTAATTAAAGCAGCAATAGTCAGGGGGACCAAAGAACAAGGTTCTCATTCCAGTTCCACCTCTCTCCAGACATATGGCCTCGTGGAAGTCTCCAGACTGCTCTGGGCTTTGGCTTCCTTATCTGTAAACTGACAGGTTGTATTAGATGTATCAGATATCTTTGCCACATCCCAGTTCTGATATATTGTTGTTCTAACCTTGGTGCACTCTCACATCCCTAAGGGGCAGTTCGAGTCTATCTTTGGACTTGCTCTTCATCCCTGCCTGGTTTCCTCTCTAGACAAAGCTCCGTCCAAAGAGTATGCTCTGGGCTTTTTTTTTCTCTTATCTGGCCTTTGCTTGAAATAGGCAAACAGGTATGCTCTATTTGGATAGCCCCACAGAGAAATCTTTAGAGTAGATAATAGGACAGAAAGAAAAATTCTGTTTCATTTTGTCCGGTTTCTAATGATTTCCAACTTAGAAAATTGATGACACGATGGAAGTCTCATCAATATTGTACACGCATAGCTCTCGGGAACTGCAGATTCCAGTGTTCACGGACCTTCAATATCTCAGCTGTTAATAGATACTAAAAATTATTAGATCTTGAATGTACATTCAACTGTTCACATAGCTGGGGCTCTCATGAATAACTACTCTCTCTAGCACTCAAGTCCTTCCCTGGGGGTGAATGAGCCACTGGGGAGGATTCATTCACTCCCAAAGGAGCTTCTGGGGAGCTGTTTCGTCGGCTGCCATACTCATGCCCCCATGAGGGAGCGCCAGGCCCCTTTCCTAGCATCCCCTGTGAGGAAGTCAGAGTTCCTGGAGTCTGAGAGAGTGGGGGCCGGTGGTGCACAGGCACATAAGCCAGTCAAACGGCCATGGACAACAAGAGGCGTTTTCTCTCCATACCTCAAACCTTCAAGCCTCACCCACCCAAGAAAGAGTTCCTACTTTTTGATATACCACAGAGTGGCTTGACCTTGGCCAAATCACTTACTCTCCCTGGACTCAGAATTTTTCAATAAATGTATAATAATTGTAAGCTCAACCACAAGTGTCCATAATCAGAATGTTGAGAAGAAAGTCATATGCTAAATCTTCTGTTTCTCTTTCTCTCCGAGGACCTTTGAAAAATCCATCCTCAGTAGTTATAGCGCAAAGTGCTGCATCTTCAGACTTCTACAATCCTTTAAAATAAATGAAAGAAAGGGTTCTGATGACACACAAACCTTCATAGAAGTGTAGCTATTTTGGTTAAGGAAGGCATACTCTATGCCAAATGCTGTCAGTATGCTATCTCATTTGCTTCTCGAAAAAGCTGCCACAATACTGTAAATTTGAGTATTGTAGATATGAGGAACATCTCTAAAAGTAATAATAGTAATGGCTAACATTTGTTGAGTATTTACTCAATTACTGCTATAATTTGAATGTATGTTTCTCCCAAATTCATGGGTTAGAACCTAAGACCCAATGCGATGGTATTAAGCGGCCTTTAGGAAGTGATTGAGTCATGAACACTTGACTGTCACGAATGGATTTGGTGCTGTTAAAAAAGAAGGGGGCACTTGAGGTATCTTACGTGAGGATGCCCCAAGGAGGTGCCATCGATGGGACAGACCCTCACCAGACACTGAATCTACTGGTGCCGTGGTCTTGGACCTCACAGCCTCCAGAGCTGTGCAAAATAAATTCCTACTGTTTATAAATTACTCATTTTGTGGTATTTTGTTATAGCAGCCTGAAAGGACCGAGACAATTACTAAGTGGTTGAATGCATTAAATCATTTAATCCTGACAACAGACCTATAAGGTGAATTGGTTCTATTATTATCCCCTTTTATAGATGAGAAATCTGAGCACAGAGAAGCTAAGTAATTTGCTGAAATTCCATAGCTAGCAAGCCTTCTGAGTGGTCCAGATCCAGGGCCTATCCTCTTAACCACTAAGCTCCATCTGATCAGTGAGGCGAAGAGAAAGGCTGGCAGATTCAGCAAATACAAATACAAGATATCCAATTAAATTTGCGTTTCAGATAAAAACAATAGATAATTTTAAATACAAGAATCTCCAATGTAACATTTGGAAAACACAGGCTGAGAAAATTATCTGTTGTTTATCCAAAATTAAAGTTTGTTGGACAGCCTATATATATTTTTACTTTTTTTTTTTGAGACAGGGTCTTACTCTGTTGCCCAGACTGGACTGGAGTGCAGTGGTGTGA
The DNA here is from genome assembly GCF_009764315.1 of Trachypithecus francoisi. Lineage (NCBI taxonomy): Eukaryota > Metazoa > Chordata > Mammalia > Primates > Cercopithecidae > Trachypithecus > Trachypithecus francoisi. The sequence goes on along the minus strand of NW_022681454.1, from coordinate 163,308,935 downwards.
TCATAGCTCACTGTAGTCTTGAACTCTTGGGCTCAAGTGATCATCCTATCTAAGCCTCCCTAGTAGCTGGGACTGCAGGTGCACACCACCAAGCCTGGCTATTTCTAAAAACAATTATTTGTAGAGACAGGATACTGCCATGTTGCCCAGGCTGATCTTGAACTCCTGGGCTCAAGCAATTGGTTCCACCTTAGCCTCCCAAAGTGCTGGGATTATAAGCATGAGCCTGCCGGGCCAGCAATGTTTTCTAAGTATTTAAAGATCCCAGTTAGGAATAGGACTGAGCGTAGGGTAAGGAGAAAATGCAGAATGGCAATAGATAATCGTTAGCAAGGGGATTCTTAACCCCCTAATTCCCCTGTAACAAATGGGCCACAGTCCCACCATGAACAGGAAGATGACATTTATGTTTCTGCTCATAGGACATGTTTGAATATTTACTCAAAACACACTTAGGTTCTAGGACCACTATGGTAAACTGCTGGAATTTTTTACAAGTCCTCTGTCTTAGAACATTTTGGTGGCTGCCCTTTTAATATTAAGTGATGTCTGTGATTCAGATAAGTTTGTCTGTATTCCCATAAGTCTTGACATCACAGAAATGAATCAGCAGAAAACCGCCATCTTTAACACATTTCCTATTCACTGACAATTATCCTGGATATAGTGCTCGGTGTACAACGACAAAATCTTTCTCTCCCTTCTTAGGACAAAACATTTTATGGGAAGAAGAGAATCTTGGCAGAATCCCATTGTTCAAAATGAAGATAACAGTGTACAGATTTGGCCCATTGCAGGAAAAGAAGCATTTCACCCAGAGGCCTGATGCTTTAACCCACAGTTGGACTTGCCAGTTGAGGAGAATCACATTTAGTGAGCCTTCCTCTGCAGCGGGATTCAACTCCTGGCTCCCCCACTTAATAGCTCTGTGATCTTCTGTAAGGTATTTAACCCTTCTGTTTTCTTGTCTCTAAAATAAAAACAGTAATAGAAGCTACCTTGCAGCTTTGGAAGGAATTAATGATCTAGTCCATGTACCGTGCTTTAAGCACAGTGCCTGGCCTGTATAAACACTCAATGAATGTCACTACTGTTATTATGATTGGTCATTTGACTCCCACCAATGTGCCCTCTCACTAGCCCCTTTGTAGAAAAACATACTCTGCCCTTGGGTCAGGTCCCTTTAGATAATTGAACTGCATTCATTTTCAGAGTGACCAGGAGGGTTGGCAAGAGCAGTTGTCATATAACTGGATTCATGGTATGTAAATATGTCTATAATTAGACTGCAGTGTTCTTAAGAAAGGAGTTCTCAAGTCATAGTTTGTGTATATCTTTTAAAAAATCTGATTTGCACACATATTTAAACATTTACGACCTTATAGACTATTGAAAGAAACAGTATTTTTTAAAGAAAAGCTTATTTGTTCATGAGGCGGTTTGTTAGTAAGTATTTAGCAAACAGATTTAGTATGAAAGTAGTCTTCATCTCCTTGTCCCTTAATTAAATATTTACACTTTTCCAAACTAGTTAAATGAGATTTAAAATTGGATCTTAAGGCAAAAACAACTCACTGCCTTTAATATCACTATTTAAAATGCTAATTACATTGCAGATAAAAAGAATTAAAACTTTTGTAGCTTAAAAATAAATGGAATTCCAGAGTCAATATCATATAAATAGGTGCCCATCTGGTCAACCTTAGGATTGCCAAGTTTCTTCTCTCTCAATTGTTTCCTTGTTAACAAGAGTTTAAACAGCTCCCTCTTGTGGTCTAAAAAGCCATTGGCAGTGGCTTTTTAGAGTTAGGTTAACTTATCTGTCGTTCTATTTGCTGCAGATTTATTTACTGCATTATATATTGTGTATTTGCTACAGCAGTAGAGGAGAAGAACAGTAACAGAGGACAGGGATGAATGTAGTTGCCTGTGGGGTTAATATGGACACAGCTCTAATGTTTCATTCAAAGTGTCACTCTGGGACGGTGTTTACGCTGCTTGTCATTCGGGAACTGTATTTCTTAAAATGAAAGAATGAGCTTTGGCCAGAGCAGCTTATTAAGTGAATGTTTGCCTGCCTTGATTGGCTGAGCTGCAAAATGCTCAGAAATCCTGATACCCAATCTACTTATTTTCAGCTGAAAAGCTTCAGATCCGAAAAGGTGTAAATGAAAAGTCCCCTTCATTGACATCTCATTTACATGTTCAGGTAAACTTTGTCATAGCTCCTGAGACTCTGCTTTCATTCGCTCATTTTCGGAGCAGCCATTACATACATGACACTGTGCTAGACGCTGCAGACACAACAGCAAACAAAAAGACCCAGCCCCACGGTGTCCATAGTCTAGTGGGAAGACGAGCATTAGACAGTTACTCTAACAGTTGTGTTGGTAAATGCAATAAGTGTTGGTGTTAGGTGTGTCAATCACTGCCAATGAAAATAACAGGAAGATTTAACATAGACAAGAACATCGGAGGTGGCCTCTCTGAGAAATGACAGAGCAGGAATTTGCCAGGTCAAGCGAGAGTGGGAAAGTAAGTAGAAAAACATCACATATACCAACGTTGAGGACAAGGAAAAGCTTGACTCTAAGAGGAACTGGAAGAACAAAATGGAGCTGCAGAGGTGCCCGGAGAGGGCAGGGGATGGTGTCAGGCACAAGCCAGTTCACACAGCCAGTTCACATGGCCTTGCAGACCACGTGCAGGCTGTGAGCACTATCCTAAATGCACTGGGAACTCATGACATGTTTCAAGTATGTGACTAACTAGTATAATCTGCTTTGTTGTAACAGTCCCACCAGCCACATAAGTAGACAGGAGGAGAGAGAAGCAGGAACAAAAGTGAGGACATGAATCAAAAGACAAAGCAGCCTTCAAGCAGGAATTACTGCCCGTGGAGGGAGCGAGACTTTAGATAGATTTTGAAGATGACATTGGCAGGATTTGGTCATGAGATAAAAGAAGGGGTGAGGGAAAAGAAGGTTTAAAGATGAATTCCAACACAGCAAAGACCATGAACTATCTTTGACGACAGACAAAAGAATATGGATCAATCTCACAATTGATGTTTAATTAAGAAGCCAGGCAAGACCAGGAGTGGTGGCTCACATCTGTAATCCAAGCACTTTGGGAGGCAAGACAGGCAGATCACTTGAGCCCAGGAGTTCAAGACCAGCCTGGGCAACATGGCAAAACCCCATCTTTACAAAAAACACAAAAGATGAGTCAGGCATGGTGGTGCACACCTGTAATCCCAGCTACTCAGGAGGCTGAGGTGGGAGGATCGCTTGAGCCTGGGAGGCGGATGCTGCCAGTGAGCAGTGATTGCACTGCTGCACCCTGGCCTGGGTGACAGAGTGAGACCCTGTCTCAAAAAAAAAAAAAAAAAATCGTAGAGGAATGCATCCTGTAGTTTCCACTGTCTCCCTTCTGAGAAGTTGCCAGGTTCTCTTTTACACAAGTCTACCTTCCAAAATCACAGCAAGGAGAACAAACATGAAAAAATCAAGGCTTAAGGTTTGAGTAGTAAGAGACAACCAACCAATTAAGAAATTTATGTTTAGTACCTTGGTTGTTCAAGGAACTGCTTAAGCTCTGAGCAGGAGAGAAAGGGAATGTACGTTTCTAAGCATTCTATTCAAAGTAACATAACCTGAGAATTCTGACCAACAGATTAAGAGAAGTAAAAAATCAGAATTCATATATTTTTTTCCATAGAGATGCTTAATGTGAATATATGTTGAAAAAACCTATGCCACACAAAACCATAAAAAATATTACTTTGAATTTCTTGCTTATTTCATGCCCATTGTATCACAAAGTTTTCAGTCACTGGTATGAAATCAAAATAGATTTTCTGGCCCCAAAGCAGAAAGCATGTTCTGGTTAGGAAAAGAAACACCAGCCTCTAAAATTGTCTGAGAGTTAGAATGAGTTCGAATAAGGAGCCTACGCCTTTCAGCCGAGAAAAACCACATTTGAATGTGGGAGATCATCTGAGGACATTATTGGAGAATTTCCCATAGAATCATCTGACACAAAGCGGGGAAGAAAACATAATTTCCATATGAAACAGGAAACAAAATATGAGGAAGAGAACCAAGAGTTAAGAGTGCACTTAGGTGGCTTAATTTGGTAATTCATTTCAAAGATAGACAAAAGGAAAGTGTTTAAACAGAATTGCTTTATTTGTTCTGACAGCTCCCAGCCTGAATCAGAAATCTTTACCATCTCAATCCCATAAAGGGGAAAAAGTTCTTTTCTTTAGGGCAAGAAACAAATGTTTTCCCATGTGCTTTAGATGGGGTATTGAGTTGACCACTTCAGATTTTGGTACCTTTGTCTCATTCTTCATAATTAGACTTCAGAAAGAAAAGAAAAGCAAGACTGAATCCCCAAAGAGAAGATAGAAAGATTCCCCAAGTCCGAGAGAGAGAGATAAAATCATGACCCCATTTTACTTATAGCATTTAACATCACAAGCTGTTGTGCAATTGCTAGTTTCCAAGCAGAATCCCAGAAGAGCAGATGTGAGATGGAGCGGACACAGTGGTGAGCCTCCCTTTCAGGAAGGCAGGCCCTCAGCTGCTGGGGGCGCTGGCAGCACTCTGGGAATCACTTTCCATCTAAAAGCGCCAAATCACTCAAGGTCACCCCCTCCTTCTGGGGGCAGCCTGTGTCCACTGACTGGTGAAAGTGTGGTATCAAAGTCCAGCCCCTGCCACTTGAGAAAATTCAAAAAGGGTTTCAGTTTCAGCATTCTCCATAGGGTCAGCTGAGGCCTTTGCCAAGTTCATCATTACCACCCAACTTTTGCACTTTCTTGCTTCCTTTCCTGCATATCCACAGGTGTAAATCCAAAGAATGCTCTTGATAAACTTCCTGCCTACTGGCCTCCATCTCAGAGTCCACTTTCCAGGAACATTACCTGAGACACTACCGAACTGCAGTGCTTTGTTTGTTTTCCTAAATGCAGAGGAGAGGGCTGAGTGCAGTGAGTGACTCACGCCTATAATCCCAGCACTTTGTGAGGCTGAGGTGGGTGGATCACTCCAGGTCAGAAATTTGAGACCAGCCTGGCCAACATGGTGAAACCCTGTCTCTACTAAAATATAAAAATTAGTTGGGTGTGGTGGCAAGCACCTGTAATTCTAGCTACTAGGGAGGCTGAGGCAGGAGAATTGCTTGAACCCAGGAGGCGGAGGTTGCAGTGAGCCAAGATCGCGCCACTGCGCTCCAGCCTGGGGGACAGAGCAAGAGTCCATCTCAAAATATATAAATAAATAAATAAATAAATAAATAAATAAAAATATAGAGGTGAGGAATGGGAGAGTCTCAGTTCTGACTCCTAATCATCGTTTATCTTTCTTTTCTTTGGGGAATTTGAAGGGGTGAAATTACAAAAGGTTCCAGTTAACAACATTCAGAATCAATCTCAAGTGATTACAAACCAAGGGAATCCTCAGGCAGGCTATAAATTAATCTCTAAAAAAATAAGGAATTCAAGAATATGATGCTGCCAACCTTCCTGAAATTCTCTCTTTCTCTGGGCACTGAAATCTTCTGGCTCTCCTCCAACCTCTATGACCCTCCATTTCCTTGTGCCTTTTATTGTATTTATTAATGCGTAGTGAACAGTTGAAATGTATGCAGAAATTGGTGAAAACATTAACTGTGATATAGAGCTATTAAAATTTTTCTTTCTTCCACATTTCTACAATGATGAAAATAAAAGAAGATGTAAGTAAAGCATTCACTTAACAAACAGCTATATAGTGAACACATTCTACATACCATAGATGGTTTAGAGCTGGAGAAAGAAAAAATGATAACAGACATTCCTGCCTTTAAGAAGCTTAACCTCTGGTGCAGAGTCTCAACCCTATCATATCCAACACTTATTTTTAAAACAAACACTTTGTAATGCCTCCATTACAATTTTGATATAAAATTCATAGGTATTACATAAAAATTTAAAAAACCAATATAGTGCCCTAATTCTAGCATAAAACACAAAAAGAAAGCAAATTTGCTCCCGTGACCTGTTTCTACTCCTAACACTCAGACACCAAATGGGTGGGCTTTTTCCACACCAACAATCAATTCTCCAACTCTCCCCATAAGTGCCCGATGGGTTCTTCTTGTTTGCTGCACAGACAAAACCACGTCACTGAAACTATGGGATTTCAGTAAAGAAAGAATTTAATGAACTCAGGGCCAATCATGTGGGAGAATGGGAGTTATGATTCAATCTGTCTCCCCAAGGCCCATAGGTTAGGGTGGGCAGGGAACTAGGGAATGAGTGCTGCTGATTGGTTCAAGATGCAGTTGCAGGGGTGTGGAAAACAGTCCTTGTATGCTGAGTCCACCTCTGGGGGCTGCAGGACCAGTTGAGTCATGAGTCATGAGTCTGGGTAGGGTCAGTCTGAAAAACACCTCCAAAGACCAATCTAATGTTTATCTATAGGAACAATTGAGGAAAGTCACAAATCTTGTGACTTTGTAATGCCCCCAGTTACAATTTTGATATAAAATTCATAGGCAATATAATTACCTAAAATTCTAAAAACCAGTATAATGCCCTAATACTAGTATAAAATATAAACAAAAAGAATGTTACTATGATCTACAATATGACTCCTGAGTAGTAAGGATTATAGAAAGTATGCCCACATTTTAGCAGAATTCAAGCCCCTTCCATAATCTTAACCTTGTGGCTTTTCATTACTTTTACAAAAGCAGTCCCTGAACAATGTCTACCCAAACTACCTAGAGTAGGTGCAGATCTCATAGGTTAAGAACAGCATCCCACAAGACTGACCTGACTTCAAATGCCAATCACAAGTCTAGGCCATCCATACTTCTGACTGACTGGCTATAAAACGGGGATTCCCACAATGCTCTCCTCAGGTTCAATAATTTGCTAGAAGGGCTTGGAAAACACATTACTTACATTAACTAGTTTATTATAAACAGCATTATAAAGAATACATATGAACAGCCGGATGAAGAACCTTGGCCTCCACAACCCTCCTTATCATAACTCACGCATTTCCTTCTACTGACTTCACATCTTTAGACAAAGCTTTAACTCTTCCAACAAATCGCCAATCAGAAAATCTTTGAATCCACTTATGACCTGTAAACAATCTCTCCTTCAAGATATTCTGCCTCTTTAGGCTGAACCAATGTACACCTTCCATGTATTGAGTTACGATTTTACCTGCAATTCCTGTCTCCCTAAAATGTACAAAACCAAACTATAATCCAATTGCCTTGGGCAGACTTTCTCAGAACCTCTTGAGACTGCTCCCTGGGCCATGGTCACTCATCATATTGGCTCAGAATAAACCTCTTTATAATATTTTAAGAGTCTGATCTTTCCATTAACAACTGTATTTGGATATAAGGCCTTTAAAGAGGTAATTACATTAAAATGGGTTGGTAAGGGTGGGCCACAATCCTATATTACTGTTCTTATAAGAAGAGGAGATTAAGTTCAGGTGTAGTGGCTCATGCCTGTAATCTCAGCACTTTGGGAGGTTGAGTGGCTGGATCACTTGAAGTCAGGAGTTCAAGACCAGCCTGGCCAGTATGGTGAAACCCCATTTCTACTAAATATATAAAAATTAGCCAGGCAAGGTGGCGTACTCCTGTAATCCCAGCCACTTGGGAGGCTGAGGCAGGAGAATTGCTCAAACCCAGGAGGTGGAGGCTGCAGTGAGCCAAGGTTGTGCCACTGCACTCCAGCCTCAGTGACAGAGTGAGACTCTGTCCCAATGAAGAAGAAGAAGAAGAAGAAAAGAAGAGAAGAAGAAGAAGAAGGAGAAGGAGAAGGAGAAGGAGAAGGAGAAGGAGAAGGAGAGATTAAGACACAGAAAACACAGACAGAACGATGACTATGTGAGGACATGATGAGAATGTAACATCTGCAAGCCAAAGAGAAAGGCCTCAAAAGAAACCAAACCTGCTAATGACTAGTTCTTGGACTTCTAGCCTCTAAAATTGTGAGAGAATAAATTTCTGCTGCTTAAGCCACTCAGTCTGTAGTACTTTGTTATGGCAACCCTAGCCAAATAACATACACTCTGAGATGAGTGTTGGGAGGTCCCAGCAGCTCTGGATCTACTGATCAGGACTGTTAAATCTGAAAAGAAAAGGACTGAGAAGGAGCACTTGAGGGGAAGGAGAGGAGTAGGAGGGTGAATAGCCTTTGTGGTTAAGGAATTGCATGGCCTGCTCATTTAATTTAGCGTTGTGTTCAACATTTGAAAAAGCAAAGCACAATCCCTATAGAGTAGTCACTGTTAACAATAATGTCTGTGTTGAGGCAGTAAAAGAGAGCAATTGTGAGCAAAAACCCAATTCCTAATTGCATTCTCAAAATGTAGTGTATAAAAATATACAAAAGAAATTATGCAAGTAAATGTCTAATATTTGCATGGTTAGCAAAAGATTGCTTCCAACAAAATGAGAGTAGCGGTGGGGAATGAGGTACACTTATTGTATAAATTAATAAGAATCCATCTGTTAGGACTTTTTTTTTTTTTTTTTTTGAGACAGAGTGTTGCTCTGTCGCCCAGGCTGGAGTGCAGTGGCGCAATCTCAGGTCACTGCAACCTCCACTTCCTGGGTCCAGGTGATTCTCCTGCCTCAGTCTCCAGAGTAGCTGGGATTATAGGCATCTGCCACCATACCTGGCTAATTTTTTTGTATTTTAAGTCGAGATGGGGTTTCACCAGGTTGGCCAGGCTGGTTTTGAACTTCTGACCTTAGATAATCCACCTGCCTCGGCCTCCCAAAGTGCTGGGCTTATAGGCGTGTGTAAAGACATTTTTAATTTCTGTCTTCTGTTCTACCACATGTTCATTTTGATGCATTAGTCTGATGTTACTCCAGCCCATTAGACTGTCACTGCATTCTGCATATTTTCACCATCACTGCTGGTTCACAATATATCTGAGTTTAACAATTAAAAGCTTTCTTTCTTGCAATCAGCTTTGGTGCAATTCCTCATTCCTTGTGACAGTACTATTGACATGATAGCCATGTTTACCCTGGTATGTAAAAAATCCATGCCAGCCACATGCCAAACGGAGGAATTAAGAAGTGAGTGGAGTATCCCTTCTCGCTGTTGAAATTGTATATGAGCAAGCAGGATGTGAGTACTACATGAGCTGAAAGAAGAAAATATTTGCTCCATTGTTCTAATTTCGTACAGTAGCAAGTAAATATTTATTAAGCTTTTATTATGTTCTGGTTTCTCCCAAACACTGCAGAAATACCAAAGAAATGATCACCTATTTGCAAAGATGAGACTAGTACATATGAAGTAATTGTTTAGAGCAATTGAGTGCTAAACTTAAAGATGCTGACCATAGGTCTGCCATGACTGTGGCAATCCATCCTTCAGCACTAAGAGTCAGCCCATCCATTCACCAAGGAGCCTATGAGAGAAGCATGGCCAGGTCTCTTCACGCTTATCTAACATTGAGATGGCACCTGCTCAAGTATGTTACATCATCAGCAAGCAGAGGGGCTTCAATCCTTGCTCCAGGGCTATCTTGGCTTTCCTGAGGATATCCGTGTTAGCATTTTCCACGATTTTATTAATGAGTAATGTCGCACATGGAGAGCAAGAGAGGTAGCTTTGAGACAGTATCCACAAGAAAGAATTCCAAACCCCAATTAGAGTGGCAAGAAGTAAATAACTCCCCAGCCTGGTTTCTGGTTTCCATGGATGAGACCAAAATATGTTTAAAACCCAGACATTCAGGAAACAATTTTGCAGACAAGGAAGGAGGGGAAAAAAACAGCTAGCAAGAAAAGAGATGCAAGCAAGAGGCCCAAGGAGACTTCCTGAGAGTCAATAGAGTTAATGAGATCTCTTGTATGTGTATGACTAGACTTGCTAGCTTTTGCATACCGATAGGCCCTGTCAGATTATAACTCAGGTTAAACATATTTCTATTATTCCTCTTACAATACAGTGCTTTGGTCCCATGAAGAGTCCCCCTTAAGTATTTTTGAGAGTCCTAGGGGATGGCTCCTATGTGCACAAAACAGGCCTCTCACGTTCTTCCATTTCACTTACTCATGGGCACTAGTTGCCTTACCAACAGTGTTGGTGCTGGTCTCTGTCTCTCCATGAAATCTGCAGTTTCCTGACGTTCCCAAAAAGAGAAACCCTGGAGGTTCTAAAACCTGGGGTCCCCACTGCACCAAAGTCATGTCATATTCCTCAAGGTAACAGGCAGAACGTTTTCATGCTGCTCATAAAGAAGTACCCAAGACTGGGAAGAAAAAGAGGTTTAATTGGACTTACAGTTCCACATGGCGGGGCAGGCCTCAGAATCATGGCAGGAGGAGAAAGGCACTTCTTACACGGTGGCAGCAAGAGAAAATGAGGAAGAAGCAAAAGTGGAAATCCCTGATAAATCCATCAGATCTTGTGAGACTTATTCAGTATCACCAGAATAGCATGGGAAAGAACAGCCCCCATGATTCAATTACCTCCCGCTAGATGCCTCAAACAACATGCGGCAATTCTGGGAGATACAATTCAAGTTAAGATTTGAGTGGGGACACAACCAAACCGTATCAACGTTCTTTTCCTTTCTCTGGGTCATACCTTTTCTATTAGGAATAAACACAGTGCTCCCATGTCCCTGGGTCTCACAGAGTCCTTTCTGCAGCCCTTCTGCTTACCTGACTCAGAAAGGAGTTCTTTCAAGAGGGCTCTCCTGGAGAAACACTTAGGAGTCTTAGTAGCTGGTGCTTACATAGCACATATGCGCCATGTGTATGCTAAGTAGATTACACAAATTAACTCAAAACACCCCTGAGAAGCATTGAACTACTAACATCCCCATTTTACAAATGAAATTTGGGTACAGGAGATTAAGTAACTTGTCTGAAGTTGCCACCAGCTACGATGTGGTAGAACTGGGACCTGACCCCATGCCCTCTGGCTGTAGAATCTGTGCACTGAAACGCTACTGCTTAACAAATATCAATTCATTCCTTGCCATTCCTATTTTTCCCTCAGACTCTCCTCCCTCCACCAACAACATATACACAGAAACCACTCTCCTCCAGTCAAATACCCAATAAGAATAAATTTCTTGGTGTACTGTTTCTAGCTTAGACCTTTACTACACAGGCATCTTCCAAAGTTTATTTTTCCTAGCAATGTTTTTGTTTTTTGTTTTTTGTTTTTCAGAGACAGAGCATCACTCTGTCATTCAGGCTGGAGTGTAGTGGTGCAGTCATAGCTCACTGCAGCCTCAAACTCCCGGGCTCAAGTGATCCTCTCGCCTCAGTCTCCTGAGTAGCTGGGACTACAGAGACACACCATTATGCCAGGCTAATTTTTAAAATTTTTGTAGCGATGGGAGTCTCACTTTGCTCTCCAGGCTGATCTCAAACTTCTGGACTATTCTCCCATTTCAGCCTTCCAAAGTGCTGGGATTACAGGTGTGAGCCACTGTGCCAACCTCAATGCAATTTAAAAACAATTCCGTCAACCCCCAAACATCATGCATTCAGCCATTAACACTCGCTTATAACTTGATTTATATGTCAGATTTCCTAGCTGTTCTCAGCGCTAGTTATCATAAAAGAACAGAAAAGTCCAAAATAGGGGCCACTATGCAGAATGTACAAACTATGGCAGGACTCTACAGTGGGGACTGATGGGAGGCAGTGGGAAGCAGCAACAAGGCACAGAGGAGGGGAAAGGCAGACAGGTGACAAAACAAACATCCCAGTTTGTTTTCTACATGTGGCCAAGGGAGCAGTTGCTGTTATGATGCTATAGCCAAACCTGATTTTTTATTACCCCAAGTCCCTGGGGGTTAAAAATAAACAAGTCTGGCTGGGCACGGTGGCTCACGCCTGTAATCCCAGCACTTTGGGAGGCTGACAGGGGTGGATCATGAGATCAGGAGTTCAAGACCAGCCTGGCCAAGATGGTGAAACCCCATCTCTACTAAAAATACAAAAATTAATCAGGTGCAGTGGCACACACCTGTAATCCCAGCTACTCAGGAGGCAGGAGAATCACTTGAACTCAGGAGGTAGAGGTAGAAGCGAGCTGAGATCGCACCACTGCACTCCAGCCTGGGCAACAGAGCAAGACTCCGTCTCAAAAAAAAAAAAAAAACCAGAAAAAAAAATAAAGAAAACAAGTCTACTTGATTCCTATCTTCCCCAGCCATCAAAATGCATCTCTCTCTTCCTAAGACAATTCCAAGGAATGCTTAAGTGAGAGTTCATAATTTCACATGTAATATTTTGCAAGCACCAGTCCAAAAGGATCTCAGGTGCAGCTTCTATAAATGGTAAACTCTCAAGGCTTGCCAGCTGGAGGTGTGACCTGTAAGCAAACTGGTTATAAGAGCAATTCATTCTGTGAAAGATACTGTGCAATGACTTCTCTGAAAATATCCGACAGTATAAAAGGGCTCCTGTTTGTGCAGAAGCGCAACTGACAATTGCATCCCAATAGAAACATTAAAAACAATCTAATAGAGATTCGAAAGAATCAGAACTCTCCTGAGAGCCTGGTGAATCCAGGTGCATGCTCTCAGCTTGTGCTGTGGGGCCCAAGAAGAAAACCTGGGCAGTAATTCAGGTTGGCAGTTTTGCAGGGGGAGGTGAGAGGCCCCTAGAGGGAGAGAAGCAGAGACGATGACCCACAGAAGCATCCACATCTGTGCAACAATCAAAACAGTTGGATGGGGTTGGCTGCAGTGGCTCACACCTGTCATCCCAACACTTTGAGAAGCCAAGGCAGGAGGATCACATGAGGCCAAGAGTTCGAGACCAGCCTGGCCAACATGGCAAAACCTTGTCTCTACTAAAAATATAAAAAGTAGCTGGATGTGGTGGCATGTGCCTGTAATCACAGCTACTTGAGCTAACCAAGGCTGAGGCATGAGAATTGTTTGAACCCAGGAGATGGAGGTTGCAGTGAGGCAAGATCACACCACTGTACTCCAGCCTGGGCAGCAGAGAAAGACTCTGTCTCAAAAACCAAAACAAAAAAGAAGTTGGATGGGAGCGAGCTGATGGCTATGTGGCAGGATCCCCTTTCTGCCAGGAGCAGGTCATCATTTCATGACCTCTGCTTCCCTTTACTGGCTTGTATTCCTCTCCCTACAAACATTTCTACCTCTGCCTGGCATTGCAGGCATTCCCGCCTGCTGTCCACCAGGCCAGGATTGACAGACACTAAATCAACCTCATGACACCATGACATTAACCGTGGGGCTCCTGAGATGAAATCGGGAGACAACTTTGTTTTCTCACTTGGCCATTTGAATCCTTCTTTTGGGCTGGTTCTTCCTCTACTGTTCAGATAAAAACTAAGATGAATCACTTAGCTCTTAGTCACTCTCAAATAACAAAAAGTGTTCCGATGATGTCATCATTAAAAATTAGTCTCGGTTCAGTGATGAATATGTCCAGTCCAATGCAATAAGTAAAACTGCAATCTTCATTAAAAGTTAAAGTCTTCCCTCTCAGCTAAGGCCTGCATAGGAACAGGAAGCCTGTGGCTTCTCTCTCATTTCTGGCTTTCCACTCCCACAACTGGACACCCCCTCACTTAGGTGCTTCTGGTTCCCAGGGACTGAATTCTCCAAAAATCCTCTTCAGCCGTTCTAATTGATACCAGACACTTTGATGCCTTTCATGTAGGCAATGAAGTAAGAGTTGAAAAACTGGCTTTGACCCCCTAAATCATTGACTCACTCAACCAATTCATTAAAATATCCATTTCACTTTTTGGTTTAATAATTATTTATTAAATATCTGCTGTATGCTGAACACTATGCTAGATACTGCAAGAAGACACACTCTCTACCATCCAAAAAATTTCCCTGTGGTTCAGATGAGAAAAGATGTACACAATTAGACCCCAATACCATGTATACTGAGGGCCCTGTTGTTAGTGAGGACAGTAAGTGTTAACAATAAATCCGCAAAGGAAATTGTCCTTTCCACTGGCGAGTATTAGAGATGACTTTACGAAGAAGTAGGATTTGGGTTTTGTTTTGTTTTGTTGAGACGGTGTCTTGCTCTGTCACCCAGGCTGGAGTGCAGTGGCTCGATCTCGGCTCACTGCAACCTCCACCTCCAGGATTCAAGCGATTCTCCTGACTCAGCCTCCTGAGTAGCTGAGATTACAGGCACCCACCTGGCTAATTTTTGTATTTATAGTTGAGATGGGGTTTTGCCCTGTTGGCTGGACTGGTCTCGAACTCCTGACTTCAGGTGATCCGCCCACCTTGGCCTCCCAAAGTAGGTTACAGAGGTGAGCAACTGCACCTGGCGTGGAAGTGGGATTTGCACTTGAATCTTAAAGGCTGTTCAACAATAGCTCAATCGATGTTTTACATGCATATTATTACTTAATCTCCGTAACAACCTTATGAGGTAGGTACTATTATTATCTGCAGTTACAGATAAGAAAATTAAAGCATAGCAATATCAAGTAACACGTCCAAGTTCACGTAAGTGGGAAGTGAAGTATCAGAGATTCAAGTCTAGAGCACGGGAGAATTTTCCAGAATGAGAGGTAGAGGCGGAAAGTGTTATAAACCAGGAAACAAAGGGAAGAAAGATACAGAATGGTCATGGTGTGGATTAACAAAACATCCCATTCTGACATAAGGGAATAATCTCAGGAGGCCTGCTACTGCTTAACAGGTCAATGGAAGATGACTTGACGAATTAGATGAGGCAGTTTGGACTCAGTCATCTCCAAAGTGAGTAGCCATTAAGCACCTTTCACAGAAGAGCACAGTAGGTTCTGCTTCCATCTGTGTTCTCCCACCTCCCCTAGTGCTAACTGCAGGAGATTTTCTTAAACTCAGCCCTGTCTTCATTTCACCTCTTTATTTCTTTATTTTGGCAGCAGGATTTGATCTGACCACTCCTATCTGAGGAGAGTCTCTATCTGCACAGTTCATCTTTGTTACTTTCCTTTTCTGTAACTCAGATAAATAAAAAAGCCCATCAAAAGTCTCCAGTAGGGGGCTGGGCACAGCGGCTCACACCTGTAATCTCAGCACTTTGGAAGGCTGAGGCAGGTGAATCACTTGAGCCCAGGAGTTCGAGACTAGCCTGGCCAACATGGTGAAACCCAGTCTCTACTAAAAATACAAAAATTAGCCAGGCATGGTGGTGTGTCCCTGTAATCCCAGCTACTCAGAAGGCTGAGGCAGGAGAATTGTCTGAAGCCGGGAGGCAGAGGTTGCAGTGAGCCGAGGTTGATAGCACCATCACACGACAGCCTGAGCGACAGAGCGAAGACTCTGTCTCAAAAAAAAAGGCTTCCCAGTAGGGAAGCCTGCTTGAGTTTCATCTTTTAGTGTGTTTGGGGGCTGGGTGCAAAAAGGAAGACGCCTAAGAGAGGAGGAAGAGTAGTCAGTACTAACGGACAAAGGAGCTGGATGACCTGGAGGATAGAGCTGTCAAAATGGAAGAAAAATTCATTTATGTGCTCAGGAAAGACAATTGCTTATGATTTTCAGTGGGCCTTAGGAAGTGTGATCTAAACCGCCATTTTGCCACAAGGATGCCTTTTTTATGTATTTTTTAAATTGTATATTGCCTATTGCTATGTTTGTTGATTTATAGAGTGATGTCCTTATACAATGATGAAAACTAAGGGTTTTTCTTCAAAAATCAACTTCAAAGTGTTGCTCCTTCATCTTTCCTGCGTGAGCATTCCTCCTCTAAGCCAATGTCTACCCATATATGCTTTTAATCCTGAAAAATAGTCAAATGCATCACTAAGATTTGAGTGTCTAATAATTCCCCCCAACTCCGATGTATTTGAATAGAATCCCTTACTACTACTTTTTTTTTTTTTAATTAGAAAGAAACAAATAAAACAACAAACAACAAGGGCAATGAGATAGCTGGAGAGAGAATGGGTTAAAACTTCAAAACTTGAGTGTGCAGGCTGTTCCTGGGTCTGTCCCTGTCACTGTGATTCCTGCAGGGGTTCCTGTAACTTCTCCTGTGAGTGAAGTACAACAGGGAATTCTGAAAGCATTAGACATAAAATACCTGATATTTTTCCATGTGGTTTTCACCACTTCTCAGAGTAGGTACGGTCTCAAATTTGGATTATTTCTTCAGGCTTTTTTTTTTTTTAATAACTTTTGAAACCCTGTTTGTGATTTCTGAAAAGAGCAGCAAATGTTTCAAGTAAAAAAGGAAGGAAAAAAAAAAAAAAAAAAGGACATGAGATGCCAATCTAAGAGATTCACAGTGAGGTGCTGGCGAGTTCTGTAAAAGTTGTGTTCAATTCTGTTTCACCTGTGAGTTCCTGTACTGTTTTCTTTTCGTAATCACAATTATTATCCTGTAGCCACATGATAGGAAATGCTGTTATAGATGACAACAAACACAAGCAGCATCTGGGCCACAGATTAGATTATAATAAAAGCCTTTGTGCTTGGCAAGAGAAAAATAACGGGTAATACAAAACTATAATCCTATTTTTCATGCATTAGATATCTATAATGGCATATCTTGAATATAAGCTGTTGCTGTGAAACTTTAAATGTTTAAGATTTAAAAAGTGAACAATCAGAGCTTATCATTTCAAGTCTCAATTTTGTGCTTTTCCCACAAAAATATACTCTAGGTTTCCAGAAGGTTCTCTAGAATTTTTGTTAATGGACGTCCAAAAGGTACCTGAGTTACATGCCCTGGCTTTTTTTTTTTTTTTTTTTTTGGTGACAGAGTTTCATTCTTGTTGCCCAGGTTGGAATGCAGTGGCGCTATCTCGGCTCACTGCAATCTCCGTCTCCTGGGTTCAAGGTATCCTCCTGCCTCAGACTCCCCAGTTGCTGGCATCACAGGCGCGCACCACCACACCCGGCTAATTTTTGTATTTTTTTGGTAGAGACGGGGGTTTCACCATGTTGGCCAGGCTGTTCTCGAACTCCTGAAGTGATCCTCCCGTTTCGACATTCCAAAGTGCTGGGATTATAGGCGTGAGCCATCGTGGCCGGCCTCCCTGGCTTCTTATTTCACCTTTATAAATAGGCGTGGCCTATTGAAGACTGCACGGATACAACTCTGTACCAGAAAGTGTGACTGCAGAATTTACTCTTCCAGAAACTGCAATGGAGCCCTCCTGTGGCTAATGTAATCCAGCCAATTTTCCTTGATCTAAGCAGAAAATCATATAAAGAAGCAGCTGTAGCTGCTGCGATCGCCTGAGGGGAGCGAGAAAAGGCCGCGGCGACCAGGGAGAAAACGCGGAGTCGCCACTGGAGAGAAGTCAACTCCCCAGCAGCCACCGCCGGAGAGGCCCGCCCACCCATTCGCGCGTCCCCCTGCCCCGTTCACAATGCAGCCTGCTTCTGCAAAGTGGTACGATCAAAGGCACTATGTCTTCGTTGAATTTTGTGTTGAAGACATAAGGATGTTAATGTAAATTTTGAAAAATCCAAACTTACATTCAGTTGTCTTGGAGAAAGTGATAATTTTAAGCACTTAAATGAAATTGATCTTTTTTACTATATTGATCCAAATGATTCCAAGCATAGAAGAACGGACAGATCAATTTCGTGTTGTTTATGAAAGGGAGAATCTGGCCAGTCATGGCCAAAGTTAACAAAAGAAAGGGCAAAGCTGAATTGTCTTAGTGTGGACTTGAATAATTGGAAAGACTGGGAAGACAGGTCTAATTTTGATAGTTTCTCCGAGATGATGAACAACATGGGTGGTGATGAGGATGTAGATTTACCAGAAGTAGATGAAGCAAATGATGATTCACAAGACAGTGATGATGAAAAAATGCCAGATCTGGAGTAAGAAATATTGTCATCACCTGGATTTTGAGAAAGAAAATAACTTCTCTCCAAGATTTCATAATTGAGAGAATTCCTGAGTTGATAGCCCTAAAGGCAGATGCTGTATTTGCCTACTTTAACCCGTTTTTCAACCTGTTTGTTTTTTAAAAGGCTTCACTAAGGGTTTATATGTACCATTGTATGGGGCAATTTTAAGTTAGCTAAGGCAATGACCTTATGCGTGAACATTTCTCAGACTTCAGTGAAGCTGTTGAGGTCCTAGGCAACTGATGCAGCAGTTGTGATAAATAAAAACATTTCACCTAAGTCTCCTTTTCTTCATAACATAGATACTGACATGATAGGAAGCTCTCAACTTAGGTAAAGAGAACAAAATTTTAGTTTATAGGAGAGAGAATGACATTACTCCCCATATCATAGGGAGTGCACACCCCCCTGTGATATTACTCGTAATATTCAGGGAGGGAGAGGATGACATTAGTCTCCATATCGCAGGGCACGTACGTTCCTCTGTGATATTGTTCGAAACATCCGGGGGGGAGAAGATAATATTACTCCCCATATAGGAGGGGTGTACACCCCACTGTGATATTGTTGTTCATAATATTCAGGAAGGGAGAGGATGGCATTACTCTCAATATCTCAGGGGATGTACCCCTCCCCCCGTGATATTGTTCATAATATCCAGGGAGGGGGAAGACGATATTACTCCCAATATCGTAAACACCCTGTGTGTACGCCTTCTGTAACATTTTTCGTAATATCCAGTGGGAGGAGAGGATGATATAACTCCCAATATCGAAGGGGGTGTACACCCCCCTGTGATATTGTTCATAATATCCAGAGAAGGAGAGGATGATATTTCGCAGGGGGTGCCAATATCAAAAAAAGGAGAGGATGATGTTACTCTCAATGTTGCAAGGAGTGTATACTCCCTGTGATACTGTTCGAAATATCCAGGGCAGGGAGAGAATGATGTTACTCCCAATATCATAAAAACCCTGTGTGTGCAACCCCCTGCTGTATTGTTCGTAATACCCAGGGGAAGAGAGGATGATATTACTCTCAGTATTGCAGAGGGTGTACAGCCCCTTGTGACATTATCTGTAAAGAGCAGGGGAGGGTAAGATGATACTACTCCCAATATTGCAGGGTATGTACATCCCCCTGTGATATGGTTCCTAATTTCCAGGGGGATATAGGATGATATTGCTCCCAATGTCACAGGAGGTGTACACACCCATGTGATATTCTTCATAATATTAACGAGAACAGAGGATGATATAACTGCCAATATTGCAGGGAATGTACACCTTCCTGTGATATTTTTCATAATATTGAGTGGGGGGAGAGGATAAAATTATTCCCAATATCGCAGGAGGTGTACACAATACTGTGATATTGCTCGAAATATCCATGGGGGGAGAGGAGGATATTATTCTTAATATCGCAGGTAGTGAACATTCCCCTATAATATTGTTCATAATATTCAGAGTGGAAGAGGATATCACTCCCAATATCACAGGCGGGGTACATTCCCGTGTAATATTGTTCATAATATCCACAAGAGGAGACAATGATACTACTCCCAATGTGGCAGAGGGTGTACACGCGCCTGTGATATGATACACAATATCCGGGGGTGAGTGAATGATAATCCTTTCAGTATCGCAGGGGTGTACACCCCCCTGTCATATTGTTCTCAATATCCAGGGGGAAAGAGGATGATATTACTCCCAATATCCCAGGGAGTGTACACCCTCCTGTGATATTGTTTGTAATATCCAGGGGAGAGAGGATGATATTACTACAAACATCGTAAGTGGTGTACATCCCCTTGTGATATTTTTGAAATATCCAAGGGGGGATATAATTATATTACTCTCAATATCGCAGGGGTTTTACACCCCCCTGTGATATTGTTCATAATATCCAAAAGGGGAGAGGATGCTATTACACCCCATATCGCAGGGGGTGTACACCCTCCTGTGATATTGTTCATAACATCCAAGGGGGAAGAGTATAATATTACACTTAATATCACAGGGGGTGTACACCCCGTGTAATATTGCTCGTAATATCTAGGGGGAAGAGGGTGATATTACTCCCAATATCGAGTGGGGTGCGCACCCCCCTATGATATTGTTCATAATATTCAGGGTGGGAGAGGATGATGTTACTCCCAATATCGCAGGGGGTGTACACCTTCTGTGATATTGTTCGTATTATTCAGGAAGGGAGAGGATAATATTACTCCCAATATCGCCCATGGTGAACACGCCCCTGTGATATTGTTGGCATTATCCAAGGGAAGAGAGGATGATATTACTCCCAATATTGCTAGGGATGTACACCCCCGTGACATTGTTCGTAATATCCAGGGAGGAAGAGGATGATATCACTCCCAATATCCCAGGGAGTGTACAGCACTTTGTCATATTGTTCGCAATATCCAGGGAAGGGCGAGGATGATGTTACTCAACAATATCGCGGGGGGTGTACACCTTCTTGCGATATCGTTCATAATATCAAGAAGGGGAAAAAATGATATTACTCCCAATATCACCAGGGTGTACAGCCGCCTGTGACATTGTTCATAATATC
Organism: Trachypithecus francoisi; assembly: GCF_009764315.1. Lineage (NCBI taxonomy): Eukaryota > Metazoa > Chordata > Mammalia > Primates > Cercopithecidae > Trachypithecus > Trachypithecus francoisi. The sequence continues at coordinate 163,288,488 of NW_022681454.1, read as the reverse complement.
CAGAGAGGGAGATGACAATATTATTCCGAATATCGCAGAGGGTGTACATCCCCTTGTAATACTGTTCGTAATATCCAGGGGAGAGATGATGATATTGCTCCTAATATCCCAAGGGGTGTACAGGTCCCTGTTATATTGTTGGTAATATCCAGGGGGAGGAAAGGATGATATTAATCCCAATATCAGAAACATGCTGTGTTAACACCCCCTAGTGATATGGTTTGTAATATCCAGAAGGAGTGAGGATGATATTACTCTCAATATGGCAAGGGTTGTTCATTTCCAATTGATACTACTTCCAATATTGCAGGGGGTGTACACCCCCCTGTGGTGTTGTTCATAATAATAAAAGGGGGAGAGGAAGATATTACACCCAATATCATGGTGGTGTACACACCCTTCTGATATTGTTGGGATTATCCTGGAGGGAGGTTGATATTACTACTAATATTGCAAGGGGTGTACATCCCCCTGTGAAGTTTTTCGTAATATCCAGGAAGAGAGAGGATGATATTACTCACAATATTGCAGGGGGTGTACATCCCCGTGATAGTGTTCATAATAATCACGGAGAGAGAGAAAGATACTACTCCCAGTATCGCAGAAGCTATATGCACTCCCTGTGATATTCTTTGTAATTTTCAGGAAAGGAGAGGATGATATTACTGATATTACTCCCAACATAGTACTGGGTGTACACTCCCCTGTGATATTGTTCATAATATCCAGAGGGGAGAGGATGATATTATTACCAATATCACAGAAGGGTGTACACCCTCTTGTGATATTGTTCCTAATATCCGCGGGGGAGACGATGATATTACTCCCAATATCATAGGGGGTGTACACCCTCTGTGATGTACTTCATAATATCCAGAATGGTAGAAGATGATATTACTCCCAGTACATTGTTCATAATATCCAAGGGGAGTGAGGATATTACTCCAATTATTGCAGAGGGTGTATACCCCTTTTTAAATTGTTCCAAATATCCAGTGGGGAGAGGATGATATTACTCCGAATATCGCAGGGAATGTACATCTTCCGGGATGTTGTTCGCAATTTCCATAAGGGGAGAGGATAATATTATTCCCAATATCATAGAAGATATACACCACGCTGTGATATTGTTCATAATATCCAGGGGAAAAGAGGTTGATATTACCCCCAATATCCCAAGGAGTGTACACCCCCCTGTGATATTGTTGGCACATCCAGGGGGTAGAAAATGATTTCTCTCCCCGTATCCCAGGAGTTGTACAACCCCTACGATATTGTTTGTAATTTCCAGGAGGGGAGAGGATGACGTTACTCCCTGTATCACAGGGGGTGTACACCCCCATGCGATATTGTCCATAATATTTAGGTGGATATTGGATGATGTTAACTCCCATATGACAAAGGGTGTTCACACCCCTGTGATATCGTCCGTAATGTCCAGGGGGAGAGAGGATGATATTACTCTTCATATCGCAGGAAATATACATGCCACTGCGATATTGTTTGTAATATCCAAGGGGGGAGAGGATGATTCTACTCCCCATATCGAAGGGGGTATACACACCCCTGTAATATTGTTCATAATATCCACAGGGAAAGGAGCTGATGTTCCTTTTCATATCGAGGGGGTGTACACCCCGCTGCGATATTGTTTGTATTATTCAGGCGAGACGATATTACTCCCAATGTCGTAAACATTCTGTGTGTACATCTTCTGTGATACTGTTTGTAATATCAGGGTGGCAGAGCATGATATTACTCCCAATATCACAGGGTGTGTAAACCCTCCTGTGATACTATTCCTAATATCCAGGGGAGGAGAAAATGATATTACTCCCCATATCGCAGGGAGTGTACACTCTCCTGTGATATTGTTCATAATTTTCAGGGGGTGGAAGGATGATATTATTTTCAATATCACAGGGAGTCCACCCCCCCGTGATATTGTTTATAATATCCACGGGGGTGGGGAATGATACTACTCCCAATATAGAATATCGAGCAGAGTGTACACCTCCTATGATATGGAGAGTAAAATCATCCTCTCCCCTTCTGGATATTAGGAGTGATATCACAGGGGTAATGCCTGCGATATAAAAAGTAATGTTATACTCCACCCCCTGAATATTATGAACAATTTCACAGGGAGATGCACACCTCCTGCGATATGGGGAGTAATATCATCCTCTCCCCTTTGGATATTACAAACAATATCACAAGGGGGTGTACACCCCCTGCGATATGGGGAGTAATATTATTTTCTCCTTTCCTGGTCATTACGAACAATATCACAAAAGGGTGTACACCCTCTGTGATATTAGGTGTAATATCACCCTCTTCCCGCCTGAATATTATGAACAATATCACAGAGAGGTGTACACCTTCTGTCATATGGGGAACAATATCATCTTCTCTTCCCCTGGATATTACGAACAATATCACGAGGGGTGTACACCTTCTGCAATATTGGGAGTAACATCATCCTCTCCCTACCTGGATATTGTGAACAATATCACAGAGGTCCGTACACCTCTTTCGATACTGAGAGCAATACCATCCTTTCCCCCACCGCTGGATATTAGGAATAATGTCACAGGGGGGTGTACACCACCTGCGATATTGGGAGTAATATCATCCTCTTTCCCCCTGGATATTATGAACAATATCACAGGGGGGGTCTACACCCCCTGCCATAAAGGGAGTAATATCATCCTCTACCCCCTTGGATATAATGAACAATGCCACAAGGGGGTGTACAGGTCTTGTGCTATTGGAGGTAATATCATCCTCTCCCCACCTAGGTATTATGAATAATATCACAGAAGGGTGTACACCCCCTGATTAGGGAATAACATCATCCTCTCCCTCCTTGGATATTAGCAACAATATCATGAGTGGGTGTACAGCCCCTGCGATATTGGAAGTAATATCACTGTCTCCCCCTCCAGATATTATGAACAATATCACAAGGAGGGTGTACCCTTCCTGCGATATTGGGGGTAATATCATACTCTCCACCCCTCGATATTACGAAGAACATCACAGAGGGGTGTATATCCCCTGCGATATTGGGAGTAATATCATTCTCTCTCCTCCTGAAAATTATGAACAATATCACAGGGGAGTGTACCCTCCCTGCAATACTGGGAGTAATATCATCCTCTCCCCCACCCTGAATATTGCGAACAATATCACAGGGGGTTGTACACCCCCTACAATATTCGGAGTAATATCATCCTCTCCTCCCCTGGATATTACGAACAATGTCGAAAGAGAGTGTACACATCTTGCGATATTAGGAGTAATATCATCCTGTGCCACCCTGGATATTACAAACAATATCACAGAAAATGTACACGAAGTGTGTTTACTATATTGGGAGTAATATCATCTCCCCCCTGGATATTACGAATAATATCGTAATGGGGTCTACACCCGCTGCGATATGGGGAGTAATATCATCTTACCCCCTGAAGATTACGAACAATATTGCAGGCGTGTATACATCCCCTGCGATATGTGGAGTGATATCATTTTCTCTCCCTCTAAATATTACGAACAATATGCAAGGGGATATATACGACTGGCAATATGGGGAGTAACATCATCTCCTCCCCCCGTGGATATTACAAACAATTTCGCAGGGGTGTGTACCCCCTCTGTGATATGGGGAGTAACATCATCCTCTCTCCTCCTGGATATTACGAACAATATCACAGGGGGGTGTATATTCCTTGCCATATAAAGCATAACGTCATCCTCTCCACCCCTGGTTATTACAGACAATATATCACAGGGGGGTGTACACTCCCTGCAACATGGAAAATAACATCATCCTCTCCTCCCTGGATATTACAGACAATATCACAGGTTGTTAACGGGGAGTAACATCATCCTCTCTCATCCTCTCTTCCCCCTGGATATTACGGACAATATCACAGGGAGGTGTACACCCCCTGTGATATGGGGAGTAATATCATTCCCTCCCCCTCTGGATGTTACGGACGATATTACAGGGGGGTGTACACATTCTGCGATATGGGTATTAATATCATCCTCCCCCCCCCGGATGCTGCGGACAATATCACAGGGGACAATATCTTCCTGCGATATGGGGAGTAATATCATCCCCTCCCCCTCTGGATGTTATATACTATTTTACAGGGGGGTGAACACCCCCTGCAATATGGGAAATAATATCATCCCCTCCCCTTCTGGATGTTATGGACAATATTACAGGGGGTTGTACACATTCTGTGATATGGGGAGTAATATCCCCTCCCCCTCTGGATGTTATGGACAATATTACAGGGGGGTGTACACATTCTGCAATATGGGGATTAATATCACCCTCTCCCCCCCACCGGATGTTGCGGACAATATCACAGGGGGGTGTACACCACTTGCGATATGGGGAGTAATATCATCTCCCTTCCTGGATGATATGAGCAGTATTGCAGTGGGCTGTGCACACTGCGACATGGAGAATAATATCATCCTCTTTACCCATGAATATTATGGACACTATTACAGGGGTGTGTACATACAATGTGATACGGGAAGTAATATCATCCTCTCCTCCCTGAATATTATGGACAATATCACAGGGGGGTGTTCACCACCTGCGATATTGGGAGCAACATCATCGTCTCTTCTTCTGGATGTTACGAACAACATCACAGAGGGGTGTACAACTCTTGCGATATCAGAAGTAATATCATCCTCTTTCTTCCTTAATATTATGGACAATATCCCAGGGGGATGTACACCCCCTGCGATACAGAGAGTAATACCATTTTGTCCTTCCTAAATATTATGAACAATATCAGAGGGGGGTGTACAGCCTCTGCGATATTGGGAGTAATATCATTCTGTACCCCTCCCCGGATATTACGAATAATGTCACATAGAAGTGTGCAAACCCTGTGATAGTGGGAGTAATGTCATCTTCCTTCCCCTGAATACTACAAACTATATCATAGGGGGGTGTACACCCCCTGCAATGTTGCATGTAATATCATCCTCTTCCCCCCGGATATTAGGAACAATATCACAGGAAGGTGTACACCCCCTGAGATATTGGCAGTGATATCATCTTCCACCCCCTGGATATTATGAACAATATCACAGGGAGGTGTACACCCCCTGCAATATTGGGAGTAATATCATATTATCCCCTTTTGTATACAAGAAACAGTATCACAAGGATGTGTACAACCCCAGCTATATTAGAATTAATATCAACCACTCCCCTCCTTGATATTACAAACAATATCACAGGAAGGTGTATACCTCCTGTGATATTGGCAGTAATATCATGCTCTTCCCCTTGGATATTACAGACAATATCACAGTGGGGTGACACTATTCGTAGTATCTAAGGGAGACACTATTCCTAATATCTCATTAGGTGTACACCCTTTCATATTATTCAGAATATCTAAGGAAGGCATTACTCCTAGTATCACAGTAGGTGTACATAGTTTGATATTATTCATAATATTTAAGGAAAATATTGCTCTTAATATCACTGAGGCTGTACACCCTGGCTAATTTTTTGGATTTTTGGTAGAGATCGGGTTTCATTATGATGGCTAGGCTGGTCTTGAACTCCTTACCTCAAGTGATCCACCTGCCTCGACCTCCCAAAGTGCAGGGACTACAGGTGTGAGAAACCGCACCTGGCCTGACACTGAACTTTTTCAAAAGCCACTTTTGCATATATGCCATCTCTGGCTCACCAGCACCCTTCTAAGAACAGAATCTGTCCAGAGACCCGGCCACTGGCCAAGAAGGAGGGGACAGAAGCATTGACAGGCTCAGCCGGGATGAGGAAGCCAAAATACTCTCCTGTCAGTGTTTCTTCCTTCCAGTCACATGGAGAAAACAGATTTCCTTCATCACCACTTGCTGACCACACATTGTCTGCAATCACAAATCTTGGAAATAAATCATTGCCAATGCTCTTTTTGCAAATTTTTTAAAATTCATTATTAAAACATTAAACGTTAGCTGGTCCTAATGTGCGTACCTGTAGTCCCAACTACATGGGAGGCTGAGACAGGAGGATCACTTAAGCCCAGGAGATGGAGGCTGCAGTGATCGGGCCACTGTATTGCAGCCTATGCAATAGAGTGAGATCCTCACTCAAAAGTAAATAAAATTTTAAAAATAAAATAACACCGGATTCCTTTGTTCTTGTACTTTCTTTCAAGGCCTAACCCATGACCTTCTAAGGCACCTTGGGTCAATATCCAGTTCACAGTGACCTCTTCTTATGAATTTCAACATTGTCACTGTCTCAACAGCCTTCATAGTTGACTATTTCAACTCAACTGTAAACTATATGTTTATGGTGCATAGGGGCTATGTTTTCTTTCAACTTAGTCTCAGCATCTCCTAAAAATTACTCAATACTTACATTAAAAATTAGCCTGAGCACATAATTAGGAGACTAAATGTATGAAAGAAAATCTCCCAAACATAAGCCACCTCAAAGTCCGTACTGTGGATTATCTAAACCCTTGTCCTCCAATTAAAGAATCCAACTTCATTTCTTTTTCTTTCTTTTTGTGTGTGTGTGTGTGTGTCGGGGGCGGGGGGGGGGGGGGCGTAGGGGAGGGGGAACTGGGGGATGGAGTATCACTGTGTCCCCAGCCTAGAATGCTGTGGTGCAATCTCAGCTCACTGTAACCTCTACCTCAGGTTCAAGCAATTGTCCCACCTCAGCCTCTCCGAGTAGCTGGGATCACAGGTGTGTACCACCTGGCCCAGCTAATTTTTGTATTTTTAGTAGAGACAGGGTTTCACCATAATCGCCAGGCTTGTCTTGAACTCCCAATCTCAAGTGATCCACATGCCTCAGTCTCCCAAAGTGCTGAGATCACAGGCATGAGCCACTGTGACTGACCCCAACTTCATTTTCCTTAAATGACCATACACCTGATAATGGTGGGACAGCAGATTGAAATCAACATGTTATGAATCGTTTAAGTTCCATGTCTCTTAACAGGTGACTGACCTGTCCGTTGTATCCACTCTTGGAGTTTATGCCTTGGTTAGAAAAATGTGCCCTTCCTAACGATGAAGGAGAGTGTGAGTAGGACAAGAGTCCACTCTTCTTGTACTTGGCTCATGGGACATACGTGGCTGGGTTCATTCATTTGCTCATTCACACAACATTTACTTAGCTTCTCCAAATGCCAAGCGAGTTAACAGGTGCTGGTGTAAGAGATCCTCACAGTAGAGCTATGACAGCAGGGCTGCAGATTCGCTCCACACAGTGAAACAGGAAATAATAGCTGCACGCTTTACTGACAATGGCGTAGAGCTTCAGGTTAAAAAATAAGAAAAAAAAAAAGTCATAGTCGGGAATTCTAGCATCTTGGGAGGCCAAGGAGAGAGGATAGCTTGATATCAGGAGTTCGAGACCAGCCTGGGCAAAATAGTGAGACCCTGTCTCTACAAAAAAAAATTTAATTAGCCGAGCGTGGTTTTGTGGACCTGTAGTCCCAGCTACTTGGGAGGCTGAGGTGAGAGGATCAACTGAGCCCACGAGGTCGAGGCTGCAGTGAGTTATGATGGCGCCATTGCACTCCAGCCTGAGCAACAGAATGAGACCCTGTCTAAAAAAGAGAGAGAGAGAGAAGGAAAGAAAGGGAAGGAAGGAAGGAGGGAGGGAGGGAGGGAGGGAGGGAGGGAAGGAAGGAAGGAAGGAAGAAGGAAGGAAGGAAGGAAGGAAGGAAGGAGGGAGGGAGGGAGGGAGGGAGGGAGGGAGGGAGGAGGGAGGGAGGGAGGGAAGGAAGGAAGGAAGGAAGGAAAAAAAGTCACTAGTCTTGCACCAGAATGCTTCTAAGTGTAAGACTAATCTTGTCCATCTGATCTGAGCGCATGGTCCAAAGGACAAATAAACTCTAAATTTTGTCTAAGCCACAAAGATCAGCTGGCTAGGTCAGCCCCTCCCCTTGCTCTTCCAAGGCCCCTGCCCTGGGGACGGACAAATGGACTCTGGAGACCTCTCCATGGGCTGGATCCAATCTCCGATGCTGCTGCAGCTACAAGATCTCGACGCATTCACACCACGGTGCAAGAGACAGGCAGTCACTTCAGGAAAGGAAGGGAGGAGAGGGCAGGTACAAGGGCAATGCTGGCGGAGCTTTCCCAAGAAAGGTGCCCAATCGTGGAGAAAAAAGCTGCCTTCTTTCTCCAGGAGAGGATGGGAGAAAGCGAAGACCCCTGATCGTGACCGCAGGAACGCAGCCAGGCCCTTAGAAACGGGCGGCGTCCCCTCCCCTGCGACCTGGACGTGGATCCAGGAGCCTGGCAAGCTGGGCCCCGCCGCCACCCGCATTTTCAACAGCTACATGGCGGACCCCTCCTCCGTTCTCCGCACCGGGGCGCCCAACTCGCCCACCCACCCTAGGGGGCACGTGGGAACCGCGGAGTCTCGCTGCGCGCACTTTGGAATCCCTTCTAGGCGGCTGGGAGGCCTCATCTCGATCGCGGTCCCTCCAAGAGCCGCCCCGGTCCAGAGCAGGATAGGATAGGGGCTCCCCAAGGGAGGACTAGAGGAAGATGGAACGGGATTTCTTCATCTGCCCTTCATCGCCTAAGTGGGCCTAGATTCTAACTGGCTGTCCCTTCCGTGTCATCGCCGCGGTCCCCATGTGCACCCCGTTTGTCCTCCCCCTTCCTGTCCTGTGTCGCCTCCCCCCACTTCACCTCCCTTCGTGACCACTGTCTGGGTTGACCCTGCCGGGCCTGCGCTCTCGACCTTCAGGCCAGTCTGTTCTCCTCTCCCTGTGTGCACCCCAACACCTCCCAGCTCACCCTGGGGCATCTATTAGGTTGGTGCAAAAGGAATTGCGGTTTTGCGATTTTTTTTTTTAATGACAAAAATCGCAATAACTTTTATACCACCCATAAATAGGCAGGGGGAACCTGCAAGAAAAGCCTTAGAGAAGGGGCCAAGATCCAACGGCCTAGTCCGCCAAGAGTATGGGCTTGCCAGAGACATATGATATATTGAAGCAGGAAAGGAAGAAAAAAGATTAAGGAGACAAACTGTTTGTGATAAGGGGTTTCGTGATAAACTCAGAAACAGCCCAAGTTATGGAGCACTTAAACTGACATTATCTCATTAATCCTCACAACTGTCCTGTGCAGGTGGTGTTTTGTTTGTTTTTTACCATCTTACATGCCAGAGCTGCAGTGGGTATGCAACAAAGGCAGCATTTGAACCCTGGCCTGCTCATGCCAGAGCGGGGACATCTAACTGCACCCGTCACAAAGGACAATGGAGGAAGACAGTGTCATTTGTAATATGAGCAAGTGGGGAAAAGACAAAACAAAGGCTTGTATTATGCCTAAGCTGTACATTTATAAACATGAATGAAATAAACATAAAAGAGGGTTTTTTTTGTTTTTGTTTTTGTTTTTTGAGACAGAGTCTTTGTCACCCAGCAGGCTAGACTGCAGCGGCACAATCTCGACTCACCGCAAGCTCTGCCTCCCGGGTTCTAGGCGATTCTCCTGCCTTGGCCTCTGAGTAGCTGGGATTACAGGCTGCACCACCATGCCTGGCTAATTTTGTTATTTTTAGTAGAGACGGGGTTTCACCACCTTGGCCAGGCTGATCTTTAACTCCTGACCTCAGGTGATCCACCATCTCAGCCTCCAAAAGTGCTGGGATTACAGGTGTGGGCCATCATGCTTGGCCATGGCTAACCATTTTCTAAAAACAGAGAGTAAATGGGAAGTGTCCACAAAATAAAGTTTTAAATTTATGTAGTTTCTTGTTGATTTGTAAAGGGCGTGATTTGTTTGAAATTATTCTTACACTCTTGGATTAAAACACCAGTTCCTTCACACACTTGTATTTTGAAGGGAGTATAAAATGCGATTACCTCACACCTGTGATCCCAGCACTTTGGGAGGCCAAGGCAGGTGGATCACCTGAAGTGAGGAGTTCCAGACCAGCCTAGCCAACATGGTGAAGTGCCATCTCTGCAAAAAATACAAAAATTAGCCGGGTGTGATAGTGGGTGCCTGTAGTCCCAGCTACTCAGGAGGCTGAGGCAGGAGAATCACTTGAACCTGGGAGGCAGAGGTTGTACTGAGCCAAGAACGTATCACTGCACTCCACCCTGAGCGACAGAGCAAGACTCTGTCTCAAAAAAAAAAAAAAAAGTTGTGATTCCATATGATACAAATGTTAGAAAAAAGACAGATGTTAGTTTGCTGACTCTGGCAGGGAGTTACCTGTTGGGAGGGACAATGAGTCATCACCGATGTACTAGGGAATAAAGAGCTATCAAACTTCTCTGGGTTTTCAGATCTGTGTAATACCAACATCACTTTGGGGTATGTTTTTGTTTTTGTTTTCTTTGTGTGTGTGTGTGTGTGTGTGTATGTGTGTGTGTGCGCGTGTTTTTGAGACAGAGTCTCACTCTGTCACCCAGGCTGGAGTGCAGTGGTGCAGTCTCGCCTCACTGCAACCTCTGCCTCCCGGGCTCAAGCAATTCTTGTGCCTTAGCCTCCCAGGTAGCTGGAATTAAAGGCACGCACCACCATGCCCAGCTAATTTTTGTATTTTTAGGAGAGACAGAGTTTCACTATGTTGGCCAGGCTGGTCTCAAACTCCTGGCCTCAAGCAATCTACCTGCCTCAGCCTCCCAAAGTGTTGGGATTACAGGCATGAGCCACTGCACCCGGCCTGGGGTGTTTCTTAAAATATTCCTCTGTAAAATGGAGCTAGCTGCTTTGCAGAATTGTGAGAATAACGTTTATATATGTACAAACATACGTGTGTGTAGGTAGGTGGGAATACAGAAGATAAAGGCGCCCTCTACTATTACATTTCTCTTCTCTCCCCCTTCAAGGCCAAAATGACTCAGAACCCAAACTCAAATATCAGGCCAATTAAATATCTGCTTGAAGGTTTGCCCTGAAGGACTATTTTGATTTCGCATTCTTTAAAGTGTGTTTCACGTATTTAAAAAATATGGCTGGGCATGGTGACTCATGCCTGTAATGCCAGCACTTTGAGAGGCCGAGGCAGGCAGATCACCTGAAGTGAGGAGTTCGAGACCAGCCTGGCCAACACAGTGAAACCCTGTCTCTACTAAAAATACAAAAATTAGCCAGGAGTGGTGGCAGGTGCCTGTAATCCCCACCACTTGGGAGGCTGATGCAGGAGAATCGCTTGAACCCAGGAAGTGGAGGTTGCAGTGAGCCAAGATCGCGTCACTGTACTCCAGCCTGGGTGACAGAGTGAGACTCTGTCTCAAAAAAAAAAAAAAAAAAAAAAACCAAGAAGAAGAAGAAGAAAAGTTATTTCTAGTTCTACTGAAGCCTCCAACTATTTACTTCTAGTATCCCAGAGAGCTCGGGGAGCATTTCAGACCAGTTGCAAACTAATGACGTACTAGGGAATGAAGAGCTATCAAACTTCTCTGGGTTTTGAGATCTGTGTAATACCAACATCACTTTGGGATACGCTTTTGTTTCCTTTTTGTGTGTGTGTGTGTGGGGGGGGGTTTGTTTGTTTGTTTGTTTTAAGGCAGAGTCTCACTCTGTCACCCAGGCTGGAGTGCAGTGGTGCAATCTCGGCTCATTGCAACCTCAAACATACATGTGTGTAACCTCAATTTCTGTTCACAGACAGTGGGGATTTGTTTAAATGTCTACAATGTTTCTAATAAACCACTGGAAGACTTCTTGGCTATCTTTTTAAGTGTCTGGCTTACTGTAATTTTTATGTATTTACCATTTTCTGGAATGGAGTTTTTAGTTTTATATGAGGGAGAATTTGAGATTATTCCTGTTTGAAAAAAGAGGCTTGCTGTAATGTCACAGGAAACCTTTTTAAAGTGGATCTGTAATAGAATATTGTAGATGTACTTTGTAGCAGTTGGAAAAGGAAGTGCTGTGACTTGATTGAAATAAAACTAAATGTGTTGTCCTCTTCTAAAAACAAATAAAAAAGCAGCAGTTGTTCTGTAGCTGTCACCATGACAATGTGCCTTCCTTCTAAGAGTCCAGGGAATAAGTAGCCCTATGACAAACATATATTTCCTCCGAAGGAAAATAATGCCTGAAGATCAAAGGAACAGAGTTTACCTCTTTATTTTGCAGATAGCATCTGAAGCTATTGATAAAGCCATTTTCATCAATTTCATAGTGTAGTTTACCAAAGAAAAAGATCTGAAATGTAGAAGTTATGTTAGCAGTGGGAAAACAGATGTACCTTAAAAAAGCAAAACCACCTATTTCCATGACTCTCATTTTCCAAATGTAAAATAGGAAAACAGTCTGTCATTTATCCAGTAATAATTATCTGGCAGGCCTCTATTTATCTAAGACACAGCTCAAAAGCAGAAAGTAAGAACGGAAAAAAAATACTGTTCTAAACTTGCCTTATTTGATGATTGCTCCTTGTTAAAAACCAGATTTCTTCTATCTTGTCTGTCAAGGAGCTATTTTGGTCTGTTTGTGTTTGTATAACAGAATACCTGAGACTGGGTAATTTATAAAGAAAAGAGGTTAATTTGGTTCATGGTTTTGCAGGCTGGGAAGTTCAAGCACAGAGCCCTGGCATCTGGTGCTGCACTATGATGTTTCACGTATTTAAAAAATATGGCTGGGCATGGCGACTCATGCCTGTAATGCCAGCACTTTGAGAGGCCAAGGTTTTTGTGGGATCACAAAAACCCACCCACACACACACAAAAAAAGGAAACAAAAGCATATCCCAAAGTGATGTTGGTATTACACAGATCTCAAAACCCAGAGAAGTTTGATAGCTCTTCATGTTATATATATATATAAAGAAGGTCAAAGGAAGAGCAAAATGTGTGAAGAGGACAAACCTAAAGGCTACCTCTTGACTTTATAACAACCCACTTTGGTGGGAAAATTCCCATGAGAACTGATCCAGTCTTTAGAGAGTGAGAACTCACTCACTACTGCAAGAACAGCACCAACCATTCATGAGGGATCTGCCCTCATAACCCAAACCACTCCAAGGCTGTACCTCCCAACACCATCATGCTGGGGTTCAAATTTCAACATGAGTTTTTGTGGAAACAAATTCAAACCATAGCAGAAGCATTCAAGGATCTGCTCATACATTTACAGCAGAGCTGCAATGACCCACTTCTCACCTAATTTTCTACATATCTCTCAATCTTGACTCACTGTCTAATGAGGTTTTCTTATTTCTCTTGGCTCAAAGATTCCATGGACCACCCTGATAATGTCCTGGTTTGTTCCTGCCCATGGAATCCCCTTCCCATACACTGTCTTTATGTGTAATTGCTACCCTCTCTCTCACCCTCTTGTAGCAGGTAGAAAAGTGCATGAATAATTTTGAAATCTTACCTCCTTCCCCAAAAAAGAGCTCCTGATAAATCTGTTTGGAGTAGACTACCATTGATTCTAGGTAGGGTGGTATACAGTGGCTAAATGATTTTGGAATTTATAGAGACCAATAAAACGCCTCGCACGTAAGTGACCACCAGTGAATACTTGTTAAATGATGGCTGGGCGGGTAGATGGATGGATAAAAATGTGCTGATTGGTGTTATGCAACTATTTTATTCTTAATTTTTAAGTAATATATCAAATCATTAATATTCATTGCAACATATATATGGCTTCCACAATTAAATTTAAAAGAGGAGAGCACGCTGCCTTCCTTATCTGATAATCTTATGTGGATTCCTATATTGAAAAGGACAATGCTAGCTATTATTAATATAATCAATGAATACCAACGTTAATTTCTAGTGGGTTAATATAGTAAAAGTTGATTTTTTGCTCATAAAGAAGTCCAGTCAATTCAGCTGTTGTGGATTGTCAGGTGGCCTTCCTCTGTGTGCCAGTAGAGGCTCAGTTTCCTTCTAACTTTGGCTCTGTTATCCCAAGAGCCTCAGAGCCCCCTTTATCTAGCTGGCAGAGGAGGGAGAGAAAGTGAAGTCACCCTTGCTTCTTGAGAAAACCTGGCACAGAGGTGACACGCATCTCTCCTACTTACTTTCCATCAGCAACAGTTCATCATGTGGCCGCATCAGGAGGCAAGGTAGGCTGGGAAATAAAGTCCCTGGCCAGACAATCGCATCCTACCTAACACAAATTCATGCTAAGGAAAGCTGAGCACAAAATAGCCATCTCACTGTTTAACGTGGAAAGAAATACTAAACGAAACAATTAGTAAAGATTATGTTTCATGACAATGCTATTTTGAAAAGAGCACTCTCCAGTACTGCTTCTAACTGATAAAAACACATTTTCATTCCAATTTCTTTTCTTCTTTTCCAATATCTTTATTTTATAGTTTGAGAAACTGTTTCAGAACAATTGAGTTCTGCGCAGACAAATGCAAGGATGGGACTAGAACGTGGGTTTGCCAATCCTTTGTCCAGTGCATTTTTTAAAACCTGACCTTTAGGTTATAACTCTGAAAGGGCTGAAGACAAATAGAATGGAGATAAATCAGACAAGCCCTGACTTTTTTATCCTACCATGTGTAGGTCATTCCCAAGTAGCAGTGCCCTTAACTCATGCCAGTGGGAAAATAACATATACTCTTTTTATTTCGTCTCTATTTATTTATTTTAAAAACTTTGTATTTTATTATCCTCCCCCCTGCCTTATTGAGATATAATTGACAAAAAATAAAAATTGTAAATAGTTAAGGTGTACAACTTGATGTTTTAACATACATATATTTTTGTGAAATAATCACCATAACCAAGCTAATTAACATAGCATCACCTCACATGGTACCTTTGTGTGTGTGTGTGGTTAGAACACGTAAGATCTGCCCTCCTAGCAAATTTTAAATATGCAATACAATATTCTTAACTGCAGTCACAATGTGGTACATTGTTTTGTTTCAATTTCAAACTGCCTTGTTTACAAAGCAATTTGGGAATATGGATTATGACATTAAGTTTATTCCCGTCTGTGGAGCCAGCAGTTCCTCTAAGAATTTAAACAAAGGTAATATTCCACAATATTTTTTAAAACTTTATGTACAAAGATGTTGACCATAAAGTTATACACAACAATAAATAGTTATGACACATAGTAAAAACTTATGACTACGAGAACAGTTAATTACTTTATCAAACATTTGTCCAATGGCATATTTATGTAGCCATTAAAATATTGATGAAGCATTTTTACAATGTTTATTTGTTATAAAGCTTACTTTTTAAGGCCTGTTACAAAATTTTATGTGCAGCATTATTTCATTTAACAAACTATAATAAGATACATGTAGAAAAACACTGAATATACCAAATCTTGTCTGAGGTTGCATCTAGGCAGCATAATATAATTAATTTTCTTTTTATTTTTAGATACTATTCAAATTTTCTAAAATATTACTACTTTTTATAGAGACAGGGTCTTGCTATGTTGCCCAGGCTGGTCTCGAACTCCTGGACTTAAGTGATCCTCCCACCTCAGCCTCCCAAACTGCTGGGATTACAGGAATGACCCACTGCACCTAGCCCTAAAATTAATGTATAACTTTATGTTCAGAAATTAAACTCATAACTTGGAGGGTGAGGAGAATGACCTTGTATAAGGCAATTACTCAATAGTAATATCCTGTTGGATCCTGCTAGTAACTGCTCCCTACATTCCCAGCTCCTGTTTCCTTGGCTATTTTCCATGATCTTGATCTCAGTTGCTGCTTTTGATGTTCCCTTGTAACATCACCTAGCAAACTCCTCATATTAACTGAGCTTGCTCTCTACCGTATTGCCCTTTGTTGTCATTTCTTATTTCCTGGTGGTAACACTAGTCGTTCAGAATTTTTGTTCTGATCAACTCTGTGACAGTCACAGAGTAAAATGATTAGATCAGTTCTTTTAAAGAGACTACTCTGGAGCAATGTGTCTGGAAGGTTGGAGTGTGATAAAGACTTACATAATTCTTACACCGCGTCTATGTGACTAGCAGGAATACTGACTGTACATTTATAGGACTCCTCGGTACACTATAAGCTCCTGGAACATGGCAACCGTGTCATCTTGGTCTTTCCAGTGCCTAACATAGTTCTGACACATAACTGGGACTTAATAAATGTTTTGAATGAACAAATGACTGAATGGATGAAAGGATGGGCAAGTAACTATTTAATGATGGTGACTGCTATTCATTAAAGAGGCTGATAAGTCAATTAATATTTACTGAGCACCCATTATGTGCCAGTTTGTGCTCAGAGTTAGATTCTAAGAAATTGTGGTAGGAAAAGAAATGAATTGGTGAATCAGCTGGACTTTTCATCCACTGTAAATATGAAGACTGGGGAACCTCTGGGGCCTTTCAAAGACATGTTTGGATCATCCAGCTAGTGCTAACTAAAGGTTACATGGTCCCAGGGTAACTGATCTGGATTAAGCATAATTGGGCAGACCAGTTTCATCACCATTTAGCGGTATAATTTGACAGAGTCAAAGTGGCCAAAGGTAAGGCCAAGAGTGTGATGTCAAAGATTAATGCTACAGCTCATTTGCAGTCCATCAGTAACAACTGTGTGGGATCAGCTCTGCCTGAAGCTTCTGCTGACTTTTAATACAACAATTTAGACAACAAATATATCCTTCCCAAATCTGTTTCTTCTACAATACAATCACCCATATCTCCCTAATTAAGTCCCCCACTATCAACAGCCCCTAAAAGAAGTCCTATTTTACAGCATATTTGGGAATCAGAATCATAATGCAGTGGGGGCTCTGGGCCTTCTCAAAGCTGATTTATCCTCCAGGGGTGGCCAACAGCATGAGTCACAGGGACTCAGCTCAATCCTGAGTGCCAGAGTGAATGACTTCCATCATTTAGAACCTTAGAAATTCAATTGGCAAAGCCTGTAATTCCTTACACATGTGCTGCTCTGTGCAGTTATCCTGCCCTTAACACACGTTAATGCTGAGTGTCTGGCTACACTCCAAGTCCTGTGATCCTAAGTGGCTTCCTGTCTCGTCTTTAATTTTCAGCAGCTCTCATAACAAATGCAGAAAGAAATGCTTAAGAAGCTAGCTATGACACCTATGGCCTTCAAAGTATACAAAGATTGAAAAGAAAAAAAACTCCTTTTAAAAATATTCTTTTTTGTTGTTGTTAGACAGAGTCTTGCTCTGTTGCCCAGGCTGGAGTGCAGTGGTGCGATCTCAGCTCACTGCAACCTCTGCTTCTCAGGTTCAAGTGATTCTCCTGCCTCAGCCACCCAAGTAGCTGGGATTACAGGCAGAAGGCAGCACACCCGGCTAATTGTTGTAGTTTTTATAGGCAGCGTTTCCCCATGTTGGCCAGACTGGTCTTGAACTCCTGACCTCAGGTGATCCGCCCACCTAGGCCTCCCAAAGTGTTGTGAGTACAGGTGTGAGCCACCGCACCAAGTCTAAAATACTCTCTTTGATCTAGAGCTTAAATTTAGATGAATGCTAGAATCAGACACTCTTAAAGAATACATAGGAATTCTTGCTTCCACTTTCTTTTACTAATCCATGTTTCACCGAGGACTACCGCCTACATAGCAAATCCAGTAACTTTTAGATCTAAAAGATATACATTTCATAGCTACTATTGTTGTGTGTTCTCTAAATCTGTATTGTGATTAGGATCCTTTTCTTTTTAGCATTTTATTTGGTTTGAGAACATCGACACATGCCACCATTACATTTCACTTACTTTACTTGTCACTCTATAGTTCTGGTAGCCCACATCTGAATTCTCATTTATTAGTATTCTACAGAATTACATTCTATGTATCTTGTTTGACATGGATTTCTATAAAAACACATATTTTAAGGTATCTTATTATAATTATTAAGGGAAAATCAAAGGTTCTGGCAATCACCAATCAATTCTGCTTTCATACAGATAATTTTTCCACATAAGCTCACTAGCATCATTCCCAATGAAGACATAGATTTAAAAGTATATTGACAACAATTGTGTCAACCCAGATTTGATAAAAAAGGAAAAATAATGCAAACAAATATAATTTTCTCCCCAAGCAAAGTCAGCAATCTGATACAAAGCTATGGACGTATTATGGCTTAATTCTAGGGAAACTGGCAATGTTTAAAATACTTTTATTTTATTTTTTCTAATAAAACTGATATCTTTCTAATTTTTTCTTTCTTTCTTTCAAGACAGGGTCTCACTCTGTCACCCAGGCTGGAGGACAGTGGTGCAATCTTGGTTCACTGCAACCTTCGCCTCCTGGGCTCAGGCGATCCTCCCACCTACGCCTCCTGAGTAGCTGGGACCACAGGCATGTGCTACCATGCCCAGATAATTTCTGTACTTTTAGTAAAGACAGGGTGTTGCCATGTTGCCAAAGCTGGTCTCGAACTCCTAAGCTCAGGTAATCCATTTGCCTCGGCCTCCCGAAGTGTTGGGACTACAGGCATGACCCACTGCGCCCAGCCACCTTCTAATTTTTTATTTGTTTCACTGAGAAACTTAAAAAAAAAATGTCTTTCAAAGATACAAATCTCAAAAGAGGATATTATTTATGTCAAACTCACTAGAGGAAAACAAAACACTGGGAGGCTAAAAATTCTGCAATTTCAAACCACTCCCAGTGAATTTTATTTGAAAATTTCCCAGCAACAATAAAGACATGAGAAAAGCTCCAATTGACCCTAGTGGATTAGAGAAGGTAAGTTATCTTCCCAAAGTAGTGACGAAGAGGTCCCCAGTCAACTTAAAGATGGCAGCAGAATAATTCAACATTGCATATCCTTATTTCCTCTTTTACTGGCCATTTTGAAAATGAGGGACCCACAGTTTTGTCCACTCTCTTGATTAAAGGGAGGTTCAGAGGATACAGTAAAACCCATGTATCCTGGCAGGACATGGTGGCTCATGCCTGTAATCTCAGCACTTTGGGAGGCTGAGGTGGGAGGATGGCTTCGAGCCCAGGAGTTTGAGGCCAGCCTGGGCAATATAGTGAGACCCTGTCTCTATCTTTTTTTTTTTTTTTAAGATGCATCCTTTAGATATAAATTTCCTAAGTTAATTAAACTAGGATTAAAAATGCAAGTGGCTCTGTGAACTTGAGACCTTATTCTATCTGGCTGATTGCTAGAGAGACAGTATTGCATAGCGTTGAAAGTACTCTGAAAGGATAGACTATTCAGGTTAGAATCCCACCTCCAGAGCTTGCTATGTGACTTTGGACAATTCACTGAACCTCTTTGAATGTTAGCTGCCTCATCTGTAAAATGGGAGTAGAAATAGAAATTACCTCACATGACTGGTATGTGGCTTAAATGAGTTAGTCTCAGCAAAGCACTTAGTACTATTGTGGTTTATTCAAAAATGCTCAACATCACTAGTTATCAGAGAACGCAAATTAAAACCACAATGAGATAGTACCTGACAGCTATTACAATAGCAATAGACATTATCAAAGATAACAAGGGTTTGGTGAGTAGGTAAGAAAAAGGAAACCCTTGTACGCTGTTGGTGGGAGTGTAAATTAACACAGCCATTATGACAGTGTGGAGCTTCCTCAAAAAACTAAAAATAGAACTACTATATGATCCAGCAATTGCACTCCTGAGTATATATACAAAGGAATTGCAATCAACATGTCAAAGAGATATCTAGGCATCCATGTCCATTGCAGCATTATTCACAATAGCCAACATAAGTGTCCATCAACAGATGAATGGATAATTTGGTACATATACAATGGAATACTATTCAGCCTTAACAAAGGAAATTCTGTCATTTTTGACAACGTAGATGAAACTAGAGAACATTATGCTAAGTGAAATAAGCCAGTCACAGAGACACAAATATTGCATAATCTCACTTATGTGTGGAATCAAAAAGTTGAACTTACAGAAGTAGAGAGTAGAATGGTGGTTACCGGAGGCTGGGGGTTGGAAGTGGGAACTGCAGAGATATTGATCAAAGGGTACAAAGTTTTAGTTAGATTGAAGGAATAAGTTTTTGAGATATATTGCACCACATAGTGACCATAGTTAATAATAATGTATTACATATCTCAACATTGTTAGAGGAGTAGATTTGAAATGCTCTCACTTCAAAAAATAATAAGTATTTGATGTAATGAATATGTAAATTAGCTTGATATAATAATTCCACAGTGTATGTGTGTATTTATATATCAAAACACCACATTGTATTCTATAAATATACACAATTTATCTGTCAATTAAAAATATTTTAAAAGAACAGTTATATTGCATAGTAAGTATTAGATATAAAACATTTATTAATAATAACTTTGTTTCAAAATGACAGACACTGATAACCTGAATATACCAAATTTGGTCAACTCTACCCATTCCTTCAAAATCACTGTGAAGTAAACATATGAATAGGAGAAAATATATTAAATGTCAAATGTTTGAATTAAAATAGAAATTTCGTTCACATTCTATAAAAGATGGCTACAAATTATTATTCAGAGCAAAGTTTTAGTTCTGAACTTGAAATTGTGTATAATAAGTGCAGTTTTACAGGTTACAACTGCCAACCTGGTATTATTCAATGGAAAAATAGCAGTAATAAGTCCTCCGGTTAACATACTTAACATACCTTGAAAACATCCACTTTCCTCCACTCCTTAAGAAGCCTCACTAAAACAAAGATAAAGAAGGTTAAAAGGGGACAGAGGGATCATATACTCATAAAAACAAAGAAAGGAGGAGAAGAGACAACAGAAAAATGCCACAAAAGTTTAGACATCAGTTGATGTGGGTTGAGTTGCATCCCCCCAAAGGATACATTGACTGTGACCACATTTGGAAATAGGGTCTGTGTGAATGGATCAAAAGAACATAAAGTGATGGCCAGGGATGGTGGCTCACACCTGTAATACCAGCACGCTGGGAGGCCGAGGCAGGTGGATTGCTTGAGGTCAGGAGTTCAAGACCAGCCTGCCCAACATGGTGAAACCTTGTCTCTAGTAAAAACACAAAATTAACTGGGCCTCGTGGTGCGTGCCTGGGCAACAGAATGGGCGATAGTCTCAAAAAAAAAGAGAAAAATTTTTTTTCTAAAAAACGTATTTTGTACAAAAACTAGCCAGGCATGGTGGCACATGTTTGTAGTCCCAGCTACTCAGGAGGCTGAGGCAGGAGAATTGCTTGAACCCAGGAGGCAGAGGTTGCAGTGAGCCGAGCTGGCACCACTGCACTCCAGCCTGGGCAACAGAGCGAGACTCCATCTCAAAAAAAAAAAAAAAAAGGATAAAGTGATACTGGATTAGGGTGGGCCCTAATCTAATGGACTGCTGTCCTTACAAAAAGAGAGAGTTAGACACAGGCAGATGCTCAGGGAGAACACATTATGACAGAGGCAGAGATTGGAGTGATTCATCTGCAAGCCAAGGAACGCCAAGGACTGCCAGCAGTCACCAGAAGCTAAAGCAAAGGCATGGCACAGATTGTCCCTCAGAGTCCCCAGAAGGAATCAACCTCCTGACACCTTGATTTTTCATTTCTAGCCTCTGTAACTCTGAGGGAATACATTTCCATAGTTTTAAGCCACCCAGTTTGTGGTAATTGTTATGGCAGCTTTAGGGAGCTAATATACTGGCGAACATATGGACTTTCCAGAGAAAACTGCAACCCAAGTGTTTCAGGGTGATGCCTGGAAGCAAGCTCACTGACACTGCAGAACCTCGCAATGGCTCAGGAATTGGAAGTACCATACGTCTTCAGTGGGTTGAGCTGAAAAGAGACTGTTAAAAGTCCCAGAAGCAGTTAAGACTCCTAGATTTCCTCCCTGGGCAAAGTCAGGGGAACACTCTCTATGCCTCATTCCCAACCTGAAGATTGTTTCTTTTGGGAGATATGGAACCAGAATATGGATTCAGGGACACCAGACACAGCTAAAGGTTAAAATGCTATTATGAAACAGTGGTGTTAAGTGAAGGTATGCATGATAATTAAATCTTATTTTATTTTTGTTTGAGACGGAGTCTCACTGTCGCCCAGGCTGGAGTGCAGTGGTATGATCTCAGCTCACTACAACCTCCACCTCCTGGGTTCAAGTGATTCTTGTATCTCAGCCTCCCAAGTAGCTGGGACTACAGGCACGTGCCACTATGCCTGGCTAATTTTTGTGTTTTTAGTAGAGATGGAGTTTTACCACATTGGCCAGGCTGGTCTTGAACTCCTGACCTCCAGTGATCCACCCACCTTGGCCTCCCAAAGTGCTGGGATTACAGGCATAAGCCACCACACCCGGTGGAGAGTTAATTTTATGTGTCAACTCGACTGGACCACAGGATGCCCAGATACCTGGTTAAACAGTATTTCTGAGTGTCTGTGAGGACCCTGAGTAAAAGAGATTACCCTCACCAATGTGGGTGGGCATCATCTTATCCATTCAGGTCTGAACAAAACAAAAAGGTAGAGGAAGGGAGGATTCACTCTCTCTCTGCTAGATTTCTTGAACTGAATCTTTGATCTTTTCCTGCCCTCGGTGATCCTGGTTTGCAGGACTTCAAACTTGAACTGGAATCTACACCATCGGCTCCCCAGTTATCAGGGCTTCAAACTACAATATGGGCTTTCTGGGTCTTCAGCTTGCAGACAGCAGATTGTGCAGCGTCTCAACCCCCATAATCACATGAGCTAATAGATAGATAGATACAGATATAGGTATAGATATAGATAAGTAGATATCTATTCGTTCTGTTTCTCTGGAGAACCCGGACTAATACAGTGCATATAATGAAATTATTAAGACTCCCAGCCTCCTTCCTGCATTGGGCTCCAAGAAGTCTGTATATTCTCAAAGCGAGTAATTCGAAGATTACTCTCTAGAAGAAAATAAACAGCTGGTCCTTGCCCCGCATCATCTCACACCTTGTCCAGCAGTGAACAAGCCTTGTCTATGTTCCCAAAGCACCCTTTCAGAGCCTCATTTTACATATAAATTGACAGCAAGGATCACTACACAAGATAAAGAATGCCTCTAGCACAAACGACAGGGACCAAATATAAACAACCAACCAAAAAAAACTCAAAAGAATCAAAGTCAATGCAGAGTTATGTAGAAAGCATTTTAAAAGCCCTATAATTTACATCTTCAGAGATAAAAGGAGCTATATTCATGAAAAATAATGTAATGCTATAAAAGAACAGAGAATAAAAAGGGTACTTAGAAATGAAGGTATAATAAACGAAATAAAGTAATCTGATAGTCATTTGTCCAATTAAGTTGAAAAAGTCACAGAGAAAGTAGAATGAAAAGATGAAGAGATAGAAAATAGGACAGACAGGTAAGAAAAAACATCAGCCAACAAGGTCCACACAATCTAAATAACAAATCTCAAAAAATAAGAGATACAATAAGAGAGGGCGGGAAGAAATGATCAAATAAATAATATCAGGAGAATCCCCATAACTGAAGAGCATATGTTTCAGGATTGAAAAACTGATCAATAGGAATGTGAAAAGACCCGTAAGCAAGACACTCGATTGTGTCTTAGAACACTGGGAATAAAGAAAAGATCCTGGGGCTGGGCGCGGTGGCTCAAGCCTGTAATCCCAGCACTTTGGGAGGCCGAGACGGGTGGATCACGAGGTCAGGAGATCGAGACCATCCTGGCTAACAAGGTGAAACCCCGTCTCTACTAAAAAATACAAAAAACTAGCCGGGCGAGGTGGCGGGCGCCTGTAGTCCCAGCTACTCGGGAGGCTGAGGCAGGAGAATGGCGTAAACCCGGGAGGCGGAGCTTGCAGTGAGCTGAGATCTGGCCAGCCTGGGTGACAGAGCGAGACTCCGTCTCAAAAAAAAAAAAAAAAAAAAAAAGAAAAGATCCTAAAGCTTCTTGAGACAAAACAAAACAGAAACGAAAGCGGTTTACATATCAAGAAATTTAGTGACCTGTGAAGAAGAAGGAAATACAATGACGTAGAGTTTCTCGACAATTCTGGAAGCTAAAATATTGTGGAGCAAGCCCTCCAATATTCCGAGTGAATGTTATTTTCAACGTAGAACTCTGTGCTCAGCCAGAATAAAAACAGTTCCAGACATGCACGCTCCGTGGGAAAAAAGACCTGGCAGCAACTTCCCTCAAGGAACTATTGGCGGCTATGTTCCACAACACGAGGATATATAATCAAGAGAAAGGAAGACACAGATTCAGGAAATAGAGAACTCATCTCAGGAATGAGGAATAAGACCTTCCCACGATGGATGTGAAGGAAGACCAAGGACATCAGTTGAGAGCTGTGCCTTCCAGATTTTGATGTGCATAGGAGTTACCAGGGGATCTTGTTGCAATGCAGATACTGATTCAGTAAATCGGGGTAGGGCCTGAGATTTGGCGTTTTTAACAAATTCCCTCCGGATGCTGAGGCTGCTGGTTCAGGTACTACACTTTGCATATCAGGGGTGTAGAGAAAAAACATTCCAAATTGTACCAAGAAGACGACGGTACGAAGACAGAGACCGACAGACATTGATTTCCTTCTTGGAGATAATCGGGATTGAATTAGTGTAAGCCAATAACTGTAAAGTAGGGGAGAGAGAGGGATGGAGGAGAAGGAGAAAAGGACTAATATATTAAGTAAATTTAAATGAAGAAAAAACAAGGAAGGGGCTGTATTGAGGACAGCCGCATACATCCAAACTTGCCTCTAGTAGACCCTAAAGAGGAAGGTTGGACCACTCTAACGGATTCAGATTCAGTAGTCTAGGGGTCTCTGGAGCGACCCTGGCAGATGCTCCTTAAAGCCTAGATACAGACTACGCGGACAGAAGACACTCCTTTCCCGCGTATATTAGGGGAGTGGGCGGGGCCTCAAAGCGCCCTGCGCCAGGCCTCAGGGGGCGGGGCATGGGCGGAGCCTTTTCCCTAATGCCCGAGTGGCGCTGGGATTCGGATTGGAGGCTTTTGAACCCGGAAGCAGTTGGGGGCGCTCGGAAGCGGCCGCGTATCGGGGAATTCTGCTGGCGCTGCAGCTGCAGAATGGTCGGCGGTGGCGGGAAGCGCAGGCCCGGCGGGGAGGGACCGCAGGTACTGCCGGAAAGGCTGTGCGGGCTGCGCGGGGCGCTTTGGGTGACAGCCAGGAGGCAGCGCGTTTCATTTATCTAGTGATTATTAAGCTTGCTGTGTGTCTGGGGGCTGCGGTTTGCTGCGGGGACCCTGCCCAGGGCCGCTGTTTCGCGCCCTGCAGGGGTTTGGACAAGGAAAGTAGCGCCTCTGCGTCTTCTGCCCAGCTCCTCTTGGCGCATTTCCTGGGGAAACGGATTAAGCCAGCCGGCGGTTCATTCAATCGCCCAACCAGATTGATGGGGAACCGATTACATTCTAGACATTGTGCGGGACGCTGCGGATTCGGGGTCAACCCGCCTGCCCCTGCTCCTTGTAGAGCCCCCGGCCTGGGGAAGAGGGACACAAGTGAATACTCATTCTACTGTTACTTGTTTGGGATTATAAAGCTGGTGTGTAAAAAGTGCTATGGAAACACTGAAGGAGGATTTAACAAGTCCCAGGGGGTGTTAAAGAAGACTTTTAAGACAACTCTTTGAAAAAGGGTTTTGAAGGCAGATGAATAAGATTTTGAGACAAAAAAACTGTAGGAGATGTTTGGGCATAGCGGAGCGTTCGGCTTGGCTAGAGCCAGGGAAATGGGAAAGTAAGAGGGACCTGATCATAAAAGCACTACTGAGAGGGGAGGACGAGAAAGTATGTGCATTCTCTCGTACTTTACTACGATTTCGGAAGTTCTGTAACCTCCACAGTAGCAATAAGGGGAATCAGGCAGGAAAGAAGTGCCGTTGTGATAACTAAAGTTTTAGAAAAATTCCTCTGGCAGTGCCATAAATCGGACAGAGTGAGACAGTCTTAGAGGGCTTAATTAACTGTTAAAGGGCCATGCGTATAGGCATTCTTCATATTGGCTCATGCACTCTAGGAATACCAGGGTAAAGAAGAGGAGTAGCCTCCGAAGGGGACAGCTGTTCTAAATTCTAGTTGTTAGGGATATGGAGATGCTGAACTAGTGTGTGAGTTAAGGCACAGCTGAAAAAATTCTCTTTTTGAAGGTGCAGTGAAGAACTGCTTTGGTGGAGTGATGTACTTAACTAGAAATACAATACCAGAAATGAAGATGAGTCTGTAGAGACTATAACCATAAAGGCCAGCATTTGTGTATTATGTGCTAGGACTGTCCTGTGTATTTTTACATATAATAACATTCCTTGTAACAACCCTAAGATATAAGCGCTGTATGCCCTTTTTTGCAGATGAGAAAACAAAACACAGAGAGGTTAAGTAACTTGCATAACGTTGGAAATCAGTAGAGTCAGGAGTCTACCCGGGCAACCTAACCATTATGCAAAACTGCCTTTCAGCAAGGAGATTCAGCCTTTTCTAATAACATCTTCAGTTGGAGGAAAGACTGTTATAAAAACAGAAGACAGGATAACTCAGGACTTCATATGTTCCTACTGTTCTATATTTGCTGTTGGAGAAGCAACATAGTGAAGTGGTTGAGAATCTGCTGTGGAGCCAGATTTAAACCTGAGTTTAAATCCCTTCTCTTCCACTTCCTAGTTAGGGACATAGGGAAGTTAATGTCAGTTTTCTCAGCTGTGGGATGAGGTTAATAGTATCTAGCGATGAGACAGTTGAGGACTAAATGAGTTAATCCACAGAAGGTGCTTAGAACAGTGAAATAGCACAAAATACGTTCTCAAGAAGTATGACTTACTACTTGTTTTTACTATGATCTTTACTATTTGCTGTTATTGATACTTCTGGATTCATTTTTCAACGACCTTTTTGTTCAACGTGTTTTTTTTTTTTTTTTAATTATAAATCAGACACATAATCCTTAGCATAATAAACTGTTACTGGCCGGGCGCGGTGGCTCAAGCCTGTAATCCCAGCACTTTGGGAGGCTGAGACGGGCGGATCACGAGGTCAGGAGATCGAGACCATCCTGGCTAACACGGTGAAACCCGGTCTCTACTAAAAATACAAAAAAAACTAGCCGGGCAAGGTGGCGGGCACCTGTAGTCCCAGCTACTCGGGAGGCTGAGGCAGGAGAATGGCCTAAACCCGGGAGGCGGAGCTTGCAGTGAGCTGAGATCCGGCCACTGCACTCCAGTCCGGGCGACAGAGCGAGACTCCGCCTCAAAAAAAAAAAAAAAAAACAACAAAAAAACCGTTACTATATTCATGATTGTCTTTGATCTTATTTATGTTAAGTAATACACAGCTGTGAACCCATTGCTCAACCCCAAAGCTGAAACAGACAACAGCTCTACATCTAAACGTGTTCCTCTCCTATGGGTTCAGCCTGATTTCTTCCTGTCAATTATGTTTGATGTAGCTATCCTGAATTTTGTTTTCCCTTGCCTTTTAAAATTAGGCTTATCTCCTATGAGTGTATACCTAAACGATATTTATTCTTAGTTTTTGAACTTCATAAAAAGGCTATCATGCTGCATATAATCAAAGGCTTTTTTCCTCATTAAAAATATATAATAGAGATTGGTCCATATTGTGTAGCCATACAGTAACCATTCGGTACATGACAGAGATTGGTTCCAGGAGCTTAGGAGAGCATACACTAATTTTTAAAGCAACAAGAAAACAAGCCATCCATCTCATTAGCCAAAGAAAACAGTTAGTAGTCTAGTATGCAGTAACACATTTCCATATATCCCCAAATCTGAGCGTACCCAAGTTCCAAAGTTGTTCCTGTGGAACCCGAGTATACGAAAAGTTGGTCCCCTCTATAAGTGGATTTTGCATCCCAAGAATACTGTATTTTTTTATTTGCATTTGGTTGGAAAAAAAATTCATGTATAAGTGGGTCCACAAAATTCAAACCCTTGTTGCTCAAGGGTCAACTGTAGTATGAAGTGTAATAGTCTATTGTTTGGAAGCCTTATAACTATTCTCCTAACAATAGGTATTTCATTTGTTCTATTTTGTTTGCTCTTGGAATCAGTGCCATCATGACCATTCTTGTGTCATCCGATTACATTTTGTAGACATTGAATGATACCTGACATAACATTAATAAACTTCAGACTACTGGAAAAATGAAAGAATATAAATATGAGAATCATCTAGCTCAGAATTTCTTAACTTGAGCACTGTTGACATTTGGGGCCTGTAGTCCTTGTGGAGGATGCCTGTCCTGAGCATTGTAGGATGTGGAGGATGCCTGTCCTGAGCATTGTAGGATGTGGAGCATACCTGGCCTCTGCCCCACTAGCACCCTTCTTCCGACTGGTGACAACTAAATAGGTCTCCAGATGTCCCCTGGGGGGCAAAATCACCACCGGTTGAGAACCACTGCTCTAGGGAGGAAAGGAAAGAACTCAATCCAAAAAGAAAGAATCTAGGTTCATAGAAAGAAAAACAGATTGCTTCTTAGTAAACTAAACATACATAACCTCCCATTAAGCATATTGTCTTTACAGAAATGTATCAAATATCTAGTAGGCATTATAAAACCTAGCATACTTATATAATGAACCTATACTGTGGGAGTCCTAGAGATGAGTATTGTAACTTAATCCTGGCATTTAAAGGCCTTTTCTGAAATAATTGGATTTTTGGCCTAGAGTTTAGTGCTATTCTGCTAGCTTTGTTAGGAACAGTGGATGTTTAACATTGTCACTAACTTTCCCTCTTTATTTGGAAAATCGAAAGGGAGGTATCTGTTTTTAAGGCTGAGTAATGAATAGCTCAGATACAACTCTGGATGTTGCTGAAGAAACAGCCTTTTTTTTTTTTTAATTATACTTTAAGTTCTAGGGTACATGTGCACAATGTGCAGGTTTTTTACATATGTATACATGTGCCATGTTGGTGTGCTGCACCTATCAACTTGTCATTTACATTAGGTATATCTCCTAATGCTATCCCTCCCCCCTCCCCCACTCCACGACAGGCCCGGGTGTGTGATGTTCCCCTTCCTGTGTCCAGGTGTTCTCATTGTTCAATTCCCACCTATGAGTGAGAACATGCGGTGTTTGGTTTTTTGTCCTTGCGATAGTTTGCTGAGAATGATGGTTTCCAGCTTCATCCATGTCCTTGCAAAAGACATGAACTCATCCTTTTTTATGGAGAAACAGCTTTTTAACTAATGAATTGCTTATATCCAGTTACTTCTGACTGTTTCTGGTGTGATCAATGAATCTGTTTAAAAGACTCACACCTTTAACCAAAAGAGGGCAAAATTCTTTATTCCTCTCTTCCTGCTCTTTATTATTTCTTTCTTTTTTTTTTTTGCCTTTTTGTTTTTTGTGGTTTCCATTATCTTACAAAAATATATTTAAGGACTTGCTGTGTGGATTCCTCTTAACCACCATATAACTACTCTTTTTTTCCTGTGCCCAAATGAATTCCTAGATTTTACTCAAATACCATTTAGAGAGTTTTAAGGAAAACACATGTATTTCATAGAGCTGGGTGAACAAGAGTGAGTGATACTGTTATGCAAGGAGAGTTACTGAAATTACTAAAGATAATTTGGAGAACTAAAGTTTGTGTGCTAATTTTCAGTGTGAAAAAACAGTTGATGAGAAGAAAAGTAAATTCTGTGAAGCTGATGTCTCCAGTGACCTTCGAAAAGAAATAGAAAATCATTATAAGCTTCCTTTACCTGAAGATTTCTATCACTTCTGGAAGTTCTGTGAAGAACTTGATCCTGAAAAGCCATCTGGTGAGTTGCTCCAGAATCATTCTTGTATCAATGGAAAAAGTAATGTAATAGGAAACGGGCTGGGTGTGGTGGCTCATACTGTGTAATCCCAGCTGAGGGAGGGGGATCGCCTGAGGCCAGGAGTTTGAGACCAACCTAGTCAATCTAGTGAGACCTCTTCTCTAGAAAAAAATTAAAAAAATAAAAAAGCTATGCATGGTTGCATGTGCCTATAGTCCCAGCTACTTGGGAGACTGAGATGGGAAGATCCCACCTTGAGCCCAGTAGTTCAAGGTTGCAGTGAGCTCTGGTCACTCTAGCCTCGGTGACAGAGCAAGACCCTGTCTCTAACACATACAATAATTGCCCAGGCATGGTGCCTTATGCCTGTAACCCCAGCACTTTGGGAGGCCGAGACAGGGAGATCACTTGAGGTCAGGAATTTGAGACCAGCCTGGGCAACACAGTGAAACCCTGTCTCTACTGAAAATACAAAACTTAGCTGGACATGGTGGTGCACACCTGTAGTCCCAGCTACTCGGGAGGGTGAGGCATGATCATTGCTTGAACCTGGGAGGCAGAGGCTTCAGTGAGCCAAGATTGCGCCACTGCACTCCAGCCTGGGTGACAGAACGCAAGACCTTGTCTCAAAAAAAAAACAAAAAAAAAACCCTAACCAAGAATATTAACAGTTCATAGAAAAGGAATATTTTCCAAGATGTTTCTAGTAAGAGAAAATATAGTAAGAAATATAGATTAATGCTATAGTAATGCCACTGTCACCTATTTTATTGGCAAAGGTAAATTTCATCACGTTCTGGGGGAATGTGAAGGAAAGTAAGTACTTTCATTATGTTGCAGGACTTTGAATATGATTTAACAGTTCTGCTTCCAAGAACTTGTCTTATGGATTAGATAAACTAAGAAGTATGTTTGAGGATATTTAAACAAAAAAATGGGAAATGGCTTAAATGCCTACCAATACCACATCTATTCAGTAGATCTTCATTGTTTTAAAAGCATGAAGCAGATTTTTAGGAAACAATAAACTATCATGCATGAAATAAGTGAAAAAGAAGAGTGTATAGGATATGCTACCATTAGTATTTTTAAAAGAAAGGGAGGGTGGGGAGAGGGAGTACACACATATCTCTGTGTACTTTTCTGTGTGCTTATTTTGTCTCTGAAGGGATGAAGAAACTGTTAATGGGCTGTGATCATTACTTTGCACGATACTATTTACATTTTTTAACTAGTAACCACTGTCATACACCATTGATGGAAATGTATATTGATACATACTCTGAATTTTGCCAGTAGATCAAAACAGGACTGTAGTTGTTTCTTTAAAAATAGTCATACCCGTATACAAACATTTATTAGCAAAGATGTTCACTGAAACATTTTAGAACAAAAAAAAGAAATAGTAAGTATCCCTCAGTAAGAGAATAGATGGTTACCTCTTTATAATGCAGTATCATGCCCTATTAAAAATCATGTAAAATAACACTGAATAGCATGGAAAATATTTGGAAAATTTAAGTGGGTCAGGATGGAGGACAAAAGCAGATTACAAAACAATCCATCTCAGTTTGTTACATATTTGTATCTGTTCATGGGAGTGGAGAGTATGGAAATTTGTTACTGTATACTAGACTATTAACTGTGTTATCTTTGACTAATGAGATGGATGGTTTTAGTTTTCTTGTTGCTGTAAAAATTACTGTATTCTCTCCTAAGCTCCACTTGAGCTAAACAGTTTTTCCTGTCCAATTATCTCCATGCTTCTATTCACGTTATTACCTCTTACAGGAATTTTTTTGCTTTCTTCATCCTTGCCTCCTTATAAAACTGGGTCCTGCCTAGAGTTCTCCCCTTCCTCTTGGAAGTAGCAAGGACCCATTTGAAGTTATACATTGTACATTGCACAGACTTCATGTCTTTGTGGTTTAGTAGTACTGACTGTGATCTGTGAATAGAGAAGGCATATGGAATCATCTAGGGTTAGGGTTGGCCAAATAGATTGTCAAAGAGTCAAGGGAATCTGGTGTGCTAGCTGAGGTAGAGGAAAGGGGGATAAGAAGTGTTTTTTACTTTTTTTTTTTTTTTTTTTGGAGACAAAGTCTCACCCTGTCACCCAGGCTGGAGTGCAATGGCATGATCTCATTTCACTGCAACTTCTGCCTCCTGGGTTCAAATGATTCTTGTACCTCAGCCTCCCCAGTAGCTGGGATTACAGGCGTGAGCCACCACACCCGGCTAATTTTTGTAATTTTAGTAGAGATGGGTTTTGCCATGTTGGCCAGGCTTGTCTCGAACTCCTGACCTCAGGTGATCAGCCCACCTCAGCCTCCCAAAGTGCTGGGATTACAGGTGTGAGCCACCGCACCTGGCCTGTTGTTTACTACTCTTAATCCACACATCTTTGCTATCTTTCTCGTCCCTTAACCTGTGTGTGCTACAAGTATTTGAGGCTAACTGCAGTGTGGTAATGGGCCTGTAGAAATGCTAACCAGTCTTGCTTTGGCTAAAATAAGAAACAACAGCAATGTTTGAAATGTTAGGCTAATTCAGTGGTAAATTTAAGAGGAAATCCCAAACGTAAATACCACTTTTCCTGTTACTCTGACTTTTCTATTGAATGTTTATAACTGACATCTTCACACATAACTCAAGATTTTCTTTTACTTTAGAAACTTTTAAAGACAATTGCTTAGAAATAGTTTACTAACTGAAAGCATTATTTCCTATCTGTCTCCAGAAAGTATTGTCTAAATTTATTTTCTTTATAGATTCACTTTCTGCAAGCCTTGGACTTCAATTAGTTGGTCCTTATGATATCCTTGCTGGAAAACATAAAACGAAGAAAAAATCAACAGGCCTGAATTTTAACCTTCATTGGAGGTTTTACTATGATCCTCCTGAGTTCCAGACCATTATTATTGGAGATAATAAAACTCAGTACCACATGGGGTATTTCAGGTAAAGGATCTTTTCTTCACCTCTAAAATACAGCTGCTGTCCTGCTAATGAGGATACATAGTTATTCACTAGCCTCACCTATTGCGGAATCTGGCCAGCAGCCCGCAATGCAACGGGTCTCTCTCTTTGTTACCAGGAGGATCGGCAGGTCGAGAAATAATAGACAAACACAAGATAGTGAAAGCTGGGTTCAGGGGGGTCACCGCTTTCTCGTCCCACAGTGCCTCCAATACACTGGAAATACCAGTGTTTATTATTAAGTTTAGTGAGGTTGGGGGTAGGTTAGTGAGGGATTTAGGGTTGTTTGATTATGAGGTGAGATGGTCACGTGGGAATGAAGTAATTCTTTAACATAACATTTGTGTGCAGAAGTACAGTATATAGAGATAAGAATTTACAGTATAGTGTGTGCATCAGTCATTTCTAACAGAGCCTTAAAACAGAACCATGGTCTTTCCATAACCTGTGATTAGCAAGATATTAATCAGCAGTAACAGTTGTAACAAAAGCTGATTACAAACAATCCATAGAAACAGGACATGAAGCTAGACAACCGATTAGACCAGAAATTCTCAGAAGGGAGTATGTCTTAACCCTAAAGAGGCCTAGAAGAGCCGTGGCAAGATGAGGGCGTTTATAGCCCTATCTTATCCATATGGACAGGCGCCCCGCGTGCATCCATTTATAGGCTCTCCACGAGGGTCACATTCCATTTCCAGAGCTATGAACATCTGCTTTTACGGGATAGGAATTTTGGTGATGTGAAACCTCCCTGACTGCACGTCCATTCATAGGCTTTCTGCAGGGGGAAGCACATCACATGCTGTTGCCTCATTCTGGCAGTCCAACCTGGCATTGTCTTTATACAATCCTGCATGCAATTTTGTATTTGCAATAATAGGAGCATTTCATCTTTTATTTCGTAGCAATAGTTTCAGGGGGTCTCCCTACATCTCCCCCTTTTCTCTGATTTAAATGAACCATAGCAATCATAGCTTGCTGCTGATCACGATTGGATTGAAGAATATTTTTTCCAATTTTACACATGAACAATAAACTATAGCACAAATTATACACAGAACAAAATTAACGATAGTGCCTCCTCCCAAAGATTTTGCCCATTGAATGGGGTTGAGATTAGATGACCCCTTACAGACACCGTCTAAAACTTCAGCACCAGGTAAAGCAGTTAAGTGTGCTTGAGAGGCCTCAAAAATCTGTTCTTTTAGCTTGCTTATGTCTAAACTTAAATTATCTTCACTTCCTTGTAAATGACATTTTACTGATTCTCAATTGTGAACAGACTCATTATATTGGAACAGAGTTATACAAAAATCAGAAGTATTCCAATCACATTGCATTTGTAATCTATGTTCTAGACTCATAATTTTATCTCCCATCCATATAACCGTTTGTCTTAGATCATTAATTCGATTGACCAATTTTTTATCAATACTTGACTGAGAATTCCACATCCGAGTAGAATTTTTTTGCCATTTATCCACAAAATGAACAGCGTGAATAGATTGATGTAATGCAACTCCGGCAGTAGCAGCAGTTGCAGTAACAGCAATCAAGCCCGTTATTACTGCAGTTAATGTAAAAATAAATCATTTACTCCTTTTAAGAATTTTGTGTAGAATATTATTAGTAACATGGATAGAAGGGGAAGATTCCCAAGGCCTATGTAAGGCTACGGGGAACCAAATACCTTTGCTGGCTCTGACTGTTAAAATACTATGATACTGATTAAAGGATGAGTCAATACAAGTATACAAGTAACAATTAACACAGGTAATTATGTTGGTGTTTGAACTAGTATGCATCTTTCCTACTAATAACATATATGGTGGTTTAACACAACTTTTAAGTGGTATAGTTTTGTTGGATTCCATATAGATAGTATATATATTTTGGGATGGTATTCTTTTTTTTGTGAATGTGGGGTGGGGGAAATAGGTTGTACGAGAGGTGATGGGGGGACATTAGCAATGGGGGGGTATAAGTCCTCATAGTCTTTACTATCCCGTCTTTGAATTGACCTTTTGACGATTGCCATAGTGATATTTTTGGCTGTGTGAAAATAGTAGTGTAAATCAATCTGTTATCTTAGTTTTCGAGGTGACAAGGTGGATTTACTTATAACACTTTCTCCAGCCCAAACTCTCATACCAGTCATAGCTATGGTTAATCTCCATAATTCTGGCCGGGCGCGGTGGCTCAAGCCTGTAATCCCACCACTTTGGGAGGCCGAGACGGGCGGATCACGAGGTCAGGAGATCGAGACCATCCTGGCTAACACGGTGAAACCCCGTCTCTACTAAAAATACAAAAAAACTAGCCGGGCGAGGTGGCGGGCGCCTGTAGTCCCAGCTACTCGGGAGGCTGAGGCAGGAGAATGGCGTAAACCCGGGAGGTGGGGCTTGCAGTGAG